>NC_135326.1:338079-676158 GCF_048772815.1 Callospermophilus lateralis
GTTAGAGGTAGAAAATAGAAATGAGATATCCAGAGTCTCAGTATAATGAATTTCAGCCATACATGGCTGCACTAGGCATTTTTGCTGAACAAATAATTTGTTCACTTATGTACAGCTTAAAGAATATTGCTGATTTAAGTCAGTCTTTTTCACTACTATCAATGATGCACCTTTCAAAAGTTTCTAGCAACAAAAATGCAGAATTTTAGAAATCTTCTGGTTCTTCCTCCCTATATTCTGCAATAATATTCACCAGGAGAAGATAATACAAATCTTTTGACAGCTCCATCAAGCTTTTACTTTCATTAATTTTAAGGCCAAACCTACTGCATGGAAATGTATGAAACATGGAACGATATATTTTACATAGAACAACATAGATTTACTAAGTAAAAGTTTTTTTGTTTTTTTTAATGAAGAATATATCCCAATTGCTTTGTCTTGAGATTGCATTAGAAAAATATGAGGTAATTATACTGTGTATATAAGTCTTAAAATTACCTTAAAACACCAAAGAATACTTTATGTTTATTTTTAAATATGGTTTTTATATTTCAAACATTCAAATAAAATTCCATAGCAATGAATGATACAAAAAAAAAAAAAATGAAAAAACAACTGCAGTTTTGTGTCTCATCATGACCTTTAAATACCTGCTGCAGATTTCCTGTTGGTTCCACTTTTAGGGGAAGTGGAGGACAAAACCCTCTGCATTATTTTTTGGGGAAAGCCATCATACTTGAATCAACTTAACCCCAAATAAAACTATGTTTACTGCATTCTAATTATAACAGTTATTTACTTATCTAACATAAAACAAATCCACTTTCTTCTGGTTGAATATCTTGAACCCAAAGATATATAAGCTGGGAGCTATAAGAAGTATGACATAAATGAACAGATCTATTTTGCAAAAGGCAAATTGTACTGTTTTGTATTTGATTTTTCTGCTTTTGAAGATGTACATTTCTCTTCCTACAATTGTACTATGATTGATGGTGACTTGTGTGAATACACAAGGCTTAAAATACAGCTATGTGATTTTAAGTTCTTTCACTGGTAAAAACATACTATAATTTGTTCTCTAATAGGAGACTCTAAATTCTGCTATATAAACCTATTTTTTTCAATCTGCCTCTTTATTCATGGTTTTTTAATGGTTTTGATCTAGTCAGTTCAGACCATTTCTGATTAATGGGCGTCATCAAGATGTAGCCATATATTCAAATTTGATCTATGGTAAGTAGCAATGAGACAATTCTTTTCACTATCAAAATATTATCATAGAGTTTTTTCTATATTTTAAGGAGCCAATCTTGCTTTTGCTTTACTAAACAGAATCAATTCCACATATTTGAGTCCCAAAGTAAATGGCAATACATTAAACTAAGCACCGTAATATAAGGAATAAAAGATATCACCTTAGAAATATGAAAAACAAAAATAAATATAACAAATGCTAAGTCTTTACCATCTAAACTATACCAGGGCTTTTAAAATGTAACCTTAGATATTCTACTCACTCTCATACTAAGAGGCCTTAAACTCAAAAACATTTAATCTTGTTGTTTTAGTCTGTTTTATAATTCTGTAGAAAAATACCAGAACCAGGCCAATGTGAAAAAAAAAATTAATAAAAAATATTTTCTGAGAGACTGGGGTTGTGGCTCAGTGATCGAGTGCTCACCTAGTACATGCACGGAGTTGGGTTCAATCCTCAGCACCACAAGAATAAATAAATAAAATACAGATATTGTGTCCAACTACAACTAATAAGTAAACAAATAAAAAGATAGAGAGATAAATAAAATTTTGAGTACATAGTTCTGAAGATTTAAATGCATTGTACCAGAATCTTCTCAGTTCCGGTGACAGCCCCTTGATCTTTGTTACACATGAGATAGCATTATGGTGAGGGCTCATTTGAGAATTAGAAAGAATATAATGAGACAGGAAATCAAAAATATTCAGAGAAAAGTCTTGCTCTTTTTGTAACAATCTACTTTAATAGGAATTATCTTGTGTCCCAAGAAAATTACATTAACTATTTTCAATGGCATCTCTCACAATCATCTAACCATAATCTACTAGATCTCACTTATTAAACATTCCAGTAGTTTTCCAAATCCATCCTTTTGAAAACTAAGTTCCTAGTATATGAGCATTTTGGGGACATGCCCAAATCATAATGAAAGTAATATGAGATAGACAATGGTAAACATGAGGCATATAATGTCATTTCTTAGTAGTTATAAAGATCCTAGATACTACAATAAAATTCTTAAAATATAGAAATTATTTTATGTGGAGATTTTATTTTAAAGGCAATAAGAAATTTAACTAAACTACTTCTTGAAAAATGAATGAATTTGAACGGAACAAGAGTAATGAGCTAGGTATATTAAAAGAAGGAAAAAGTCTCTGCAAAAACTCAATGGATGTTTATTAAACCATGCCTAGGTATATAAAGAGAATGGTGGGATTTCTGAATATGCCGAATTAAGCCAAAAGTATATTGGCTAAAATTTGGTGGCTCTCAAAATCAGAGCAAATATTCATATGAAAAATGCAGTGGACATCAGTCTCAAGAGCTTCTTACTTAAAATATCTGCTTCCAAAGACTACATGATGCTTACTAATTTTCAAGAGTATTACCTTTCTTTCAATTTTACCTTTTAGATTTTTATATAGTTACTACACCATCTCCTGGCCAGATCAATATTTTCTTGTACTCCTTCATATATTAATCTATACACTATCTCACATATGTTTGTTTCTAGATTGTCATGGATCCCTCCTAGTAAATTCTGAGATGTGTGAGAGTTTTAACAAGCATAGAAATTTGCTTATGAAAAATAAGACATGTTGTAGATGGGAAGTAAAAAGGAAAAAGAAGCAAAATTCCTCATCTAAACTTGTATATGCTGCGGCTGGGGATGTGGCTCCAGCAGTAGCGTGCTTGCCTGGCATGTTTGCAGCCTGGGTTTGATCTTCAGCACCACATACACATAAAGATGTTGTGTCTGCCGATAACTAAAAACTAAGTATTAAAATTCTCTCTCTCTCTCTCTCTCTCTCTCTCTCTCAAAAAAAGAAAAACTTGAATATGCTGATACTACACAAGTTTATTTCAATGATGTCTGATTTGGTGGTACGGAAGCAACTTTTCTTATACACTATGACACAAAGTTCATCAAATATGGTTGTTACAGACATTTTGGGAACACCTACATTTATCTTACTAATTTCTACATTGAAAAATTATTGTTACTTTTAAACAAAACTTTTAATTTCAATAAATGTGAACTAGTTCTTTAATATTGGAGAACAGATAACTGGTGGCCTCATTCACTGAATGCCCATATTTTCCAATAACACCTACAGGTGTACTTAAAAAAAATGGATAGAAACAACTAATTATAGTAAAAATTATATTACCTTATTTCAAATACTAGTGCACCCTTTTGCTTTTTTTATCCCAAAAGTTAATTTTTAAGGTTTTTGTATGATATTTCACTTTATTTATATAACATGACAAATAGTATGGTTTTTTCATATGCACTCTCTGATGGATCTCAATATATTATCATACCCCAAGACCTTAGCAGATTTCTATACACATTATTCACTAGAGAAACAATAGTTACTTCTGAATACTATATTGCCCTTTTCAAATGAGGTCTTTCAGGTTTTTTTTTTTTTTGTTGTTGTTGTTTTTAATATCTGGAATAATTAGGATGAACTTAGTTCTAATTGGCATATAGTAAATTCCTGGTAAATACTTGTGGAAATGATGAAAAAAATAATAGGAGCATTTATATAATCTGTACAATATAATATCTGGTATTTCATTTTTTAGCTACAACTTATTGAATATTATAACAATATTACTATGTGGGTAAGTTTTGGGTATGATGAACCCATAAAAAGTAAAAATTGCATGGTGCATTGTTAGTAACTCACCAAACAATTTTTCAAAAACAGACACTATGATGTGTGGTTTATATCAACTATTATACTATGAATGAATGAAGTTAAGTAAATGAATAATTGGAACTACACACTTGCTTAGGTTGACTATCATTTATTGTAAAAAAACATTTAGCTTTACAAAATTTTAATAGTGTATCTCACATTGTGACTTAATGGAATTTTGATAAAATGTGCATTAATAATGCAGAAGTCTTTGATTGAGTCTTATATCAGTTAATGAAATAAACATGCTATATGTAATTTCCTCAATTCTAAGTGTTTTATGATTAAAGAAACTGTTTGGACAATTCAAATTAAAGTTAACATACTAATATCAATAGCAGAAGCACCACAGAAAAAACGAAAACAAAAAAATTGGGAGATCCCACCATTATAGATGTAATTTTCTCAACATCCTTTCAATGTACCTAACCCAATATTGAAACAAAATTAATGAGCAACCTTTTCTCATGCTGAGTGTGCATGATGCTATTATTTAAAATGAAAACAATTGCATATGTTTTAAAGATGCATTTTACAACAGTATCTCACTGTGTTTGACTGCAGCAAATAATTTCTCAGTGTTCAAATAGGTAAAAATAAAAAAAATAAATAAAATCCATGTTAAACAATAACAACTATTTTTTTTCAAAATGAAACTGTCAATTTTTTAAAGACAGAGAGAGAGAGAGAGAGAGAGAGAGAGAGAGAGAGAGAGAGAATTTTTTAATATTTATTTTTAAGTTTGTTTTCAGCGGACACAACATCTTTGTGTGTACGTGGTGCTAAAGATCAAACCCGGGCCGCACGCATGCCACGCAAGTGCACTACCAATTGAGTCACATTCACAGCTTCGTGTCAATGTTTTTTTGAAACAACATGACAATAAACTATTCCCTATGACAGAAGGTAAAGCAATAATTCTTCATTTTATTCTTTGAATATGCCAAGTATTCTTTGGAAAATGCACATATATTGTTTTAATTTTCCAGGTGTGAATTATACCTGATTTTCTCTAAATTGTTACCTATTTAATACAAATTTGTTGAGAAGTTATTTCTGAATGTGCTGCTTAGTGAAATACAGTGAGGAATTGAAGTCATTTAAAGCTCTATGAATTGTAATCTCAGAATGGTAGGAGGAAGCTGTATATAATCATGAGAAGCAGTTACAATTCAACTGAACACAGAAGCTTCTGTGAAAAGCTACAGGTATCTGAGACATCATATAAAAAGTTAGGTTAAAGATGACTTTGTGTGTGTGTGTGTGTGTGTGTGTGTGTGTGTTTATTTGTGTGTGTTTTGTTTTCTTCTAAGGGTGATGCTATTCCTTGTTCACTTAGCAAAGAAACTGTTATTTTGATAAAGTATCAGTGTCTGACCCATATTAAAAGATACAAATGTTAAAAAATTTAAAAAGCCTAATTACCAAAAAAAAAAATTTTTGCTGCTTTCTCCCTTCACATTTTGCTCTTTAAATTATTTTTTTAAGTTTTTATTTTTTTATTTTTTGATGCTGAAATGTAAACAGTAAAACAGCTTCTGGAACAATTTAAAACCAACTGCATGATTACCTGGGAAGCTGAGAGGCTGAAGCAGAGCTGGGAAAGCAGATAGAAAGAGGTGTTTTCCTTACTTACTGGAGGCCAACTATAACTAAAACAAGATAAAAATTAATAAGTGTTTGTAAACAAAGAAATGACACAGATTATCAAGTTATTGTCACTTATAAAATATTCATGTAATCAAGGAAATAGAGAAATCATGAACAGGATTACAAAAAAAAGTGTAAATTTTATTTTTAGAATTTTATTCATGATATATAAAAATTAAAGATGAATATTATATTTTACTTTAAATGGAAGGCAGAGATATGCAAGTCACATAGTACTTCAAAAACTATATGTATAATCAATTGATAGCTTCTACTTATTTTAGTCTCTATCTTTCTTGCCATTTCACCTGCAGTCACACTTGTAGAATGTGACAAATAACTAACCAAGAAGATAGTTACTGAACTTACACTTTTTCTCAGAAATCACCAATCAATTTCAGAGCAAAGAAGTGATACAGCACCTGTTTACTTTTTTTGGGGGAAAAGGTTTCTTTTGTGAATCAGCTAAAAGAGAAAACTGACCAGCCTCTATCAAAATGTTACTAGAAATAAATATGAGTTAGCTTCATTTAGAAATTAAATAAAATAACACCATTGTACAATATCTTTCATGGTTAGCCTTGAAAAAAAATAAAAACTGTTTTCAAAGAGCAGAATACTTTGAATCACACTTAATCCTAATTTCATGTGGAAAAAGAAGTTACCTCAGGTAAGAAGGTAAATAAACTTATAGGAAAAAAAATAAAGACTTGGTTAAGGGTGAAGAAGGAACTTTTGAAGATTATAAATTTGGGGGGTACAGTAATCAGAATGCATCTCTGAGAGAGTCAATGCAGTGTAAATATCATGGGATTTTATTCTATCACATACCAAAGCATATACATAATGGACATTCTACAAGACAACCAAGAGTACCACTAGACTTGGCTAGTTGTTTTTATCCAGCCTCAGATGATGCACAGGATGAATGAGGAGTGAGTACCATAGTGGTTCCAGTCACTGTATTTCACATATCAAATTCTTCTTCCAAATATCCAGCCAGCTAGGAAGAGAGATCTATCTCTAAGTTCTTGTTACAGCATCATTCTTTTCATCATTCTTTCATAATTAATTAACAAGTGGACATCTTTTAACCCAGAAATAATTTTAACCAGAAAAACTCAAACATTTCCTTTTTTACATTTTGCTTTTACAGACAATAAATACCAAGCAAGCAGCACTAATAAATTGCCAATAGATCATGCCTAAAATTGAATCAGACCACAATTAACCAAAGTAATGATATTACTATTGGTCAATGACCAGGGGATCCACTGTATTATATTCTACAAAAGAAACAAAAAGCTGCTGGCCTGGTAAAATTTTACAACAGGTGATGGAGTTGCTAACACTACTTAAATTTCACATAATTATATCAGGTTGTGATACCAAAAGATGGACTACATAGATCCAGGAACTAGAGTGTCGAAGAGTCTTCACTCATGTTCACTCCCATTAACCCACTTGGCAATTATATTTTCTTACACCATGCCTCTGCATCTTCCAGTTTTCGAAATCCTAATTATTTAAGAGGAAACTTTTTCAACAGAAAGTCTAACAAGATTCCAAGTAAAATTTAAACTGCACCTGAGGACTCTGAATTCTATGTACTAAGAAAACAGAAAGCAAGAGGAAAAATTATAATCCTAGCTCGGTAAATTCACTCTCATTACCAGAAGAATGTTGATTCCATGTTGCAATGGAGATAGAAATCATATGATTCAATATGAAAACAAATGATTCAGTTCTCTAATTTTTAATATTCTCTTGACCTTCAGGAATTGTAAAAGGACCAGTAAAGTAGTTTTGTCTTGAAAAAATTATGGTGAGGAGGCTCAAATGATCTGCGCTTGAGTATGAATTTTACTCAATCAGCTAAGTTATTGAGATCAAAAGAAGTACATTTAGGGGATCTAAAATCAGCAGCAGAAAAGACACAAGATGAACATTAATTTGGCATTCAGTCTACACAGCTGTCAAAACTGTAATTAATTGCACTGTTTTTCCTTCTTATAAGTTTTCCTCAGAAATAGACTCTCATCAGTACCAAAAACAAGCACAGAAATTAGACTAAAAAGTAAAATTTTGAGGTGTCACTCTAGGGATCTGTGTTTTACGGCACCATTAGGACTGAAGGATTAATTTTCCAGACAAATGCTGAAAGTGGTCTTTTCAAAATATTTTCATCAGTTGAAGAGAGTTTTTCTGGCTATGACCATTCAAGGCTTCTTACACTCAAAACTGTTTGAGACTCATGTAAATCACACTACATTTCTCAAGTAGGAACAAATTTGAGGATGAAAGACACCTCCAAAACTTCACTTTGAGTAAGCAGAAGGCCCCTTTGAGATTAGGCTTCAACCCCAGATTCTGTTTGCCCAAACATACTTTCTTCCCTTTATTTCCATTGTGCTTATATGAAGATCACTAATTTGTAGACTTCAAAGATGCCTAGTCATGGTCTTAATCTACCTCCTGGGAAGCCCTAATTAGAACTCAAATGTGTCCTTCATCTACTTCTAGATTCTCCGTTTCCCAGAAGTTCTTTGAAGTCTTTTATCACTGGAGATTACCTCCTCTTTTCATTGTGGATGCTTATTTATTTTATGCTTCTCTTTGACTGTTACTTTATTTCATTGTGAGTAAAATTTACTTGCCTATTTGAAGATCCAGATCTCTAAGAAAAATAGTTAGCTTAGTTTATGGGCTTATAATACACAATCAACATCCTTTAATGCATTTTAATATTAATTTAGACCCACACTTAAAATTGGAGGAAACAAAATAGGCTTTATAAGGAAGTAATTCTGTACTAAAAAATTATCATTGTATTTCAAAAAGGATAAGAATTTTGGAACATAACACGGCACCAAGAAAGGGAATCACTATTTTAATGTATAGTTGTCATGAAAAAAGCATAATAATGTCACCATAAATTGATGATATAAAAACAAAAAGTTTTATGACCAAGTTCTCTTTATTTTTGACAAAATGTATTGAAACAAAAATACCAATCCATGAATCTCCTCAAAATACTAGAAAGATACTGTGAATAGCATTTCTGGATGAACTATGTAATTTTTATGATATAATGTAAATTTTCTAGACATGAATGTAGAAGTTAAATACAGTAATATTCACTCTTAAGGCACATTTATTTTTAAGCATAGTTCCATAAATCTGCAAATACATTTGAATATTAATTATTATACACATATCCATAACTTCAAAAATGACCAAATACCTGGAAATAATTCACTTGGTAAAATATATCTTCTACCTTTTATGTGACACAGAATTTTAAAATTTTAAGTAAACTTCTGTAGGCTCAAATTTCACCACATAACATGGTACTTACAAAATTAGTGATGAATGTTACAAGAAAGATTCTTAGTACTTTTAAGAGAGTTGTTTAAAGTGAAACACTAGATCAACACATGATTCTTCAAACAATTCATAATAATGCATGCACAGCAATAAATTAGGAATAAAGAAGGTATAGATGTTTATTAGCTACAGGACTTTGAAACCACATGTTTTGGACCTAAAAGACAATTATTTTTCTCTTTAATTACAGCATTTTTCATAGTTGTGTGAGAAGTTTTAGGTCCATTTTTTTGTGATCTCACATGTTTTATTTATTCAGATGTATTAATATAACATAGGCTTGTATGAGTAATTTGCAATTATATGCCTCTTTCTAATTATAGATTTATTTTTAGAAATTCTTGATAATCACACTATTTTTAAATTAGACAGCAATTACCATGAAGGCTTGAAAATGCACAGATGCTTCAAGAACTCCTCATCCCAGAGTCTATTGATCATCCCAGAGTTAATGGTCAATAAAACTATATGTTTCATAAAGTTAAGATCTTTTGAATCTTTTCTTGACATTCAAGATGGTCAATGTGAATGCACAACATTTAAGATTGTATGTTCCTTGAATATTATATGAAATAACC
This sequence comes from Callospermophilus lateralis, assembly GCF_048772815.1. Taxonomy (NCBI): domain Eukaryota; kingdom Metazoa; phylum Chordata; class Mammalia; order Rodentia; family Sciuridae; genus Callospermophilus; species Callospermophilus lateralis. The sequence continues at coordinate 347,670 of NC_135326.1, forward strand.
AAGGAAAAAATATGAAGTAACCAGATAAGAGTTTAGCATTATAGATTTATATTTAAAAAAATCTTCTAGGATGTATTCTCAATTGAAACTGATATTTTAAGCCTATGTTCTATACTGCATGTTTTCACTTAAGTCTTGTCTGTAATGTTTGGTACAGAATAAAAATAGTCATATGGAAAGTAGGCACTTTGCCTATTGCGATTTAACCACACAAATATTTTGGGACTGTCTGTACTAACTGAATGGATAAGTGTATAACATGCCACATTTTAGGGAAAATGCCTTGTATGGTGTAATGATTGTTAATACTCCTGTCTTATTCATGACAGTAATCCGATAGGTAATATCTCCTTCTAAGAATATAATGTTGTTCATAAAATTAATTTTATAGCATATTTTTAATGTAATCTCCAAGGCAAATTTTTATTTAATATGACCAATTATTACATTTAAAAAAGAGAGCTATGTCAGGACAGTTCTGTAATCCTAATAAAAAAAAGTTGAATTTCTAAAGGATTTCCTTGCTTCCTGGAGAGAGTTCATGTCCTTCTCTTTCCATCCTTTCTTCCCTTTATTCTTTCTTCTCTCCTTTCTTCCTTCCATACAGCTCTGCCTCACACAAACATGCAGTGTCTCTGTCTCACTCCTCCCTGTCAAAACTACCCTGCCTTCTCAGGCTTCCTTCCTTAGAGTCTCCTGCACTAAATAGGGAAGACACATCCATTCTTGGGAAGGTTCCTCTGTATCTCCCTCTATGCAATCTGAATGATACCACTTCCTGTGATGGTTGGTTTTCAAATTCCAGACTGATATTGATGTTAGAGATTTAGAATTAAGAGACCAGATTTGGCCTCCAGAAATACTCACCTAAATCACCAATTGGTATTAAAATGCTTCCAACACTCTCATAAATCATTATGAGAGAGACAATAAAATTGTGTAGTTAGTAAGATACAGATGTATCTTTGGTACTATTAACAGAGAGCTGTAGCCTGGGTTGAACATACAAACATAGGCACATACCTGCAGGTATTGCTGGGTGATTTTTAACTAATGTAATGTCTAATCTTTTAGCAAGACAAGCTCTGCAAAGAACCCTATGTAAAACTGCCAGGGAAGGGCTTTTTTTTTTTTTTTTTTCTCAGAGCCTGTTATTTCTTGGAGCACCACACAATGAAGTGAAGAAATGAGTGGTGTATGATTAGCACAGAACTGACTTTATAAGATGTCATCCTTAGCAGTAGACAGGGCTGAGGACATGTGTTTATCATGTGGTCATGGCTGCCCACAACCCCAAAGAGACTGAGCATGGTGGCCCCTTCTCTCCTGCCCTGGCTGGAATCAGAATATTGACCTGCAGCTCTGCATGTTGGCATGCTCGGCTGTCTCTTTTTTCTTGCACCACTGGGCCCCTTTGATGAACAACATCTCTGTGTGGAATGGTGCTCTTTTGTCTCAGTGGAAAACTGTAATCGTATTTCCCATTTCTCTCACTTCCCAAGCTCAATTTTTTTAAAATGTGGGATTTAGAAATATATACCTATATCATTTTCCCAAAAAATGCTGAGAGAAAATCCCCAGGTGGAAGCTAGTATCATAATAAATAGCTATTGCTTTTACCTAGTCAGCAATTTTCTTTCCTACTTTTGAAAGACAAACCATGGATTTTGCTTCTGGAACTTTCCCTGTTCTGCTCTGCCAGAGTCAGCCATAGTGTCTGCTTCTCCAAGTCCTTTTCCAGTCCTACTCCTGGCTTCATTCTGATTCAGGGATATGTGCACAGTCCACAGCTGAAAAGTCAGAGCCACTGATCTCTCATTAACTGAGTTCACAGAACTGCAGCTAAGGTGCCCAAGATGGAGTCAGAGAGTTGGATCTTTTCATCAGCATCATTAAGGTTTCAGAGCCTTCCCTATTTTGTCTCCAGTCTTCCCACAACACAATGTGGTAACATTCCAGCAAGTTATTAGTTTTGCTTGTTTTATTTATTTATGTATCCTTGGAACCAAGAACAACCTGATCTAATGACCATATATATGTATGTAAGTATATAGGCATATGAGTGCATGTGCATGTATGTATATGCAGATGTGTATATATATATGTATATAATAAATACATATCCTTTATACATTTTACGTTTATGCTAATTATATAATTTCATTTACATATTTATACATAAAATATATCTTGATATATTTAGTATCTACTTTCTATATTTATATGCATAAAGTGTATCTTTTAATCTGTGGCCCACATCATGCTGCTTGAGACATTGGGCAAGCTGTCTCTTGCTTTGGGACTTGCATCTTCTTTCTTCCTATTTTTTTTGCATGTGTCTTGGAACTAATTTATCTTACCAAAAAAATCTTTACATTAGATGTCCTGTGTTTTACTATGGGACTTCACAAAGACTCAAAACCATCCATCAAACCACAGAGCTTTGGAATTAATTCAGTTTCAGGCCAAGAGACAGCAAATTTCCTGAGCCTTTGGGGCCTTATAATGCAGATTTTTTGTGTGTGTATGTTCATGGTGGTGGTGCACATGAATCAGAGTTCTCCAAAGAATCAGAATCGATGTGAGGGTGGGAGAGAAAGAAGAGAACAAGGGAGGAGAAGTTTTAGGGGAGGTGAGAAGGGAGGAGAGACAGCACAAAACACTAGTTCACATAAATATGCAGTCTAAGAAGAGCTACAGTCAAGCTGGAGGCTGGATGATAGGTGGTTTGGATCAGAGGCCTGAGAGCTTCAGAGCTAGCAGTGAAGACCCCAGTCAAGACCTTGAGGCTGTGCACTCAAAAAGGCACAGAGGCATGCAAAACTGCAGCATTCTGGATCCAAGATAAACTTCAGTGTCTTTTCAACCCAATAGGTTATAATCAGCGTATAAAATAAATTGCTAAAAACAAAGAAAGTAGAAACACAATAGCAACAAGAAAAGTAGCTGAAACAGACCAGAAGTAGGCTACTCTTTCTGGAATATTCCAGACGTGGACACATTGTCCAGGGTGTTAGTAGCTGCCCTCCAACAAGTATGCCAAGCCCACAGATTCCTTATGCTGCTCCCTGTTGCTCTCTGGCCCTCTAGCAAGTTCCCCACCAGCGCACACAGGTGGCTCATACTGCTCAACCATATCACCACTCCTAAGAGGAAAAAGAGGGGAGGTATATCTGAGGAAGCCACTTAGAAGCACATTCTTGCCAGTGCTTGCCCCATAGTGATGGCTTGTCCTATGGCCTCAGTGGGCTGTGTGGCAATGATGTGACACCCTAAAGCAGGAAATTTTCATCACCAAAAGGAGGAAAAAGTCAATATTTACTGGAGATCAGTGACTCTTCACTGATTCCTGGGCCATTAAGAGAGGCTGGGAGACTCCATGGTATTTCTCTTCGGGGATCACAGGTGCACACTCCAGCACCACATGAGCTATGCAAGAAATGCCTGAAAACCTGGATATGCCCCAGACACCCTTTTAAACTGACACCAACAGTAAAATCAAGGGGAAATCATCTCTCTCTCAGCTGTGGGTTCTATAAGAGCATTATAATTCAGTTTGTCTTAGGAGCATTTCTAAGTGTGAGGAGCTGAGGCTCTTCCATAGTTGTATTATATATACATACATATATATTTTAACAAAGTCACTCTTTTAAGAAAGTTATGCCATGACTGATTTATTTAATTTAAATAGAGTGTTTTTTTTTGTATTATATATACATTCGTATATATTTTAACAAAGTCACTCTTTTAAAAAGTTATGCCATGAATTTAATTTAAATAGAGTGTTTTTTTTTTATTCCATTGATCAAGTTCCTAGAAGGTACTGCTGTGATGTAGTGACAGGGAAAAAAAATTATATATATATATATATATATATATATATATATATATATATATATATATATGATATTTAATGTCTTGAGAGGAGGAGTCTCCACCCCCCATTTTAGAAATGAAAACTGAGGTTCTAAGATCTTAGAAAAGGTTTCCAAGAGTTGATAAAAAAAAATGCAACACTAAAATTTGAATGCAGAAAGCCTGACTTTCCACCAGTAAATCAATTCATGCCAACTTTACCAGGACCCTGGCCACACCTCTGCCTTGAGGGCTGCTCTTTTGGCATCTCCCCTTCCTCTGTGACTACCCTGGATTTTGGTTTTAACTTACTTCTAGCTAGATGCAAAGGATAAATCAGTCAAGAAGATGCGAGGGATGAGCAAACCATCAAGAATATTCCAGCAATTTTACACACTTGGCACTTGAAGCTCTTTACAGAGAAGAAGGGAAGGCCTTCACTGAACTCCCCTGTCCCTCCACTGTGTCATTGACTTGAATGATCTCAATATGTGCACATAGTCTAGAAAGCTAGGTTGATTCTATACTCAATTTATAGATGCAAACACTGAGGCTCTATGGGGTGACTTTTTTGAGATCACAAAGTTAGAAAGGTGAAATTGGATTTCAAACTCAGACCTGAGAGGCTCCCAAGGAGATAGCTAAATTTAAAATTTCAGGGAAGCCTACATTTTTGGATAGAAGAAAGCTTGTGCCAGAAAAAGGGGCACCCACTCCCCAAGGCCATCTGCACTCAAGTTACCAAAATGGAACCCAGGAAGACCCTAGTAATAAATCCCCAGCTCTTTCTCTGTCCATCTTGTTCTGTTTTTGTTGTTGGCCATTCTCAAATTTTCTATTCCTGCTTCCAAAAGGGCCACAGTAGCTCCAGCCCTGTGTCAAGGTAGGTTCTGATTTATTTGAGAGACCTAGGATTGAATCTCAGAAATTCTTGTTAAAGTCTTAGGGACCCAAATTAAATGATGTACACTTAAACTAATAACTCATGATCTAGAAAAACTGATCATCTAATCAACTACTTCTGCACTCCCTTTCCAAATATGGAGCCAATCAATACCTCATCCAAAAGTACAGCAAATTTCTCTACACATATACAGAAAAATAGTGGCCAAAACATCCAATAATATCCACCACCAATTATAACTAGTGGCAGGTATCTACTATGCCTTGAAGAATCTGAGTGAGACCCACTTAAAAAAATCATTCTTAAAACCACTGCCAAAGCTGCAAACCATCTCATTTTTTCTTTTCTTTCTGGGATGAACCTTCTTTCAGAGGCTTCAAAGTGTTATTTGTCATGAGGTTTGCTCAATTGCTGCTCTCTATGTAGACCTTTTAAATATTATGACTCTTCTTTCAAAGCAGTTACCACATATGTTCTTTAATTTGACCTAAATTTAACAACCCTTCTATGAGTCAGGGAAGTTAAATAGCTTGCTTGAAGTCACACAGCAAAGCCAGATTTTCTGCTTTCCAGCTTATAAATAGAGTAGTTGGACTACTCACCATGATCTAATGGATACTAATGAGAGATAGCAAGGGAGAAGTGAGGAGAAGGTAGAGGCAAGAATTCAATATTTAAACTGAAAGGAATGTGAGGGAAGAAGTAAAGAAGTAAAGCTACCAGTCCTGGTTTCCATACAGTTCAAATTCCATGAGGGAGCAGGAAAAAATTGCAGCCCACTCCCTTTGCTCACCTGTGTCCACACAGATAAGCCTTCTGAGAGTTTCCACTGATTTTGGTGGTGAGTGCCCTGCATTCTTCAAGAGAAGGTGGGAGCAAGCCAGTCTGCATCTTGAAGGGTTACTTAATCCCAATTTTAATTATTAACCTGCTACATTATAAACTGACAAGCTCTATATCATAGAGTTGTTCAGAACTGCACAAGTTTAGAACTGCACAGAAACAATTTACTCCTGGGGGATCCTCCAGGTCAGTGGTTAGTTCCCCACTTTTGGCAGTACATTAGGAACATTATGAATGTTATCAAACTGACTTACAGAAACATGCATGATTTGTCTGCACTTTCAGGACACAGCTAAAAATGTAGCTCTCAGGAGGATGTCTTCTCAATGCCTTGAGGGGCCACCCATTCCAGGCTTCCTGCTATCACAGTGCCCCAACTTCCTAAGTCTCTTTCTGAGTAATAGCAACCCCATGAATTTAGAATCAGGGAAAGTGGGAAGGGGAGAAGACTAGGACGTGGGAACTTAATAGCAGAGACATAGATTATTATTGGGGAGAGTTTTATTTCAGTGAACTGCCTTTTGCCAGGCACTGACCACAAAGAGCTGAGAGTGGCTACTATTAGGGCTGAGTAAGAATGTCCCTTCTAGTATTTCACTTTATTCTACTCCCACTGTGACTATTTTTCTTTAAAAGCAATACCTTTACACTTAAACTTCTTTTAAAGAAAAACTTTACATCACTACCTAAATGGAGAGCTACCAACACTTTTTGGGAAAAACAAATCACTCAGTAAACTAAACATGAATATTACTCAATCCTACTTTTGGTAATTATTCTTTACTCTGCATCCAGAGACGCACTTTCTATTAAAAAGTGGAGTCGTGGAGTTGAGGAAAAGAGCCAGAAAAGAGATATTGCAAATATTAACACCAAACAAACACTCTTGTCTTTTGAATGACTGAAATGAAAACAAAAGCAGTAACTTTCTCACCAACTGGCTTGCCTTTTTTCATGCTTTACCTGAGTTGAAGGAAACAAGAATTTATTTAACAAATATTTGTTAAATTGCCTACTAAGTGTTCTTGGCCCTAAGGGCCAGGAGAGTGTGACAATGTTTCTTTGGAATGTAACATGTTAGAGACAGACAATGGAAAATAAAATTGTTTTAAATAGGGTTTGAGCATTATTTTTACAAAATCTACCAGGGATGACAGTTAGAGCCACTTGGCCTATGGGGATGTGCAAGGGTGGATTTCCACATGCCAGAGGCAAGATTAGATGGCAGCTTGATCCTCCAGAGAGGGAGACCAAAGTTTTGGATAGAAAAGTCCCATTCAGTTTCAGATTTTCAAAAAGTGGAAAAGTGACTAGTCACTGTAACCTGATATCCCCTCTATCTAAATGACACTGCAGATACCTGCTCTTTGGCCTTGATTCAGTCAGAAAACAGAGCAGATGTTTTTGTTTTCCAGTCAATGGCTAAGAGAAAGAAAATATGTCATTCATGTGGTTGTGTTTAAATGCAAGATGACATCACATGTTCAATAATTGCTAATTGCTACTGGAGCTAAAGTGGTCTCCTTTGCAATCACAGATGGGTTAATTTAATTAACTGCAAATGAAGACACTATGCTTTTTTTCAACTTCAGTCAAAGGAGTCAGAAAGATATGTCTTTATAATGTTTAACCCTCTTCTGTGTAAGGCTCCCATCTGTCAACATGTTTTTCAATACCTAAGTGCTGGTGATGTTATGTGAGACTTTCTGTTTGCAGTTTGGACCAGATTGCTGCAGAGTCAAAGGTTTTCAGACCCTTAAGAAGTCACATTTTAAAAAATAAACACTTCAGCGCCTCTTTTGATTGCAGCTGATCAATACCTAATCTCTGGGATAGAGATTGCACACAGTCCAACAAGACACACATCACCCACAAACTTCCTGTTCCATGTTGCACCCACCAATCCCTTCCCAACAGCTCAAGGACTCAGTGTCCCAACTGATTATCTGGGCTTCATTCGGAATCAGAATGTGGGTATAAGCCTCTCCAACACGTCTAGAACCTCAGACATGATACTGGCCTACTTCATGTGGGTGATTCCCAGAGGAGTAGAGGTGGGAAGTGGCAAGGATGAGTGGCTATTTTAGCTCTGTTTTGGGGCTTTTTGACTCATGTTTGATGGGAAGCTGGAGAAACTAGGGACAGATAATGGATTATCCTCATCCCATTGAAACAGCTCATGTGGTCATAAGAAAAATGTTTAATCATTACAATGCTGGGTATCCAAACTGAAAGCAGTTCACTTCCTCATCGGTTATAGATTTAAAGTCTGAAAGTCATGATATTTTAGGCTCTTTGAAAGCAAAGATCCAGGGCTTTGGATTCAGGCAGGCTGATTTTAAATCCCAGCACTACCATTTACTGCATGTTTAAAAATGTGTAAGTTGCTTAATGTCTGAGCTTTGGCTTCCTTACCTGTGAAATGGGTATAATACCACCTGCCTTTCAGTCATTCTGAGGATGGCAGACAGCGCCAATGATGATGCTGATGTGTGTACCTACTCAAGAATATTAGAATTTCTCTGCCACCCTGGGCATTTTCTGAAAGGTTTCTCTCTCTTCCTTCTCTGGATTACTCCCAGCAATTGTAGCCCAAGCAATCTCTCTGATGTCATCCAACACCGACCTTCAAATTCTATATTAGAACAGATATTTTTCAGGGGCAACACTGGGTGATAGTCATTGACTCTAGCTGTAGCCTAGGAGAGTGCTCTATTTCTGTTGAAGTGTGCTCCACACTATTGTAACTTGTACTTGTGGGAATTTCTTGTGAGAATTAAAAGAAGAAGGAGAAGGTGGAGGAGGAGATAACGATGACATTCTGAGGTCATATAAATTTGGAAAATAGTTTTGTTTATCTTTCTTTTTAGTGACAATCTGACATCTGGGTCTATTTTCAACCTTCTTTCCTTTAAATCGCCTCAATTCATCCTTCTAAAAAGCTTATTCACTTTCATAGGTGTGGAAATGGGGTTCAGAGATGTTAACTGACTTGCTGAACTACTTCAGCTAAGCACTGTTGAAGCCATTGGCACTCCCCAAGTCCAAGTATCTTTTCTGTGCATCTGGAAGTAACAATTTCATGTGTCTCTTTCTGGCTATTAAACAACAACAGAAACTATAAATCATGACATAAGCTCCTAGGATTACATTGCCCAACAATTGCATTTTCATGGCAATGAGAAAACCAGAGAAGAAAGATAATTTATCTAAAAGTTGCAAAATTAGAAAGGACAGAGCCAAAATGGAAACCCAACCTCCAAACCCCTACCAGGCTGCCTTCACCTTACGCCCACGGCTAACCTGTTTGGCTCAAGGTCCCCAGTTATCTTCTTTAATTACATCTTCTCCCACTTCAATACAAGAGTAATGCTGTCCAAGAGATCTTTCTGTGATGATGAAAATATTCTACAGTTCTATATGATAACCATTAACTACATGTGAACATTGATCATGTGAAATGTATCTAGTGAAAAAAGGAAATTGAATTTTTAATGCTACTTTGTTGTAATGAGTTTACCTTTCTATAGCCACATGTGGCCAATGGTGACCTAATAGGACAGATAATTTTAGAGGTCAGAAATCATATTGAATCTGTAGAGCCAATGAGTGCAAACATCATATGGGCAGACGATCCTCTTTTAATTACAACTAAGGCCTAACTACCTGGACATTGTTAGGGGCTAAATTCAGATGAATTTAATGGCAGACCACAACATGAGATGCCATTGCTCAAGTTCTTTCTGCCCTCCTCTGGCAATGTCCTACCTGTTCTTCTAATCTAGGATCAAGCTCACACACCTTCAGGGAGACCTGCAGCTTACCTTTCCCCCACCAAGCAGAGGGAATGATTTATTCTTTGAAATTCCCACATATTTATAATTATCTCCATATGTATGAAGAGGAAGAGGGTTTCTGTTTAATGAGACCCTCTGCTAGGCAAGGGGATAAAAAAGAAGATAGTTTTCCTGATGAGAGACAGATGTGCAGAGAGGTGGAGAGATGGTGGCTGGAGAAAAAAAGAGGAGGTAATTAGAGGAGAGGGGTATTAAGTGATTTAACCTTATTCTCTATCTCCCCTACAAAATCTTCAGTTAAAGGAGGACTATTTAATCTATGGTGAGACATGGGTAAACATAATTATGTTGAGAGACAAAAGTGAATTACATGGTACACAATAAAAACTCTTAACATACTAGGAATTTATGGAAACTTTCCCAACCAGATAAGGGACATCTACAGAAATAAAAATACAGAGCTAACATCACACTCAATGATGAAAGACTGAATGCTTTCCCCCTAAAATCAGGAGCAAGAAAATTATGTCTACTCTTGCCCCTTCTATTCTACATTGTACTAGAAAAATCTTTCCAGGAACAGTAAGCAAGAATAAAAAATAAAAGGTAATCAGTTCGTAAAGGAAGAAGTGAAACTATCTCTATTTGTAGTTTACATCATGGACAGAGAAGATTCTAAAAAAAAAAAAAAAAAAAAAAAGAATCTTCTTTTAGTCAATACAAATATGGCATAAGTGCAAACAAGGTAGGAAGATAGTATATCCCAAAGCCAGGTGTACCTTATCTAAATGCTGACAAGGGGAAACTCAAGAATGAAATAAAAAAATTATTTATAATAGCATAAAAATAATAAAACTCTTAGAAATAAATTTAACCAAAGTAGTGTAAGAATTTATTCATTGGAAGAAAATAGAACACTAATAAAATAAATTAGAGAAGACCTTAATCAGTGAAAACACATCCCATATTCATAGTCTAAAAGATTTAATATTTTTAAGAAGGTAACAATACTCCACAAATCTACAGGTTAAGTGCAATCCCTGTCAAAATATCAACTAACTTCTTTGAAGAAACTAAAAAAGTGATCCTAATATAAAAATTCAATGGACCCCAAATAGTCAAAACAACCTTCAAAAAAACAAAGTTGGAGGACTCTAACTTCTTGATTTCAATACTTGCTACAAAGTTACAGAAATTGAGACACTATAGTACTAGCATGAGGGTGGATACACAGACCATTGGACAGATTTGAAACCTTTGAATTTTTTATCAATTTTCTAGATGGAAGTCAAGACAATTCAATTGCACAGATGGTTATGGAACAACTTAATAGCCACATGCAAACAACCCAGAACAAACAAGCAGCAACAACAAAACAAAGTTGGACCACAAACAAAGATTAAATCCAAAATAATTCAATATCCAAATGGAAGAGCTAAAACTATAAAACTCTTAGAAGAAAACATGGGTATAAATTGCATGACCTAGGATCAGTTGATAGTCTCTCAGATATAATACCCAAAGTACAAGCAACAAAAGAAAAAAAGCAAACACTTTAGACATGGAAATGAAAAACATATTCTTTCAAATATGTCAAGAGAGTAAATACAACACACAAAATGGAAGAAAATTTCTACAACTCATATATCTTATGAGAGACTAAAATCTAGAATATACAAAGAGCTATCACAAGTCAATAATAAAAAGGTAGGCAAACATTTAAAATAGACAAAAGATCTGAATAGATATTTTTCCAAAGATAAACAAATGACCATTTTTAAACAAATAACATGAAAGGTGCTCAATCTCTTAAGCTATCAGGAAATGAAAAATCTAAACCACAGCGAGACATCACTTCCACATTTCTAGGATAGATATATAAAAAAAAAAGACAATAACAAGTGAGAATGTAAAAAAAATCCAAACCCTCATATATTTCTGGGAAGAATGTAAAGCACATCTCTTCTGAAAAGAGATAGACAGTTTTTCAAAAAACTATGGGTAGAGTTACTACATGTCTCTGCAATTCTACTCCTAGGCACATAGAAGAGAAATGAATATATATGTCCACAAAAAAATTTGAATGCAAATCTTCATAGCAGTATTTTGCATAATAGCCAAAAGTGGGAATCACTCAATTGTCCATCAACTGATGAACAAATACATAAGCATGTGGTATACCAATACAGTGGAATATTATTTATCAATAATGAAGAACTTATATTTGCAAGCATGTGGATGAAACTTTAAAATTTTATGATCATTGAAAGAAGTCAGATACAAAGGTCAATGGTTTAATTTATAAATGAATTCCACAGCTGGAGTTCCTAAAGTTGGATGACCAGGATAGGCTAACCTAGAGAGATAAAGGAGATTAGTGGTGGTCAATGTCTAGAGGGAATGTGACTGACTGGACAATGGAAGTGCTCTTTGGGGTGGGTTATGAAAATTTTCTTAACTGATGATAGTGATAAATGTAGAAGTTTGGATATTTTTGAAGCCATTGAATTTTATTTTTTAAATAGGTGACTTGAAGAGTATATAAATTATTAATCAATAAAGCTGTTTCTAAAAAGTAAGATGCATATGGACACATACAACACACCAAAGACATAAAAACACTGAAAATGCATCTGGGATATGGCTCAGTTGGTAGAATGCTTGCGTCTTTTCCACAAGGCCCTGGGTTCTTCAATTCCCTGCACCATCAAAACAAACAAACAAACAAAAAAATGAAAAATGCAAATAACACTATTGTTCAAGAAATCACATGAATGCACAGAAATCATGTGAATAATAAGAACAAAAACTGGGAAGGGTGTGGCAAATCCAGGAGGGGATGGTTATTGCATTAGGGAGACATTGGGTTGAGAAACACTTAACCCTTAAGAACATAGATGTTCTTGCTATTATGTCCACACCCTGTTTATGAGCTTTTAATTTTTTGTAAAAACATTTTTTGGCCATTTCCCAATATTTTAGAAGGTGCATGTGTGGCTTTAATATAGTGAGGTCGAATACTGGCCTCAGGGACTCCTGGACTGGGTGAGAACAGTGCTGGACAAAAACAGCCATGCCTGCAAGTTCCTTGAAATGAATCCAGGAATTTCTTGAACCATCTCCAGAACATCCTTCATCCTGGCTGCTGGTCCACAGCAGTAGCTCAGCCATACAGCCAGAGAGCCCTGGTTTGAATCTCCACTTTGAGCCTTCTTCTTAGCAAAATGGCCTTTTTCAAATTGCTTCACTTCTTTGAGCTTTGCTTTCTTTTTAGTCAACTCCCCCTCAAATTTGGTGCTGACTGAATAGAAAATGTAGGGTCCCTTCTGGTGCCTGGTGGCGTCGCCTGCTATTGATGCAGTTCCTTCAGAAGCTGGGCTCTCTCTGCTCATCTCAGGCAGGTAGGCTGTGCTAGGTTCTATACTCCTTGGTATGCTCCACTAGTTGCCATGAGTGAATAATGGCTGAGTGGAACTGATGAGTAGAGTCCCATCATTCCTTCTCTCTTCTCGCTTTGGAAAGCAAAGGAAACAAAAGACATAAAAAAGACAGCTCCCTTCACTATTCTTAAAAAATGTATATATATATATATATATATATTCCTTCTCTGAGGATTTTTTTTCTATTGCCAGCTGGTCATCAGCTGCTGGAGGCTCATAGAGAAGGGCCAGCCCCCAGAGGCCCAAAGATAGGATAATGAGGGTAGAAATGGTTACCTCAAAGGAGGGAAGCTCTCTCTACTTTTTGTGAGGACTGAAGGTTGGATGCCTTGGCTCAGGCCCTCAAAAGTAAGATCCAGGCACATCTAGGGGAGAGCTGGACCTCACAATCTGGGCCAGTCAATGGGATTGAGATTGTATATAGCTGAGCCGGGGATATAGAAATACCTCTGTGTGCATGAGCAGCTGCAGAACTGTTGCCCTGGATGCCATTATCCATGTTGAACAGAACACAGAAAGTGCATCTCCTGAGCTTTGGTCTCTGAACCCTCCCCTTCAAATGTCAGTTCTGGCACAGAGCTCTCAGTGGTAGGCCATTCCTCTACTCACTCAGGAACTTGGCTGGCTTGTTTGAAAGGCCAGAGGTCCCTGGGCCTGGTTCAAGTCTCTGCACCATCCAAAAACATTTTGTGGCTAGTGAGAAAAGAGCAGGGAGGAAGAGCCATTTGAGGTCTGTGGGCTCTGTCCTGGCCACAGGGAGGCTCTAATCAAAGGACCTCATATGGCATGTATGCAGGCCAGACCTAAGGCCTCTTTTATATCACTTCCAGGAACCTATGTGCCCCCACTCTACTACAGTGACTGACCTTCCTAACCTATTGTCTTTCTTTTCTAGGACAGAGCAGAACAGAATGGGATGGATGGCTTCGGGAATGAAGGAAAAAGTGACAATCATTCTCTCCACTCTGAGCTCATTTTCTGATGTCTAGTGGGCCACTCTCCTACCAATAAAAATGAGGTACCTGTAGTAATCAGATTGCAGGACTACCACCAATCCTTCTCTAAAAGCACTTGGGAGCCATAGTTGACTGCCATGGCTATTGCCCTCCTCCCAAATGTCTTCCACCCTGCTGCCAAAGCTACATCTCTGAAAATCCAGGGAATATATACAAACCAGTCTTCAAGAGCCTACCTGCCAGCTCCTCCCACTGCCACCCATATTTGGGTTTCTCCTTGGCCTGTGTTTAGTTTGTAACACCACACCTTCTTCCTTCCCAACAATTGCTTTTGAGAGCAAGTGCAGTGCCTCCCCACGCATGTGTTCCTGTGGGAGCAGCCTCCACCATTCTTCACTGTCTCACACCAGCCTTCTTCCCTCAATATATCACCTGCAGGGTGTCTGCCGACACCTGAGTTTCTCCCTCTTACTTTCTTGGGAAAGACTTGCAGCACATCAGAGAGGGAGGGAGAGGAGAGGAGAGGAGGGAGGAAGGGAGGGAGGAAAGGAAGGAAAAAAAATGGGAGGAAGGAAGAAAAAAAATTGAGGCAGAGAGGGAGGGAAAAGTGGAAGAAATCTTTCAGCTCTTTGGGGGGATCCAGAGTAGATCCAGGAAAGATCTTTCCTGCCAGAAATTCTGTACTCATTCTGCAGAGCATGGTGGTGAATGCCTTTTTCTGAACACCTAGCATTGTGCCTGTCACTGTGCCCCTGGGTGGCTGGAACGCACTCTGGGCCTGCTCCCTGAGTTCCACACAAAGCAGGAAAGAGAAAGCACTAAGAGCTTGTGGGGGTGAAGGGCAGAGAGAGACAAAGTTAGCAGAAGCAGAGGGAAGTAGAAACAGGGCAGAGGAGTTTTGCATAGCAACCACATGAGAAAATTAGACAAGAGACAGGACCATTGAAATAAAATACCACTTCTCACATACCAACACCTGCTAATCTTGTTGTGGTATTTGGCTCAATGTTGGTGAGGATTTGCAGGGCTCCTGTTAGAATGAGCACCATTGTTGAAAAAGCCCCACCATCTTGGTTGATGTGCAGGAACCAATTCTTCACCAGCTTGACGGGTAGCACTCTTGAGGGCCCTGGAGAGAGGGTGGGAAGTCCTATAGGAGAGATGTGAACCCTCTTCTTTTCCTGTCTCACTTTTTTTTCTAGCTCTCAGCTCTTTCTCCTCAGCCTACCAACATCTAGAAGAGAAAAAAAGGTGTATAGGGGTTTTCCTTCACCCTATCTTTTCCCCAGAATCCTTCTCCCAGTCCCAACCCTGTTCTTTCATTCCCACTGAAAATCTTCCCTTTCTTTTCTTTCTTAATTTGATTTTCTCTCATTCTAATCAAGACCAATGGAGAATTTTTTTTCTAGTGTTTAAAAAATAATTCCCAGAGTCTCCCACTAGCATATGCTTACATAATGATTATAATTATTTTAAAAGAAACTTTTCTTTCTCCCTCACCCTCTTTTCCCCCCTCTTCTGCGGGCTCCAGGAAGGGAGATTCTAGAGTTTCTGTGTGGTTGCAGGTGGACCAGCATACATCAATTTTTTTTTCAGTAAAAGTGGGAGACTCACTCATTCTCTCTTGGAACATGAGGAAATTGCAGATAGTACAGGCAGCTACCTGATGTAAATAAACACAACTGAATCACCAAGTGGGAAAGTTACTCCCTTTCTATTTTGTTTTCAACTGTTTTAATTTCTCAAGTTGGTAGATAAGTCATTAATTCCTTCTGGCCTTTCTTAACCTTCCTTTTATTGATATCTTCAATGGACCTCAGATGGGAGCCCAAAGAAGCTCACTATCCTCTTACGGCAATGTTACTCTGTGCTGCACATATATTTTTTGCAGACTACGAAAGGGGCTTTTTGTCCCAGCTCATTCCCTTAAAAAAACAAGTAATTAACAAAGGCTTAGAGCAGAGCCCAGATGCTATGTGCTGATCAAGTAATATGGCTTCTGCCCAGCAGAGTGTGCCAGTCAGGTTCAGGCAAGAATTCTCTCTGAAGCGAGCTGGTCCAGATGGTCAGTGATTGGCACTAAGGCATTTTTAGATCACAATTTTTCATTTTTTTCAGAGATGGTTGGCCTGGCTTCACAGCTCCATTATAGCCCCTTTTGCTGCCTCAGATATCAGGACAAATGACCACTCTGGGGCACATGTCCAGAGAGTGGGTGGCTGCAAAAGACAATTTTTTTGGTACCTTTGCCTGTTTACTCTCTGAGCAACCTGTTTACTCCTTTCACATCTGGGGTTTTTGTGGAGTTACCCACTAAAACTAAAATTTGGAGATACCCAAATTTAGAACCTGTCCCTTTCTGAGCTTTATTACATCCCAAACAATGGGTGGTTTTATGCCTGGGCAGTGAGATTTTATGAGATTGCCAGAATTAGTTATTTCCCACTGATTTTGAATCCAAGAAGATGAGATGACCCTGCAGAAATGACTGTCACCTTTGGGAGGGAGCAAACATTGAAGGAATCAGGCTGAGAAATTAGGATAAAGAAACCCAATCCCGATGGAATCATTTTCCTCCCTTGATCCAGCTCTGTCTAAAGCTAGGATTTACCCTTGGGTACCTTTAGACTTATCCACTGAGCCAATAAATTCCTTCTTCATGTAATCCAGCTAGGACCACTGTTCTGGTCACTGGCAACCACAAAAGTCTTAACTGTGAAGCAGAGAAGCAAGTTCCAGTTTAAATGGCTAAGTGCAAATCTTTGGCCACTGAGAGACAAAGATCTCAGAGGGCATGATCAAATGACATGGGCAAGTGGCATTTTCACTATACATGATCACAGTCCTAGGAAGATCTACAATTGTAACGAGAGCTTTGAATCTTAGATGATCATATCACAGGCACAGGCTAAATGCCAGACATGTGATGACTTACTCACGTAGGCCCTGCATGTATCTTACAATCCAAATCTATTTTTACCAGGATGGTATAGATGAGAAACCTGAGGCTCAAGGACTCTCTGTGCACTCTCAGTAGCAGTTGGGGCTGTGTCCCTGATACTGACTTCCCCCAGTGTTCTTCTCTGTTAAACAAGTAAAGTGTTTCCTGGTGAACACAAAACTCTAACAAAGTGTGTGACTGTGAGGGGTGTGGCTCTCAGGTGGCACACAGGATGCTTATATCCCAGATGATGTGAAGATTACCCATAGTAGCAGCCTGGTACCCAACTTACTTGGCTGTCTGTGGTCTCTGAAAAAAACTTAAGTTCTTTTTGTCCTGATCAGAGACAGGCAGAAAAGGCCCTGGCATAAGACCTGAATACAGTAAGTACAAATTAGCTGTGTGACTTTGGACAAATCATTTCATTTTTCTTTTTTTTTTATATTTATTTTTTTTTAGTATTTGGCGGACACAACATCTTTGTTTGTATGTGGTGCTGAGGATCGAACCCGGGCCGCACGCATGCCAGGCAAGCGCGCTACCTCTTGAGCCATATCCCCAGCCCTCATTTCATTTTTCTGACACCCTCTAAAAGGTGAAGACCTCAGCCCAGGCTTGCTCACCCACCATGAGGTTGGATCATCCTATGAAAGTTAATTTGAAAAATAAGAAGAAGGGATGCAGGAAGGGGGGTATCACTTGACTCCCCAGATGTTAATTGGCAAGTGTGGACAGATTGGAGACAATTACCTCCTCCTCCCTGCCCAAGACTGGGATAAGGAAGGCCAAGTGGTTACCTGAAATGTACATTTCTGTCCCCAAAACAAAGAGAGGTAATAGCTGTGGAGCAGAGAAGCAAGTGCCAGGTACAGAACTTGGAATTTATTTTTACCCTATTATCTCTATACTAAAATGTCAGGCTTGGACTGCTACTCTCATGATTTATCTCTGCTCCCCACAGCGTGGTGATGTAACCTGGAAACAGGCTTCCTCTACTTCTCTGTTTCCTCTGATTTTCCATGAGAGTAACAGTGGAATGGTGATGGAAGGCTGGAAACATTGAAAGAGTGAACTGGGAGTGTCTCTCTTTGCCTCTTCTTGATTACCAGCATTGTGAAGCAGGGATTGTGCTTAGCTGTAACTATGAGCTGGACTCCAGTCTCTTCCTCCAGCTCAGGAAGATACTGGAGAGAAAGGGATTTCTCCCAGCCATACCCTTCTTCCTGGGGGCATCTGAATCCTAATGGGGTCTCCTTGCAACTGATTTTTCACCAACCAAGGGCTCAAGGGTTTTTTTGTGGATCTTTGGAAATGACAAAGCCAGGAAAAATGGCAAAGTAATTCATGGGTCATCTCTGAGATGTAGGCTCTAACTTGTTTTCAGAATAAGTTCATTTCCTATTCTTAGAGACAAGACTTAAACTAAACAAACAATTCCTATAAATAGAGCAGGGATACACTGGGCTAAGTGTCACAGAAAGTTTCTTTTCACTGGGACAGATTCACTACATGGATGTTCTTGGGTTACCCTGGTATTACGTGTGGCAGGGTTGTACCTTTTCAAGTGTTGTCCAGGAGGGAGAAAATAAAGCAGGTTAGTCAGTGCTGGGATATGGCCAGATTCTGTTGTTTTCATATTTATCTCTCTCCCTCCCTCCCTCCCTCCCTCTCTCTCTCTCTCTCTCTCTCTCTCTCTCTCTCCCCTCCTATATGCTCATTCACACCCTGAGAAGGGTCCAAAAGGAAGAAGGTCATGCTATCAACACCCTGACCATCCAACTTGGGAAGTTTCCTACTGGGAATGGGTTCTAGTTCAGATTGTATTTGACAAAATGTACTGGCCTTTTAGATTAGATTGCAATGTCTCTCCCAGAATTGTCCAAATGATAAGGTTTCCTCCTGGTTTCCATAATGCCACCAAAGGAAGAGTGGCGAGGGTTTTTATGGCAGACCCTGAGCTGCAGATTACAAGGACCCTCATCATGCATGGTAATCTTGATGGCAGGGAGCAACATGGACCAGAGTTCCAGCCCTAGCATGACTTTGGTATTAAGCACACTGAGGTGTGCTTGAGAGGTTAATGACTTCCCACCACCATGATAGCCAAGTGGGGGCTGGAAATTTCCAGAATAACTGAATAAATATAAGATTACAGAAAAAGAAAGTCATTACATAATGAGAGCTCCAATGACTCTTTCAGGACATTTCAGCACAGTATTCTAAGAGATTTGTAGAAATTAATTTGGCTTTTCTCTAACCCTATGATGTTGAACTTACTACTATTTCTTTTCTGCATATGAGAAAACTGAAGTACCAAGGGATGATGTATTTTGAATGTGGAAAATATTAAAATTTGGGTTGTTATTCAGTTAATTTTGAATAAAATAGGAGCTGTAAAATAACAAGTGATGAGTGACTATGCTATTGTTTCTGAGCTTTTAAACCTGATTCGACAGGAAGTGACTATAGCCTGAAAAGTGCCATTTCTAAACTTGGAGTTGAATGTAGGAAAGTTCTGAACTGAGTTCTAATTATCTACCTCTCTAGCCACTGTTTCTTATCATGGAAAGTGCACAGGCTAGATTGCGATTGCAAAAAGTTCAAATACTGTATTTTTGAGCACCAAAAGTTTAAGAACAAAATATGAGGAGAATGATGGATGGAGTGGCATGCTGAGTCTAGGGTATGTGGAACGTTGTGCTCAACTAGAGCTTATGGTATCCCTCAGTTTCTTCTCCTTCTTCTTCCTTCCCACATTTAAATTTCTCACTGCAGGAGTTTCAAAAATCATAAATGTTATTTTTAATAATGATTTTCATTGTTTCTTGTATCATCTTCTATTTTCAATTTTTATTTTTCTGTTTTGAAAAATGGAGTATTTCACTATTAAGTAAGACCTTAAAAATCTTGAAAAGTTTATAATAATCTTCTTAAGAGTTCCTTGAGTCCTAAGAGCTCAAAGAGATGTTAGAAATCACTTTTTTGGTTGTATCATGTACTTCAAAATGCCTAATCACTTTTCCTCCACCTAGGTACATTTTTACTTGATGGATCAATCCAATCTTAGTTTATATTTTCTTAAAAAAAAAGCCCTTCTATTTCATCAACTGTATTACAAATTAAAGTTAAATATCAGTTTACTGTAAGATTCAACTCTATCTCTCTTGAAGGTGTGATTACATCTGAACTTTCCTTATGTTCTATGGTGAAACATAATCATAAATAATAGATTGATCTAGCTAAAGATATAAAATATTAAAAATGTAAATTAGAAAATTCTGCAGATAGAATAGATTGCTAATAGATGATAAAGTAGATAATTTTTTAGCATCACCTGAATTAATCAATTTTTTATTATTATTGACAGTTTTCCTACAGAGAGGATGTGTGCCTAATCATTTCTGAATGATTCACTGACAAACAGAAATATGGGTAACTGGAACCAAAATTTTGGTCTTAAGTAGATCAGACACATGGCTAATCAACATATTTTTAATAAATATCTTGCTGAAGTCCGAGGGCAATGATTTTAGAAAATAGCAAAAGTCATAAACACATTTATTCAGTTTATATACTCAAGTTCATATATATTTGCTTGAGTTTTTGTACTTACTTCAGTAAAATATTGGCAATGTGCCTTCTTTGACCTACAGTTAAAAAAAAATTCTATGGAATAATTTATGGGACTGAGATCTAGAAGCTAAAGTCTGGCTAGAGACAAGTGTTGCTTTCAAATAAAGCAACCTTACTATCACACCTTCTCGTTGCATTTTTAAAAAATTTTTAAAGCTCTAAACTTTGTTTACTGGGTATCAACCCCTGCACAGCAGCCAATGACCTGAAAACAATTTGTAATTTGAGGCTAATTCAAATCCTCTGATTCAAAGCAAGTTCCAAAAAGTATCATGGGTTTTTTTTTTTTTTCTGTATTTTTGTTGTTGTTGTTGTTATACTCTCAGATGATATTCTTATACTGGAGATTTGTTTATCATTTGTTTTATACATCATAAACATTGCCATATTTACTTCTCCCCTTCATTTTCTTATGTGGAATTTCATATTCTCAATTTGAAAAACTCTTTTTTTTTGGACCAGGGGTTTAATTCAGAGGCTATTGAACTCTGAGTCATATCTGAAGACCAATTTTGTATTTTATTTAGAGACAGATTCTCAATGTGTTTCTTGGCACCTCACTCTTGCTCAGACTGGCTTTGAATTCACATTTTTTTTTTGCCTTGGCCTCCAGAGCCACTGGGATTGCAAGCATGTGCTACCGCACCCAGCTTCAATTTAGAAGAATGTTGTAATACTAAAGATACCATTTTCTGGTTGCAGTATGCATATTATGTTGCATTATTAATATGTGTGTATATTTTAAAATTTCTTCTCTACTGAGAAATTAAAAATATATTTTGTTTCTTGATTTTATTAATTTAGTTCTCAGCCTTTTTTCTAGTTTACTTCAAGTTCATGCTAGAAGTTTTGTAAGTCTTTGCTCAAACATATTATTTCACTTAGAGGAGTAAAACAGTATAAAATGAATGGAAATTCTGCTTTTAACTTATTTATTTTTTTTAAATAATATTAAGTATTTAATTCAGGGGTGCTTAACTACTGATCTATATTTCGAGCTTTTGTGTATTTGTGTGAATGTGTGCTTATCTGTGTGTGTGTGTGTGTGTGTGTGTGTGTGTGTGTGTGTGTTTGACTGTGTGCTTTTTCTGGGTATTAAAACCAAGTCCCTTTGTACATGAGCCAAGCACTATACAAATGTAGCTTTATTTTCACCCCTTTTTCTCATTTCATAAGTTTTAAATTTCTTTCTTTTCTTTTTGTTCTTTTTTTTTTTTTTTGATTTGCTATTTCTTTATTCCATGTTGGATAATATGTGCATGCACTCCTGTGCCTCTTTTTAAAATAAATTTTGAGACAAGATTTTGCTGAGGTTCTTAGAGTCGCTGTAAGATTATAAAACCAGAGAAAATTCCACCAAACTGCAGCTTTGTAGGTTTGTTTTTTTTTTTTCTTTTTGAACCCTGACCTAACATCAGTAGGGGCCACTCTTTGTTCTTGAGTGAGCCCTGGCCAGTAATAAAGGCTTCCTATTGGGATACTGCTGACCATGTGTAGACTATTTTATTTTAGAGGGATTTACTCATCTGGCCAGATATAACAAAACAAAATTGATGCCATCATAGCCTGATGATAAAATATCTTTATTTTAAAGTTCAAATATATCTTAATCTCTATGCAAGTGAAGGCCCCCAAAGATGTCAAAGACTGAGAATAAGGTAGAGGTTCAGGGTGCTACTAAGAAGAAAAGTAAGGACTCCACACATCATCTCCATTCATCCAAGAAAAAGGGATCACAGAAAGCAGGAAGTCTCAAGGCCTCCCATGTTTAATTAGGGCAAAGAGAAGCAGGGTGTATTTTAGTGAATTAGTAAGAGTTCTGATAGATTTATTTATTGTAAGGTCTATGAAGTTTTTTATGCAAAATGAGAAAATCTGGGATCAGCTCTTTGGACTCAAAAAAAATTCCATTTTTTTCTTAAAGAGAGAGACTCAACAGTTTCTCTCTCTCTCTCTCTCTCTCTCTCTCTCTCTCTCTCTCTCCTCTCTCTTTCTGTCTCTGTCTCTCCCTGTCTCAATTCACATATTTTAAAATATAATTTCTTTTTGTCTTATGTAATAAAAGCCAACATTTATTGACTTTTTACTCTATGGCAAAGACCAGGAAAGTTGTTTAATGTGCAACATTTTATTTAATAAGTGAAACAACTCTTTGGGTTAGTTACTATTATTACCCATGGTTATGCAGATGAGGAAAGAGTTTCAGGGTTGGAGTAACTTTTCCAAAGTTGCATAACAATGGAGAATAACAGAACTGGATTTGGACCTCAGAAGTCTAATCTCAAAGATCTCTTTGTTAACATTTTACTTCCTTGCCTCTCTTCTTTGTTTAAAATATAATATACCATTATAACTCACTGAGCAACTTATCAAAGTGTATCTCCAATGAAACTGTTTAAAAAAAATCTTAACATTACACATGCTAAATTCTGCTATTGTAAGCAGTATCTCATCCAAGCAGGATATATTTACTACAAAGTTATAAAACATCTATAATTTTATACTATTTCCATCTTTTAATGAGCCCAAGCTAAAAGGCTGACCCTTTTCTTGAACCATAAAATTTTCTTTATCCTTGAGGTAAACATGAAATAAAATATCTGTACAAATTGTCCTTTTTTACAAGCACTTTATTTTCCTTTATAAGATCTCTCAGTGAAATCATAATCCTATGTTTTATACCAAGAGCTTTCTGGAGACCACCACAGACTTTAACATTTCACTACTATTTTTGGCAAAGACTGGATATTTTCATGGGTACTTAAGAAAAGATAACTTAATTTGTAGGGGTTAGTAAAGAAAAAGCAAAGAAATTTGTAGAGGGGAGAAGCATAAACCCAGGAAGAATGCAAAAGAAATAAATCTTCTTCACAGCTATTTACTTTTTTAAATGTAGTATTCTGGAAAAAAATTTTTGGAAGTTATTTTGTTAAGTGTAAGACTGTGCTCTCATTCCAATCTAAAGTGTTAACTTTATTTTCTATCAATATGTTACCCAAAAATATTAGCCCCAAACTCCCCAAATGTTTATCACCTGAATGGATAAAAAAATTGGGTATATACCCTCACACAAACAAAAAGAATTGTTGCTATTTTTATCAATTTGGACATACTACATGGCATTATATTGAGCTAAAGAAGACACCAAAAGATGACATTTTATGTTTGATTGAATTTAAATTTAGTCCAACAACAGATTAAGCTATGACATTCCAAGTCAGAATGGTAGTTCACCTTAGGACAAGGATTATTGCTATACAATGAGCAGTGAGTTTTTTTGTTAATGTACTTGGATGCTAATTTCTCAAATGTTATTGCTTTGTGCTGTATGCTTCTAATTAGTGGGTTTTCTGGATATATGTAATAATTTAAAAACAAATTTGAAGAAATAAAATAATGAATACCCACCCTCACCAAAAAAAAGAAAAAATAAGTAGCAGTAGTAGATGAAAGAGAAGAAGAAGAAGAAGAAGAAGAAGGAGGAGGAGGAGGAGGAGGAGGAGGAGGAAGAGAAAAAAGGAGTAGAAGAAAAAGATGAACAAGAAGAAGAAGAAGAAGAAGAAGAAGAAGAAGAAGAAGAAGAAGAAGAAGAAGAAATCTACTGAAATGTTATACCATGAGTGCTTGCTACCTGTGGGGAGAAAATTATGTATCATTTAAAGTGACCATAAAGAAAACCACCTAGAAAGCTAATCATGCATTTTCAATTCACTTCTTAATATCTTCTTCCACAATTAATTCTTTCAATAAATTTTTCTCTCACATAAAACAATGACTATCAATTAATATAAGGTGTTCTTTTATATAAAATGAAAAATAACAGGAAAACATATGAAAATACCTGGAATACTAAGGGTCTAAAAGTCATCCCAACTATCACCACATTAATTCGAGGATCTCAGTAATGATGCAATTGCTACCAATTAATCTGCTGTAAAAATTGAACTCTACTGTAAGGCCACAGGTGAGGAAAGACATTCAAAAATTTTATAAAACTCAAAGGAATGTTAAGAAAAGTACTGCCTTTTTCTTAGGTTTATAGTGGGTTCATCTGGGAATTTGTTTAGAAGATTTTTATCTTGATAAGGTAATAGAATCAACTGTCAGATCAATTAATTCTTTGTCATTCTCAGTATGTTGTAGTCCTTCTTTGATCATTGTAGTATACTGCATGATTGCTCAATATGATTCTTATAAAAAGTGATAGTATACAAACTTGAATCAGAAATAACTATACACTAAATTACATCAGATAATGATAAATACAGATTGCTCATTTTTACACAAAATTTTATAATAACTTTATCTCTTATGGCTGTGGTGTCCATTTGGTCCCAGAGCATAGGAGGAAGGCATTGGCAGCTTCCCCAAATGCTGGAAACTAATTAAATATTTTTTTTTTATTTATTTTATCATTAGCTCTTAGACAAAATATCTTCCCATTCTTTGAAACAGAAACTGGCTTTGGGTAGAGGTAGGGGACAAAAATAAGCAGGCAATCTTGGTACATTGTTTAACATAAAAGTAGTGGATTCAACACAACACTGAGGCAAATAAGGTTTCCAGGGCAAATATCAATAAGAGACATATTTCATACTTATTGGCAGCTCAATTCCAATCATTTAGTTCTTTATCCTCAACTAAAGAAGATCTCAATCTTTAATTCCCACATCTACATTAAAAGTACTTCCTACCTCAGCCATATTTTAAATACTTGTTTTTCTAAGTTTAAATTTTCCTTTCAATCCAATGCCCTGTATTCTACTTTCTCCTTCATCTCAAATGATCACTTTAACTTGATTTTACTTATTTTCATAGACTCTTCCTAAGTTTCTACTCCATTATAAGGTACAATTTAAAAAGACTACCCCCTACTTTGAAGCTTAACCACAGAGGCCCAAAATACTATTTTCCTTTCTTAGGAACAGAAAGGACATATTTTAACTAAAATTTTATTATCATAAATTTATTTACTACATTCCTTATATTCTTCCTTCTATTTTAAACACCATCACAATGTAGCAAACTCTCAAACTGTGATATATATATATATATATATATATATATATATATATATATATATTCATTCATAAGAAGACTTTCTAATAATATGTAACTGTAAGTATGCCACAAATACCATTTCAAATTCCAATGTTAGGGATGGAGATTAAAAAATACACCAATGTTTTCATATAAGTTCTGTTTGTTGTTTGTTTTCAGGGGTAAGAAGGCCATAGAGGATTGAGGGACATCATACCAGAACCAATTGCTTCACCTGAAACTACAAACTGTATTGCATCAAAATTCCATTGAAGTCTAACCCTTCTTTTTCCTGTAAAGGAAAAATGTTGAAATTGCACCTAATAAAAAAAAAAAAGTCTGTATACCTTGCCCAAAAGTATACAAAATATTAAATAACTCTTTTTTTTTTTTACTTGAGAAACAGGCTTCATGTACCAAACTAGAGCATTATTAAGTATGTATTAGTGAATAATAGAAAAAAAAAAAACATTTTTCCACCTTCTACCCTTTAAAGACTTAAAACCATGGTAAAATGGTGTTAGAGAATGCCCATGAATTTGGTTATCAATTCAGAATAAAATATAAGGGATAATTTGTGAGTGCCCTTTGGGATCCAGGCAGCATTTTCAACAAAAATAAAACTTGTTGAGATCATCCAAATTTAAAATTCACATACATTTTTTACATCTGGATTGAATATTATTATTTTTTTTGGTACTGACTTCCATGTAATAAAATATTTGTTTGCAGGTTTTATAGAAAAGACACATCTTTAGAAATTAAACTGTGCAATATTCAATTTGAAAACCACATATCAAAAACTTTAGTTGAGAGACAGGATTTATTTGCATTACACTCTCAAACTGACAGCTCAGTTAAAACAATTCTGTTTGAAACTCTCATCCAAGAATCTGCCACAAAAGAGTACACAGTCTATTTTGTCATAAGTTCTGAAATCCAAAATCTTTATAAACATAGTTAAGGATGGAAACAGGATCCAGAATCTAGAAAAAGCTCTAATTAACCCCTAATTCAACTAGCCCAGTCTAATGAGAGTTTTAAGAAACTTGGGTAGTTTCTTAAAAAAAAAAAAGCTGTTAAAAAAGCTTTTACCTGGCACACTAGAATTTGTTTTCAAAAGTAGTGTCTGCATCAAAGCCCATGTTTTTTTCAGGCATTTTCCTGTAGAACCAGTGTCATCTTAAATTTGCAATTTCAAATTGTGTACTTACTCCTGATACACACAAAAAGGAGGGGCTGGATATAGGGATACTTTTCCTGTCCCCTAAAATGTTTTGATCAATGCAAGACCTGCTGATCCTATCAATGTCAAATCTCAGGGATTCTTACAAGCAATTCAAAGGGGGCATATGACAGGGTTGGTTAGTTCATATTATAGCCAGTCTGCTTTCTGAAAAAGATATCCTGCAGATAACTGGATATGATATATCCCCTTAGGGACACTTTACTTCTAACAATCCTATCAAAAGTCTATTTTAATATGAAATTGAATGCAATATGTTTTCAAACATACTCAAAAGGCATTGAAATGTGAATTTTCTCATATTGTGAAGTATTTTCTTTTAAACATAAACCTTTTATTTTCCAAAACTAAACCCAAAGAAAATGACAAATACTACAATCTTGATACTACAAAGGACAAAAGCAAAGGCATCTCTTTTTCTGCCCTTTTCTGGTATTCTCCCTACCCCCACTCCACATCCTGCAGATCATTTGTAGGTCTTGGTTGATAAATTTATTTCTACAGTAGTCTTATAATGCTCTAGATGCTGAAAAATCTCTTATACTTTTACATTGCTTGGCTTAAATTTATGCACTCCTCTTAGGAAGGAAACCCAAAAGCATTTTTAATGACAGATATATTGTGGAAAATTGTTCTTACAAAGTTCAGGTGCTGTGTAATATCAACTCCCTAAAATCACAGAAAGGAAATGACTTACATTCTTGGAAAATGAAGCCAACAGAAGCTTTCTCTGACAACACTTTCTAATCCTCAAACTACACCCTGTGAAAACTGGGAGTATTTCATACAAAAACCACATTTAAATAGATGCTTTAAAACCAATAAACAAACATCACTGGGTCCTTGAGGATAAGGGAAAGAATCACACATGGAAAATAAAGAAGGAAATGATTTTTTTTTCTAGATTTAGAAGTACTAGAACACAGACTTGAAGTCAAATGCAACCTGAGAATTGTAAGTTTGTCTTCCCTGCTGTGGGTAATGCTCAGCTCCTGAGGAAAATGGTGGCAAAACCAATTCTTTGCTAAAATTAAATAAAAACAAAAACTAAAAGAGTAGAAGGGAGTCAATGACCTAATATTTCTTTAGGCACAAGATGCTCTACTGTAGGGTTCCAAAATTTTGCAAGCTTGTATTTGAACTTTAAAATATACCAGTTTTGACCGTTTTCCATCACTTCATTATTTTTTAAAAAATGCCTGTCTTTTAGGCTCTTCCATCCAGAGACTGGAGATTTTGTTTTCATCCTTTGACCTCCCAGCGGTGGCCCCAGGTGTCCCTACCTGACAATGCCTTGCCAGCCAGCCCAGCGAGGAAAATGGGGTCTTCTTTGCTGTCACCCGGCCTACAAGTCGCAAACTCCTCCCAAAACCCACATTCTACAGGCGGCCCCCAACTCACATGTCCCCTGAGATCCCTTCAGGTGAGCCGGAGCTCCATAGTGGAGTTGGTTTCCCCAATGAGGCACTTTCATACTCCTGAAGCAGATGCATAACTCTGGTTCTTTCAAGAAGCTGGGCAGCTATGCCTCCAGGGCACACAATAGGCAGCACCCACAGCCCCCAGGAATGCGAACTCCAATGCTGTTCCCTTCACAGTGACGGAAACCGAATGGCAAAAGCTCTAGATCAGAGCGTTGGAGAAACAAACAAGCCCTGGAACCTCTGGATCTCAGAGATTAGGTGTCAAGGCCTGGCGCACTGAGCCAGAGTGCAGCCCGCAGTCACCACCCGCCTCCCGCCCTCATGGCCCAGGTGACTCAGGAGCTCCAGTCTCCCCTGCTGCCAGGCTCTGCTGCCCCTGGCCTGTCCTCTTGCCCTGTGTGGGCAAGCTCTGACTCACCGAGGAGACTAGCCCAACTGGTGCCTGACACTTGGACCCAAGCGAGCTAGAAGAAGAAGAAAGGTCAAGAGGAGGATACTGCCTTCGCTGGGACTGGTGACCTAGAGAAACCATCCTGAAATTCATCCAGTCTCATCAGCCACAGTCTGGCTGACAGGGGACCAACCCTGTAGCCTGGGAGTGGTGCCCAGGTGAGGGGGTGATCTAGGAGGCCCCGGGCGCTGGGTTCCTCCTCTTGCCTCTAGAAAGTCCATAGCACCAGGCATGGGAGCCTCCTCAGCTATCCATTTCCTCCTGCTGGCGCCCCCTGCCTGCTCCTTCCTTGAGTCTCTCTTAAGGATAAGTCTTCTCTGGATTATGTGACTTTTTGCCCCACTGACACTGGGGGAGCAAGACAGAACACTTAGCCTGTTATTTCTTTAAATAATTTTTAGTCCTGGATGAACACGTACATTTACTTACTTATCTAATGTGATGCTGAGGATCGAAACCAGGACCTCACGCATGCTAGGTAAATGCTCTACTACTGAACCTCAATCCCAGTCTCACTTAGGACAAGCAGACTGGGGTGAGCAGTCATAATGCTGTTATTTATTTATTTATTCACCTTAAAAAACACAGTGTCCATCTACTATTAAGAATGAACACCTGGGTAGTGGCTTTGCAGGTTTTTTAGGAAGGAAGGTGAGTGCTCAATGCCTGGGATCCATGTGACTTAACTGGAAACCAGGCAAGCAATAGGTTGATCTTTCTTTGTGTGAGGCTGCCATCATGAGGCCACTGCAGATATTTCTGACCAGTCAACTACTGCGCCCAAGTTCCCAGCTGGGTTTTACACACTTCTGTGCTGTCTCAACTCTTCTGTAATGATTTTTGTTTTCTGCCTCCAGCCAGAAAGTAATCTCAAAATATTGATTAATTTCAAAGGAAAAAAAAATCAGTTTCTTATGCTGCCATCCAGGTCCAAGTCGTCTCCAGGGCACCTGTTAAGCCTCCTGTGAGCCTCCATCAAAATAGAATTCATTGACAAATTTTAAAGGAGTTGAAATATCATTACTTTTTGTATGATTTTGGATTAGCATTAGCATAAATGACCCAAATTTGACAAAGGTGGAAGATAAGATGGAAACCTCTCATTGGAAATCTTTTCTTTATTCAGTATTCAGCAGTAGAGTCAAGCAGTGGTTTACCTAGCATGGCTTCTTTTGGGGGCAGAAAAATGGCTTTCAGAAGCTTACAATATTCATATCATGGGCACTCATGTCATTGACTTCTCCAAATACAATATTTCAAATCTTTTCTGAAATCTAGATTCTATTTTTTGATGTTTCTTAGTCCTGACAGTAATTATATTTCCCACCTCGGTTTCCTCTTTCCTCTATGTTCTTTCTATTTAAAAAATGAAATAAAATCAACTAAGAAAATAGAAAGAAAATTCTATTGCATGCCTATATAGCTCACATTTCTTTTTGTTTTGGAAATAGGACTTGGTGGTACTTTACATTCTCTCTTGGTCAGTCTGTTCTCTAATTAATAAACCTTGATTAAACCTCCAACATACTCAATGACAACCTATATTTTGTATGTAAAGGGGAGTTGAGATAAATTCTAGCTGTTGTTTGTCCTTGATGTAAACTGTGAAGTGTATGGAAAATAAGTCCAAGCAAATTACCCTAAATCTTTTGCCATTTAAAATTATAGACATCTTGGGCTGGGGATGTGGCTCAAGTGGTAGCGCGCTCGCCTGGCATGCGTGCGGCCCGGGTTCGATTCTCAGCACCATGTACAAACAAAGATGTTGTGTCCGCCGATAACTAAAAAAAAAATAAATATTAAAAAAAAAATTCTCTCTCTCTCTTTCCTCTCCCTCTCTCTTTAAAAAAAAAAAAAATTATAGACCTCAGCCAGAGCAAAAAAACATACACAAAACTACTTTAATCAGCCTGGTCTCAGAACCCCTCATTCTAATGGAGCAGCTGATGCCAAAACAATAAGCTCAGGAAATACCCTATTCACATTCCTGTTCCATGCTAATTACTCAGCTGGATTACTGCAGGGATGTAGCCAAATATCAAAGGTGCCAGTTTAGCTCAAGACATTTTCAGTATATTTTCTCAACTACTATTTCTGGCGGTATTGTATTGTGGGTGTAATAGTGTAGAATAAAGGAAACCACCAATACCCGGAATGAGAGTTTAGACCTTCCAGAACACTGGCCCAACTCTGCTGACCACAGTAACAGCTCCAGAACTACAGATTGTTCATAAAAGAAATTTGTTTGTTCACTGTTTCAAGTTTAACAAATTTTGTTCGAGTTACTATGTTCTGAAGTTCAAAGGTTTAGATGCAAAGGTTAATGGGCATGTGCTAATATCTACAAACTGCAAACAGACAAATTTGCATTTTTTTTCTAGGACTTTTATGGACAATGGTTTACAACAGTCATTCACAAAAAAGGTTAGAAAAAAATCGCTGTTCATTTGCAAGAAATTTTTACACAAAACTCTTACACTGGCTACTTCACATAAACTTGCCTCAGGGATTTAATTCATAAATCAAATGAATGTCCTGCAGCATGTACAGTGCTGTTGGAATGGCTATTATAATAATCTAAAATTGACATGTGTGGTGACATATGTCTGAAATCCTAGAAGTTCAGAAAAATGTGGCAGAAAAAATGTTAGTTTGAAGACAGCCTCATTAACTTAAAAAGTCTCCAAACAACATTGAGAGAGCCTGTCTCAAAATATAACATAAAAAATACTGTGGATGTGGCTCAGTGGAATCACTTTTGGGTTCAAAACTCAGCACCAAACCAAAAATTTATATATATATATATATATATATATATATATATATATATATATATATATATATACACACAAAGATTCCAGGGTACAAAAACATGTAAAAAATGTTGGCAACAGCATAAATTTAGTAAATATATTTTTTTCTAAGAGTTTTAACGTTTTTTAAAAGCCCAAAATAAAAAATTCTACATAATCCACTAGTAATAATTTGGGGTAGTAGCACGAGGTTGTACATGCCTGTACTCCCAGTGACTTAAAGAATGAGAAAGGAGGATCTCAAGATAGAGACCAGACTCAAAACTTGGCAAGATCCTAAGCATATCAGTAACACTGTCTCAGTTATAAAAACATAAATAAAAGTGGTAGAGAGTGGGTATATATCACATTGGTAAAGTGCCCATGGGTTAATCCCTGGGTTCAATTGTCAGTTCAATAGCAGTATTTTGCAGAATAGCCAAAAGTGGGAATCACTCAATTGTCCATCAACTGATGAACAAATACATAAGCATGTGGTATACCAATACAGTGGAATATTATTTATCAATATTTGCTAGCATGTGGATGAAACTTTAAAATTTTATGATCATTGAAAGAAGTTAGATACAAAGGTCAATGGTTTAATTTATAAATGAATTCCACAGCTGGAGTTCCTTAGGTTGGATGGCCAGGATAGGCTAACCTAGAGAGATAAAGGAGATTAGTCGTGGTCAATTTCTAGAGGAAATGTGGCTGACTGGACAATGGAAGTGCTCTTTGGGGTGGGTTATGAAAATTTTCTTAACTGGTGATGGTGATAAATGTAGAAGTTTGAATATTTTTGAAGCCATTGAAATTTATTTTTTAAATAGGTGACTAGAAGAGTATATAAATTATTAATCAATAAAGCTGTTTCTAAAAAGTGAGATGCATATGGACACATACAACACACCAAAGACATAAAAACACTGAAAATGCATCTGGGATATGGCTCAGTTGGTAGAGTGCTTGCCTCATATGCACAAGGCCCTGGGTTCAATTCCCTGCACCATCAAAACAAACAAAGAAAAAAATGAAAAATGCAAATAACACTATTGTTTAAGAAACCACATGAATACACAGAAATCATGTGAATAATAAGAACGCAAACTGGGAAGGGTGTGGCAAATCCAGGGGGGGATGGTTATTGCATTAGGGAGACATTGGGTTGAGAAACACTTAACCCTTAAGCTTGATGTTGGAACATAGGTGTTCTTGCTATTATGTCCACACCCTGTTTATGAGCTTTTAATTCTTTGTAAAAACATTTTTTGGCCATTTCCCAATATTTTAGAAGGTGCATGTGTGGCTTTAATATAGTGAGGTCAAATACTGGCCTCAGGGACTCCTGGACTGGGTGAGAACAGTGCTGGACAAAAACAGCCATGCCTGCAGGTTCCTTCAATTGAATCCAAAAATTTCTTGAACCATCTCCAGAACATCCTTCCTCCTGGCTGCTGGTCTACAACAGTAGCTCAGCCATACAGCCAGAGAGCCCTGGTTTGAATCTCCACTTTGTGCCTGCTTCTTAGCAAAATGGCCTTTTTCAAATTGCTTCACTTCTTTGAGCTTTGCTTTCTTATTAGTCAACTACTCCTCAAATTTGGTGCTGACTGAATAGAAAATGTAAGGTCCCTTCTGGTGCCTGGTGGCGTCGCCTGCTATTGATGCAGTTCCTTCAGAAGCTGGGCCCTCTCTGCTCATCTCAGGGAGGTAGGCTGTGCTAGGTTCTATATTCCTTGGTATGCTCCAGTAGTTGCCATGAGTGAATATTGGCTGAGTGACACTGATGAGTAGAATCCCATCATTCCTTCTCTCTTCCTAACTGATTTGGAAAGCAAAGGAAAAAAAAAAGACACAAAAAAGACAGCTCCCTTCACTATTCTTAAAAACTATATATATATATATATATATATATATATATATATATATATATATATATATATATATATATATTGTCCTTGTCTGAGGATTTATTTTATTCCCAGCTGGTCATCAGCTGCTGGAGGCTCATAGGGCAGGTTCATCCCCCAGAGGCCCCTCAAAGGAGGGAAGCTCTCTCTACTTTTTGTGAGGACTGAAGGTTGGATGCCTTGGCTCAGGCCCTCAAAAGTAAGATCCAGGCACATCTAGGGGAGAGCTGGAACTCACAATCTGGGGAAGTCAATGGGATTGAGATTGTATATAGCTGAGCAGGGGATATAGAAATACATCTGTGTGCATGAGCAGCTGCAGAACTGTTGCGCTGGATGCCATTATCCATGTTGAACAGAACACAGAAAGTGCATCTTCTGAGCTTTGGTCTCTGAACCCTCCCCTTCAAATATCAGTTCTGGCACAGAGCTCTCAGTGGTAGGCCATTCCTCTACTCACTCAGGAACTTGGCTGGCTTGTTTGAAAGGCCAGAGGTCCCTGGGCCTGGTTCAAGTCTCTGCACCATCCAAAAACATTTTGTGGCTAGTGAGAAAAGAGCAGGGAGGAAGAGCCATTTGAGGTCTGTGGGCTCTGTCCTGGCCACGGGGAGGCCCTAATCAAAGGACCTCATATGGCATATATGCAGGGCAGTCCTAAGTCCTCTTTTATATCACTTCCAGGAACCTATGTGCCCCCACTCTATTACAGTGACTGACCTTCCTAACCTATGGTCTTTCTTTTCTAGGACAGAGCAGAACAGAAGGGGATGAATGGCTTTGGGAATGAAGGAAAAAGTGACAATCATTCTCTCCACTCTGAGCTCATTTTCTGATGTCTTGTGGGCCACTCCCCTACCCATAAAAATGAGGTACCTGTAGTAATCAGATTGCAGGACTATCACCAATCCTTCTCTAAAAGCACTTGGGAGCCATAGCTGACTGCCATGGCTATTGCTCTCCTTACAATTATCTTCCACGCTGCTGCCAAAGCTACATCTCTAAAAATCCAGTGGAAATATACAAACCAGTCTTCAAGAGCCTACCTGCCAGCTCCTCCCACTGCCACCCATATTTGGGTTTCTCCTTGGCCTGCCTTGAGTTTTTAACACCACACCCTCATCCTCCCCAACAATTGCTTTTGAGAGCAAGTGCAGTGCCTCCCCACGCATGTGTTCCTGTGGAAGCAGCCTCCACCATTCTTCACTGTCTCACACCAGCCTTCTTCCCTCAATATATCACCTGCAGGGTGTCTGCCAACACCTGAGTTTCTCCCTCTTACTTTCTAGGGAAAGACTTGCAGCACATCAGAGAGGGAGGGAGAGGAGAGGAGAGGAGGGAGGGAGGGAGGAAAGGAAAGAAAAAAGAATTGGAGGAAGTAAGAAAAAAAATTGAGGCAGAGAGGGAGGGAAGAATGGAAGAAATCCTTCAGCTATTTTGGGGGATCCAGAGTAGGTTCAGGAAAGATTTTTCTTGCCAGAACTTCTGTACTCATTCTGTAGAGCATGGTGGTGAATGCCTTTTTCTGAACACCCACCATTGTGTCTGTCACTGTGCCCCTGGGTGGCTGGAACACACTCTGGGCCTGCTCCCTGAGTTCCACACAAAGCAGGAAAGAGAAAGCACTAAGAGCTTGTGGGGGTGAAGGGCAGAGAGAGACAAAGATAGCAGAAGCAGAGGGAAGTAGAAACAGGGCAGAGGAGTTCTGCATAGCAACCACATGCGAAAATTAGGCAAGAGACAGGACCATTGAAATAAAATACCACTTCTCACATACCAACACCTGCTAATCTTGTTGTGGTATTTGGCTCAATGTTGGTGAGGATTTGCAGGGCTCCTGTTAGAATGAGCACCATTGTTGAAAAAGCCCCACCATCTTGGTTGATGTGAAGGAACCAATTTTTCACCAACTTGATGGGTAGCACTCTTGAGGGCCCTGGAGAGAGGGTGGGAAGTCCTATAGGAGAGATGTGAACCCCCTTTTTTTCCTGTCTCACTTTTTTTTCTAGCTCTCAGCTCTTTCTCCTCAGCCTACCAACATCTAGAAGAGAAAAAAAGGTGTATAGGGGTTTTCCTTCACCCAATCTTTTCCCCAGAATCCTTCTCCCAGTCCCAACAATGTTCTTTTATTCCCACTGAAAATCTTCCCTTTCTTTTCTTTCTTAATTTGATTTTCTCTCACTCTAATCAAGACCAATGGAGGGATGCAGGAAGGGGGATGTCACTTGACTCCCCAGATGTTAATTGGCAAGTGTGGACAGATTGGAGACAATTACCTCCTCCTCCCTGCCCAAGACTGGGATAAGGAAGGCCAAGTTGTTACCTAAAAAGTACATCTCTGTCCCCAAAACAAAGAGAGGTAATAGCTGTGGAGCAGAGAAGCAAGTGCCAGGTACAGAACTTGGAATTTATTTTTACCCTATTATCTCTACAGTAAAATGTCAGGTTTCGACTGCCACTCTCATGCTTTATCTCTGCTCCCCACAGTGTGGTGATGTAACCTGGAAACAGGCTTCCTCTACTTCTCTGCTTCCTCTGCCTTTCCTTGAGAGTAACAGTGAAATGGTAATGGAAGGTTGGAAACATTGAAAGAGAGAACTGGGAGAGTCGCTCTTTGCCTCTTCTTGATTACCAGCATTGTGAATGAGGGATTGTGCTTAGTTGTAACTATGAGCTGGACTCCAGTCTCTTCCTCCAGCTCAGGAAGATACTGGAGAGAAAGGGATTTCCCAGTCTTACCCTTCTTTCTGGGGGCATCTGAATCCTAATGGGGTCTCCTTGCAACTGATTTTTACCAACCAAGGGCTCAAGGTTTTTTTTTGTGGATCTTTGGGAAAGACAAAGCTAGCAAAAATGGCAAAGTGATTCATGGGTCATCTCTGAGATGTAGGCTCTGGTTTGTTCCCAGGATGAGTTCATTTCCGATTCTTAGAGATAAGACTTAAACTAAACAAACAATTCCTATAAATAGAGCAGGGATACACTGGGCTAAGTGTCACAGAAAGTTTCTTTTCACTGGGACAGATTCACTATATGGATGTTCTTGGGTAACCCTGGTATTATGTGTGGCAGGGTTGTACCTTTTCAAGTGTTGTCCAGGAGGGAGAAAATAAAGCAGGCTAGTCAGTACTGGGATATGGCCAGATTCTGTTGTCTTCCTCTCTCTCTCTCTCTCTCTCTCTCTCTCTCTCTCTCTCTCTCTCTCCTCCTACATGCTCATTCACACCCTGTTAAGGGTCCAAGAGAAAAGAAGCCATGCTGTCAACACCCTGACCAGCCAACTTGGGCAGTTTCTTACTGGGAATGAGTTCTAGTTCAGATTGTATTTGACAATATGTTCTGGCCTTTTAGATTTTATTGCAATGTCTCCCCCAGAATTGTCCAAATTATTAGGTTTCCTCCTGTTTTCCATAATGCCACCAAAGGAAGAGTGGCTAGGGTTTTTATGGCAGACCCTGAGCTGCAGATTACAAGGACCCTCATCATGCATGGTAATCTTGATGGCAGGGAGCAACATGGACCAGAGTTCCAGTCCTAGCATGACTTTGGTATTAATCACACTGAGGTGTGCTTGAGAGGTTAATGACTTCCCACCACCATGATAGCCAAGTGGGGGATGGAAATTTTCAGAATAACTGAATAAAAATAAGATTACAAAAAGAGAAAGTCATTACATAATGAGAGCTCCAATGACTCTACCAGGACATTTCAGCACAGTATTCTAAGAGATTTGTAAATATTAATTTGGCTTTTCTCTAACCCTATGATGTTGAACTTACTACTATTTCTTTTCTGCACTTGAAAAAACTGAAGTACCAAGAGATGATGTACTTTGAATGTGGGTAATATTAAAATTTGGGTTGTAATTCAGTTAATGTTGAATAAAATGGGAGCTGTAAAATAACAAGTGATGAGTGACAACGCTATTGTTTCTGAGCTTTTAAACCTGATTCGACAGGAAGTGACTATAGCCTGAAAAGTGCCATTTCTAAACTTGGAGTTGAATGTAAGAAAGTTCTGAACTCAGTTCTAATTATCTACCTCTCTAGACACTGTTTCTTATCATGGAAAGTGGACGGGCTAGATTACGATTGCAAAAAGTTCAAATACTGTATTTTTGAGCACCAAAAGTTTAAGAACAAAACATGAGGAGAATGATAGATGGAGTGGCATGCTGAGTCTAGGGTATGTGGACAGTTTTGCTCAACTAGAGCTTATGGTATCCCTCAGTTTCTTCTCCTTCTTCTTCCTTCCCACATTTAAATTTCTCACTGCAGGTGTTTCAAAAATCATAAATGTTATTTTTAATAATGATTTTCATTGTTTCTTGTATCATCTTCTATTTTAAATTTTTATTTTTCTGTTTTGAAAAATGGAGTGTTTCACTATTCAGTAAGACCTTAAAATCTTGAAAAGTTTACAACAATCTTCTTAAGAGATCCTTGAATCCCAAGAGCTGAAAGAGATGTTAGAAATCACTTTTTTCGTTGTATCATGTACTTCAAAATGCCTAATCACTTTTCCTCCACCTAGGTACATTTTTACTTGATGGACCAATCCAATCTTAGGTTATATTTTCTTAAAAAAAGCCCTTCTATTTCATCAACTGTATTACAAATTAATGTTAAATATCAGTTTACTGTAAGATTCAACTCTATCTCTCTTGAAGCTGTGATTACATCAGAACTTTCCTTATGTTCTATGGTGAAACATAATCATAAATAATAGATTGATCCAACTAAAGATATAAAATATTAAAAATGTAAATTAGAAAATTCTGCAGATGGAATAGGTTGCTAATAGATGATAAAGTAGATAATTCCTTAGCATCACCTGAATTAATCAATTTTTTATTATTATTGACATTTTTTCTACAGAGAGGATGTGTTCCTAATCATTTCTGAATGATTCACTGACTAATAGAAATATGGGTAACTGGAATCAAAATTTTGGTCTTAAGTAGATCAGAGACATGGCTAATTAACATATTTTTAATAGATATCTTGCTGAAGTCAGAGGGCTATGATTTTAGAAAATAGCAAAAGTTATGAACACATTTATTCAGTGTGTATACTCAAGCTCATATATATTTGCTTAAGTTTATGTACTTACTTCAGTAAAATATTGGTAAAGTGCCTTTTTTGACCTGCAGTTAAAAAAAAATGTTCTATGGAATAATTTATGGGTCTGAGATCTAGAAACTAGAGTCTGGCTAGAGACAACTGTTGCTTTCAAATACAGCAACCCTACTACCACACTTTCTCGTTGCATCTTTTTAAAATTTCTGGAGCTCTAAACTTTGTTTCCTGGGTATCAGCCCCTGCACAGCAGCCAATGACCTGAAAACAATTTGTAATTTAAGGCTAATACAAATCCTCTGATTTAAAGCAAGTTCCAAAAAGTATCATGGGTTCTTTTTTTTTTTTTTTTTTTTTTTGTATTTGTGTTGTTGTTGTTATACTCCCAGTTGATATTCTTATAGTGGAGATTTGTTTATCATTTGTTTTATACATCATAAACATTGCCATATTTACTTCTCCCCTTTATTTTCTTATGTGGAATTTCATATTTTCAGTTTGAAAAACTCTTTTTTTTAGATGCACTTGAACACTGAGTCATATCTGAAGAACAATTTTGTATTTTATTTAGAGACAGATTTTCAATGTGTTTCTTGGCACCTCACTCTTGCTAAGACTGGTTTTGAAATCACAATTCTGAGCCACTGAGATTGCAAGCATGTGCTTCTGCACCCAGCTTCAATTTACAAGAATGTTTTAATACTAAAGATACCATTTTCTTCTTGCAGTATCCATATCATGTTGCATTATTAATATGTGTGTAATAAAACATATCTATTTTAGAATTTCTTCTCTACTGAGAAATTAAAAATATATTTTGTTTCTTGATTTTATTAATTTAGTTTTCATCCTTTTTTCTAGTTTACTTCAAGTTCATGCTAGAAGTTTTGTAAGTCTTTGCTCAAACATATTATTTCACTTAGAGGAGTAAAACAGTATAAAATGAATGGAAATTCTGCTTTTAACTTATTTATTTTTTTTAAATAATATTAAGTATTTAATTCAGGGGTGCTTAACTACTGATCTATATTTCGAGCTTTTGTGTATTTGTGTGAATGTGTGCTTATCTGTGTGTGTGTGTGTGTGTGTGTGTGTGTGTGTGTGTGTGTGTGTGTTTGACTGTGTGCTTTTTCTGGGTATTAAAACCAAGTCCCTTTGTACATGAGCCAAGCACTATACAAATGTAGCTTTATTTTCACCCCTTTTTCTCATTTCATAAGTTTTAAATTTCTTTCTTTTCTTTTTGTTCTTTTTTTTTTTTTTTGATTTGCTATTTCTTTATTCCATGTTGGATAATATGTTCATGCACTCCTGTGCCTCTTTTTAAAATAAATTTTGAGACAAGATTTTGCTGAGGTTCTTAGAGTCGCTGTAAGATTATAAAACCAGAGAAAATTCCACCAAACTGCAGCTTTGTAGGTTTGTTTTTTTTTTCTTTTTGAACCCTGACCTAACATCAGTAGGGGCCACTCTTTGTTCTTGAGTGAGCCCTGGCCAGTAATAAAGGCTTCCTATTGGGATACTGCTGACCATGTGTAGACTATTTTATTTTAGAGGGATTTACTCATCTGGCCAGATATAACAAAACAAAATTGATGCAATCATAGCCTGATGATAAAATATCTTTATTTTAAAGTTCAAATATATCTTAATCTCTATGCAAGTGAAGGCCCCCAAAGATGTCAAAGACTGAGAATAAGGTAGAGGTTCAGGGTGCTACTAAGAAGAAAAGTAAGGACTCCACACATCATCTCCATTCATCCAAGAAAAAGGGATCACAGAAAGCAGGAAGTCTCAAGGCCTCCCATGTTTAATTAGGGCAAAGAGAAGCAGGGTGTATTTTAGTGAATTAGTAAGAGTTCTGATAGATTTATTTATTGTAAGGTCTATGAAGTTTTTTATGCAAAATGAGAAAATCTGGGATCAGCTCTTTGGACTCAAAAAAAATTCCATTTTTTTCTTAAAGAGAGAGACTCAACAGTTTCTCTCTCTCTCTCTCTCTCTCTCTCTCTCTCTCCTCTGTCTTTCTGTCTCTGTCTCTCCCTGTCTCAATTCACATATTTTAAAATATAATTTCTTTTTGTCTTATGTAATAAAAGCCAACATTTATCGACATTTTACTATATGGCAAAGACCAGGAGAGTTGTTTTATGTGCAACATTTTATTTAATAAGTGAAACAACTCTTTGGGATAGTTACTATTATTACCCATGGTTATACAGATGAGGAAAGAGTTTCAGAGTTGGAGTAACTTTTCCAAAGTTGCATAATAATGGAGAATAACAGAACTGGATTTGGACCTCAGAAGTCTAATCTCAAAGATCTCTTTGTTAACATTTACTTCCTTGCCTCTCTTCTTTGTTTAAAATATAATATACCATTATAACTCACTGAGCAACTTTTCAAAGTGGATCTCCAAAGAAAATGTTTAAAAAAAAATCTTAACATTACACATGCTAAATTCTGCTATTGTAAGCAGTATCTCATCCAAGCAGGATATATTTACTACAAAGTTATAAAACATCTATAATTTTATACTATTTCCATCTTTTAATGAGCCCAAGCTAAAAGGCTGACCCTTTTATTGAACCATAAAATTTCCTTTATCCTTGAGGTAAACATGAAATAAAATATCTGTACAAATAGTCCTCCTTTACAAGCACTTTGTTTTCCTTTATAAGATCTCTCAGTGAAATCATAATCCTATGTTTTATACCAAAAGCTTTGTGGAGACCACCACAGACTTTAACATCAGAATTTCACTACTATTTTTGGCAAAGACCGGATATTTTCATGGGTATTTAAGAAAAGATAACTTAATTTGTAGGGATTAGTAAAGAAAAAGCAAAGAAATTTGTAGAGGGTAGAAGCATAAACCCAGGAAGAATGCAAAAGAAATAAATCTTCTTTAAAGCTTTTTATTTTTTTTAAAGAATGTACTATTCTGGAAAAAAAAAATTGGAAGTTATTTTGTTAAGTGTAAGACTGTGCTCTCATTCCATTCTAAAGTGTTAACTTTATTTTCTATCAAAATGTTACCTAAAAATCTTAGCCCCAAACTCCCCAAATGTTTATCACCTGAATGGATAAAAAAATTGGGTATATTCACTCACACAAACAAAAAGAATTGTTGCTATTTTTATCAATTTGGACATATTACATGGCATTATATTGAGCTAAAAAAGACACCAAAAGATGACATTTTATCTGTGATTGAACTTAAATTTAGTCCAACAACAGATTAAGCTATGACATTCTAAGTCAGAATGGTAGTTTACCTTGGGACAAGAATTATTACTACACAATGAGCAGTGAGGTTTTTTTTTTTTATGGACTTGCATGCTAATTTCTCAAATGTGATTACTTTGTGTTGTATGCTTCTAATTAGTGGGTTTTCTGGCTATATGTAATAATTTAAAAACAAATTTGAAGAAATAAAATAAGAAATACCCACCCTCACCAAAAAAAGAAAAAAAATGTAGTAGTATTAGATGAAAGAGTAGAAGAAGAAGAAGAATAAGAATAAGAATAAGAAGAAGAAGAAGAAGAAGAAGAAGAAGAAGAAATAGAAGAAGAAAGAGGAGGAGGAGAAGGAGAAGGAGGAGGAGGAGGAGGAGCAGGAGGTGGTGAAGGAGAAGAAGGAGAAAAAAAGTAGAAGAAAAAGATGGAGAAGGAGAAAGAGAAGGAGAAAGAGAAGAAGAAGAAGAAGAAGAAGAAGAAGAAGAAGAAGAAGAAGAAGAAGAAGAAGAAGAAGAAGAAGAAGGAGGAGAAGAAGAAGAAGGAGGAGAAGAAGAAAAAGAAGAAGAAGAAAAAGAAGAAGAAGGAGAAGAAGAAGAAGGAGAAAAAGAATGAGAAGAAATCTACTGAAATGTTACACCATAATTTCTTGCTACCTGTGGGGAGAAAATTATGTATCATTTAAAGTGACCATAAAGAAAACCACCTAGAAAGCTAATAATGCATTTTCAATTCATTTCTTAACATCTTCTTCCAGAATTAATTCTTTCAATAAATTTTTCTCTCACATAAAACAATGACTATCAATTAATATAAGGCGTTGTTTTATATAAAATGAAAAATAACAGGAAAACATATGAAAATACCTGGAATACTAAGGGTCTAAAAGTCATCCCAACTATCAGCACATTAATTTGAAGACCTCAGTAATGACCCAATTGCTACCAATTAATCTGCTGTAAAAATTGAACTCTTCTGTAAGGTCACAGGTGAAGAAAGACATTCAAAAAATTCTATGAAACTCAAAGGAATGTTAATAAAAGCACTGCCTTTTTCTTTGGTTTATAGTGGGTTTATCTGGGTATTTGTTTAGAAGATTTTCATCTTGATAAAGTAATAGGATCAACTGTCAGTACAATTAATTCTTTGTCATTCTCAGTATGTTGTAGTCCTTCTTTGATCAATGTAGTATACTGTAGTAAGCCATTGTTGTAAATTGTGGCCGCCATTAGAAGATGGCGCCGGCTTCCACTGTGGCCTGTGATAAGCAAATTCTTTTGTGGAGAGTTGGCACGCTATCTCTTGCCACCCTATAAGAAAGATCCACGCGGCGGCTTAAGATTGGTACGTGGGAGGCTTTATTAGGCTGTGCTTGGGCCCTCGGAGAGGAAGAAGGAAGAAAGGGAGTCACTAAAAGATACTTAAATCAAGGCCTGAATAAACTGCTGAAAGAAGATTCCTGAGTTGCGTCTTCCTTGCGGGTAAGGGGTCGCGACAAGTGGTGCCGAGACCCGGGAACCAGAACTTTCAGCAGTCAGGGGTGGTGCACCAATTAGTCCCAGGTAAGGTGGGACCCGCGATTAAAGCGGAGATTAGTCCTAGGTAATTAGGACTCGCTGTCAAGGCGGCAGCTCCTCTGTAAAGCCAGAGAGAGCATTAAATCTTATTGCAGCTGCACTGTGTACTTTTGCTCTTACTTTCACTCTTGTTTGTTGTGT
Source organism: Callospermophilus lateralis (assembly GCF_048772815.1). Taxonomy (NCBI): domain Eukaryota; kingdom Metazoa; phylum Chordata; class Mammalia; order Rodentia; family Sciuridae; genus Callospermophilus; species Callospermophilus lateralis. The sequence goes on from NC_135326.1 coordinate 390,935, forward strand.
GTCTTTTGTTGTGTCATGGGTGCCGTATCTTCAAGTCCGCTTCTCCTGGCCCTAGATAACCTGTTACGTTCCAAGAGCCTAAAAGTGAAACGTAGTACTTTACAGAGATTTTTACAGAAGACAGATATTGCTGCATCGTGGTTTCCGTTCTGGGGCAGTCTTACTCTGCCTAGCTGGGATAAGTTAGGCACAGACCTTGACTTTGCTTCTGAGCAGGGCATATTAGAGGGTGGGGTGATACCCCTTTGGAAGATGATTCGTAGTTGCCTCACAGATAGCAGATGTCAGGAAGCACTTACTAAAGGACAAGAAGTTTTAGAGCAGTTACATGAAGAAAAATCAGAAATGGCAGGCAGTGAGGTATTTCAGGAGGGTGGGAGTGTGCGGAGCGAGAAACAGGGGAGGAAACAATTATCTCCGGCAGGCAGTGACGTATTTCAGGAGGATGGCAGTGTGCGAAGCAAGAAACAGGGGAGGAGGCGATTGTCTCTGGCACGAAGTGAAATATTTCAGGAGGAGGGGAATGTGCAGAGCGAGAAATGGGGGAGGAAACGCTTGTATCCAGATCTCAGTACACTGCACACACTCCCATGCAAAAGTGGGTCAGAAGAGGAGGAGGATGAACAGGAGGAGCTCGGGAGACTGTCTCGGCAGCTAGGGAGTTTAACTATGGGAGAAGGGAACAAAAATAAACAGGAGCTCAAGAAAAATGATCCTCCGGACCCGCCGCCGTACGGTGAGGGTGTTTCGAGGAGAGCTTTCCATGCCCAAACATGGAGGGCTGTTAATGCTGAGATGGGTCTTGCTTATCCAGTTTTCCAGGATGACAATAGGGGAAGATTCCATGAGCCCTTAGATTTCAAAATTGTGAAGACCCTGGCAGATACTGTGCGTACTTATGGGGTGGATGCCGCCTTCACATTAACTCAGGTGGAGAGTCTGTCTAGATACTGTATGACTCCCTCTGATTGGGCTAGCCTTGTTCGGGCTTGTGTTTCTCCAGCCAAATATTTGGACTGGAGAGCCTTTGTGCTAGAGGGTGCTGTAGAGCAGGCTGCCCAAAACTATGCTGCGGGACACCCCCATTGGGACAAGGAAATGCTTTTGGGACAAGGCAGATTTGCTAATCAACAAACAGGATACCCCCCTGAGGTATATGAACAGATCAATAACATTTGTATCCGTGCATGGAAATCACTCCCAAATAGAGGAGAAGTGTCTGGCAATTTAACAAAAATCATGCAAGGCCCCACAGAACCTTTCTCGGACTTTGTTGCTAGGATGGTGGATGCCGCAGGAAAAATCTTTGGTGACCCTGATAGAGCAATGCCCTTGATTAAACAACTTGTTTTTGAGCAATGCACCAAAGAATGTAAAGCAGCAATCGCTCCTTATAAAAACAAGGGCATAGAAGCTTGGATGAAAGTGTGCAGAGAGATTGGAGGACCTTTAACTAATGCAGGTCTTGCAGCTGCTGTCCTTCGGATTGCAAAAGGGGGCGATCCTGGTGCTGGAGCATGCTTCCATTGTGGTCAATCCGGCCATTTCAAACGTGACTGTCCCAAAAAAGGCAATTTTACTGGACCTCCTCGCGGTGGCCCTTCTAATGGCCCTCGTCAACTGGGGCTGTATCCAAAATGCAAAAAGGGGAAGCATTGGGCAAGGGAGTGTAGATCAGTGAGGGACATCCATGGACAGCCTATTTCAGCTGGGCCAAAAAACGGCCGAAGGGGCCCCCGACCCCAGGGCCCATGAATATATGGGGCAATGGAGAATGTCACACCCGAACCCGAGACAAGGCCTTCTCTGCGCCATCCCACGAGATGCGGAGAGCCACTACAGGTGCCGCGGGATTGGACCTCTGTTCCACCTCCAGACTCGTATTAACACCTAAGATGGGAGTCCAATTGGTGGAAACTGAGTTCAAAGGGCCTTTACCCCCTGGCACTGTAGGTTTGTTAATTGGACATGCATCCTCTATCCTACAAGGTCTTCATGTTTTCCCCGGAGTTGTAAACCCTGATACTGTAGGGGCAATAAAGGTTATGGTGGAAGCTCCAAGGGGCATTGTGTCTATCTCCCCAGGGGATCGGATTGCTCAATTGCTAATTTTGCCTAGTTTGCATAATCACTTCCCTGCTAACTCAAGGTCACGGGCAGGAAATCAGATTGGTACCACCGGAGGAAATTGTGCCTATTTGTCACTGGATATGAGCAATCGCCCCACTTTGGAATTAAGCATAGAAGGTAAATCTATTGTGGGATTGCTGGACACAGGAGCAGATCGTAGTATCATAGCCCTTAAGGACTGGTCTAGGGGATGGCCAGTGCAGGCTTCTGATCAATCCTTAAGAGGACTTGGATATGCCCAAGCCCCTCAAATCAGCTGTAGACATCTATCTTGGAAGGACTCGGAAGGACACGATGGTACCTTTCAGCCTTATGTACTTGATTTACCTATTTCTTTATGGGGCCGTGATCTGATGAAAGACATGGGGTTCACTCTTAGTAATGACTATTCCCCAGTGTCTCAACATATCATGCAAAATATGGGGTATAAGCCAGGTCTAGGACTAGGGAGGCACCTACAGGGACGTAAGCATCCTGTGCAAGGTCATCAAAAGCTTAACAGGTTTGGTCTGGGTTTTTCCTAGGGGCCACTGGGGCTCAAATACCCATAACATGGCTCACCGAGGAGCCTGTTTGGGTGCCTCAGTGGCCTCTTCCCTCGGTTAAACTGGCAGCAGCCCATGATCTAGTCAAAGAACAACTTGATTTGGGTCACATCCAACCTTCTACTTCTCCATGGAATACTCCCATATTTGTCATTAAGAAAAAATCAGGGAAGTGGCGCCTACTGCATGATCTACGAGCAGTTAATGCTCAGATGCAGCTTATGGGGCCCATTCAAAGAGGGCTGCCTCTGCTCTCCTCTGTTCCTCAAGGCTGGCATATAATTGTTATTGACATTAAAGACTGTTTCTTTTCCATTCCTTTGCATCCTAAAGATTCCCAACGTTTTGCTTTCACCCTTCCCTCGTGTAATCATGAGGAACCAGATCAAAGGTTTGAGTGGGTGGTGTTGCCACAGGGGATGGCTAACAGTCCCACGATGTGCCAGATGTATGTGGGGAAGGCACTCGCACCTCTCAGACATAAGTATTCCTCCACCAAGATCATTCACTATATGGATGATGTGTTATTGGCCGCAAAATTAGAACAGACAGTTTATGAGGCTTATAAAGAACTCGTGATGCTGTTGGCTCAACATGGACTGCACATCGCACCTGAAAAGGTTCAAACAGGGGATTCTATCAGGTTCTTGGGAGCGACAATTGGGTATGACAAATTAAAACCACAAAAAATTACCATCAGGACTCAAGATCTCCGAACTTTAAATGATTTTCAAAAATTGCTGGGAGATATTAATTGGATAAGAGGATATTTACATATTCCTAATATTGTGCTCCAGCCTTTGTATGCTACTCTTAAGGGTGATCCAGATCTTGCTTCCCCTCGTAGCCTCACTACTGAGGCTAGAGCGGCCCTTATAGAAGTAGAACAAGCTATACAGCATGCCACTCTATGCAGGCTCCAGAGTGATAAACCTTTCCAGTTATGTGTGCTTGCCACTATGCGGCAGCCTACTGGAGTACTGTGGCAAGATGGGCCTTTACTATGGATCCACCCACATGTATCCCCAGGAAAATCCTTAGAATATTATCCTGATGCTGTTGCAGCATTGGCACTTAAAGGGATTCAACAAAGCATTCAATTTTTTGGCCAATCACCTTCTTCTCTTATCATACCCTACACTAAAGCTCAACTTAATGTTTTATGTGCTACTCTAGACAACTGGGCTATTCTGTGTTGCTCGTTTCAAGGGAGTATTGATAATCACTACCCTTCTCATCCATTACTCCATTTTGTTAAAGAACATCCCATCATTTTCCCTAAGGTAACTTCATCCAGTCCAATTCCGGGGGCTGTTAACATTTTTACTGATGGTTCCAAGTCTGGAATGGGAGCCTACGTAATTAATGACTCTCCCCCTATTCAGCATCAATTTGCTCCTGGAAATCCACAATGGGTAGAACTACAAATTGTTATTAAAGTTTTTAAACAGTGTTCTTTTCCTTTTAATCTTATTTCAGACTCCAGCTATGTGGTACAAGCACTAAAAGTCCTGGAGGCCGTGGGAGCTATTAGTGATGCCCACAATGTGTCTGTTTACTTTACTCAGCTTCAACAGCTTATCTCTAACCACACTGCTTCTTTTTATCCAATGCATATCAGGGCTCACACCTCTCTTCCTGGTCCGTTATCCCAAGGTAATGCCTGTGCGGACTTAGCCACTAGAAGTCAATTGATATGCTTGGCTTCCTCCTTAGAGGGGGCTAAATTGTTTCACCAAAACTTCCATGTTAATGCATTAACGTTGCGCAGACATTTTTCCATTTCAAGAGCGGATGCTCGGCAGATAGTATTGCAATGTCCCCATTGTGTCACATTTCTTCATCCCCCTAATTATGGAGTAAACCCACGGGGATTAAAGCCATTGGTTGTTTGGCAAATGGATGTGACACATATACCTGACTTTGGTAACCTTAAGTATGTGCATGTTTCCGTTGATACGTGCTCTGGAATTATCCATGCTTCTGCTTTATCGGGAGAAAAGGCACGTAATGTCATTACTCACTGTTTAGAGGCATGGGCAGCATGGGGTGCACCTGCATCCCTTAAGACTGATAATGGACCTGCTTATACTGGCAGACAATTTACAGCTTTTTGTTCTACTATGGGAGTGCAACTTACTCATGGTTTACCTTATAATCCTCAAGGACAAGGCATTGTTGAGCGTGCTCATCGCACCTTAAAGGAAACTTTACAAAAACAAAAAGGGGGAATAGGAGCTGAACACACTCCTAAAGAACGCCTGTCCTTAGCTCTCTTTACCATTAATTTTTTGAATTTGGATATTCATGGTCGCTCTGCGGCCGATAGACATGTGTCCCCTCAGCCCTCTGTGATTGGCTATGTTAAGTGGAAGGATGTTCTTACGGGCCAATGGAACGGCCCTGACCCCGTGCTGACATGGGCACGAAGATCTGTATGTGTTTTTCCCCAGGATCGTACGGAACCGTTGTGGGTCCCTGAACGCTTGATAAGAAGAGTCTCGACATCAGCTGACCAGCAACAAGAGATACCACAACAATCCTGTGATGAGGATCTTCATTCTGCTAAGTGCTCTGGCTCTGGTGCTGGTGCCGATGGCACAGGCGACACCAATGCGGTGGTGGGCAGTGGCACGGGCCTGGCCAATGCCGATGCCGGTTCATGGTAATTCTAGTGTCCTCTCCACTCTTTTTTCTACCTCATGTGAGATGTCTGCTCCCTGTGCCTCTCCTAGAGGGGACATGGAGAGAATTTTTAATCAATCTCAAGTTAATCTTACAGGAGTTTTTTGTTTCAGCCTTAGAAACGCTAATTGCATTAGCCTTAAGACCAAAAATTTGACTAACTGGGAGGACCCATTGCGGTCCAATCAGGTCTCAGGAAGCATTATCAGTGCTGTATTGAGCAAAGTAGCTTTGGGGAGGCAATCAGGCTCAGGGACCCCCGCAAACAGCAGCTCTGCTCTCAACATAACTACCTTGGCTATTATCTCCGAGGTACTAATTCCAGTGCCTCCTTCTTCTAGTAGTATTTATAATGCCACTCATTTTAAGGCCTCTCCTTACTGTTCCCCTAATCTTGATTTCCCCCCAACATTTACGCCTTGTCAGGATCATTCTTGGGAGAAACATCAAGTTGCTAAAGGTTTCTCCTTTTCCCCCTCTCTTAATAGGTATGTTTATAACTTTAACAGTAGTGCCAGCTCCTCTACAGGAGTAGGTTGGTCCTGGTTTCAATGGCTGATTTCTAATGAAAAGGGGGCTTCAGCCGATATTTCTGCACTGGCTCAGTTGGTAGGAGCCAAAAGTTGGCTGGCTAATATTTCTGGTACTGTTAGGGAAAGTGAACAAGGTAATAGACTTACATCTGTTTCATTCAACTCTCTGTTGTATAATGCCACATTGCCTCCTGCAATGGTCTGTGTCCAATCCCCCTTCTTATTCCTTTTGGCTAAGGCCACCTCATCAGGGATGCTGAATTGTTCTCATACTACCTGTCTCTTATCTGAGTGTTGGAATGGTTCCTGGACTGTAGCAGTGGTTATGAAAATTCCAACTTTTGTCCCAATCCCGGTCACTGCGGATCCTGATAAATTCCCTATTGTTGAGCTACTTAGAGTCCGCAGAGATTTTGGAATCACAGCGGCTATAGTGACAGCCGTGGTGATATCTGCTGCTGCAGCGGTTACGGCCGGAATGGCTATGGCCAATCAAGTACAAACTGCTGCCACCATTAATCAAGTTGTCCAACAAACTTCCACCATACTTGAATCCCAAAATACAATTAATCAACATATTTTGTCAGGGATTTTAGCTGCCAACCAAAGAATAGATTTACTCCAAACTCAGGTAGAAGAATTGGCTGACTTAGTACTTTTGGGTTGTGTTGACCAACGTGCACATTTATGCATAACCTCTGTCAGATTTAATGATTCCAGGAATGCTTCCCGCATCATTGGCGAATATTTGGCTGGAAATTGGTCCATGGAAGCGGAAGACATGATCCAGTCTCAACTAACCCAGATAGCTGTCTTGAATAACACTCGTGTTGATCCCGTGACTTTGGGTCAATTCACCAATTGGATATCTTCTGCTTTTTTCCTTTTTTAAAGAGTGGGTGGGGGTAGGCATTTTTGGTGCAATGTGTTGCTTCGGTATGTTTCTCTGTTTGTGGTTTCTCTGTCGCCTCAAGGCCCGCAATGCTCACGATAAGGCTATGATCATCCAAGCTCTTGCAGCTTTAGAAAATGGCAATTCACCTCAAGTCTGGCTTGCGCAGCTTAAACAGTAAATCTTTGACATGGCCGTTGCACCCCAAGTTATTATAACATTGCACTGGGATCGGCATGTCTTTCCTCATTATTCTCTTGGTGTTGGAAAGCCCTTGCACTCTGCCGGTCTTGCTGCCATTGCACGCAGGTGGGTTTCCACACTAATGCTTCTCTATTGCCTTAAAGTCCGTGCCTTTCTTTCAGGGTGCTGTCAACTCGTTTGTCGTTGTGTACAGCCACAGAACAGCCTCAGCTGTCCCCCTTCGTCCACCTTCGTCACGATGCAGGATGCGAGGCAAAGCACTGCACTTGAGTGATCCCTCAACGGACCTCAAGGAAAGCATGTCCTATTGCATGCGGGTTTGACGTCCACACCCCCGCCCTATGAAAAAAGGCGTCGGCTGATATGGGGTCAGGTCTGGGGAAGGCGCCTCCTTAGGACTGAACCATACATTGCAGCCACTTCTGCACAGTAGGATAGGACCTCTACTTTCGCCTGCATTGTTTTATAAATTAGAAGGGGGAACTGTAGTAAGCCATTGTTGTAAATTGTGGCCGCCATTAGAAGATGGCGCCGGCTTCCACTGTGGCCTGTGATAAGCAAATTCTTTTGTGGAGAGTTGGCACACTATCTCTTGCCACCCTATAAGAAAGATCCACGCGGTGGCTTAAGATTGGTACGTGGGAGGCTTTATTAGGCTGTGCTTGGGCCCTCGGAGAGGAAGAAGGAAGAAAGGGAGTCACTAAAAGATACTTAAATCAAGGCCTGAATAAACTGCTGAAAGAAGATTCCTGAGTTGCGTCTTCCTTGCGGGCAAGGGGTCGCGACAGTATACTGCATGATTGCTCAATATGATTCTTATAAAAATTGATGATAGTATACAAACTTGCATCAGAAATAACTATACACTAAATTACATAAGATAATGAGAAATACAGATTGCTCATTTTTAACAAAAAATTTTAAAATAACTTCTTCTCTTATGGCTGTAGTGTCCATTTGGTCCCAGAGCATAGGAGGAAGGCATTGGCAGCTTTCCCAAATGCTGGGAGACTAATTAAATATTTTTTAAATTTATTTTATCATTAGCTCTTAGACAAAATATCTTCCAATTCTTTGAAACAGAAACTGGCTTTGGGTAGAGGTATGGGACAAAAATAAGCAGGCAATCTTGGTACATTGTTTAACATAAAAGTAGTGATTTAACACAACACTGAGGCAAATAAGGTTTCCAGGGAAAATATCAACAAGATATGTATTCCATACTTATTGGCAGCTCAATTCCAATCATTTAGTCCTTTTTCCTCAACTAAAGAAGATCTCAATCTTTAATTCCCATATCTACATTTAAAGTACTCCCCACCTCAGCCTTGTTTTAAATACTTATTTTTCTAAGTTTAAATTGTCCTTTCAACCCAATTCCCTGTATTCTACTTCCTCCTTCATCTCAAATTATCTCTTTAACATGATTTTACTTATTTTTATAGACACTTCCTAAGTATCTACCCCAAGATAAGGTACAATTTAAAAAAGACTACCCCCTACATTAAAGTTTAACCACAGAGGCCCAAAATACTATTTTCCTTGCTTAGGTAGAGAAAGGATATATTTTAACTAAAATTTTATTATCATAAATTTCTTTACTACAATCCTCATATTCTTCCTTCTGTTTTAAACACCATCAAAATGTAGCAAACTCTCAAATTGTGTTCTATATATAGAGAACACAATTTATATATATATGAATATATATATATATATATTCATTCATACAAAGACTTTCTAATAATATGTAACTTTAAGTATGCCACAAATACCATTTCAAATTCCAATGTTAGGGATAGAGATTAAAAAATACACCAAAGTTTTCTTATAAGTTATGTTTGTTGTTTGTTTTCAGGGGTAAGAAGGCCATAGAGGATTGAGGGCCATTATACAAGACCCAGTTGCTTCACCTGAAACTACAAACTATATTGCAGCAGAATTCCATTGAAGTCTAACCCTTCTTTTTTCTGTAAAGGAAAAAAGTTGAAATTGCACATAATAAAAAAGAAAGTCTCTATACCTTGCCCAAAAGTATACAAAATATTAAATAACTCATTTTTTTTTACTTGAGAAAAAGGCTTCATGTACCAAACTAGAGCATTATTAAGTATGTATTATTGAATAATAGAAAAAAATCATTTTTCCACTTTCTATCCTTTAAAGACTTACAACCATGGTAAATGGTGTTAGAGAATGCCCATGAATTTGGTTATCAATTCAGAATAAAAAAAAAAGGGATGATTTGTCAGTGTCCTCTGGGATTCAGGCAGCATTTTCAACAAAAATAAAACTTGTTGAGATCATCCAAATTAAAAATTTACATACATTTTTTTACATCTGGATTGAATATTATTATTTTTTTTGGTACTGACTTCCATGTAATAAAATATTTGTTTGCAGGTTTTATAAAAAAGACACATCTTTAGAAATTAAAATATGCAATATTCAATTTGAAAACCACAAAAAAGGATTTCTTTATCAAAAACGTTAGTTGTGAGACAGGATTTATTTGCATTGAACTCTCAAACTGACAGCTCAGTTAAAACGATTCTGTTTGAAACTCTCATCCAAGAATCTGCCACAAAAGAGTACACAGTCTATTTTGTCATAAGTTCTGAAATCCAAAATCTTTATAAACATAGTTAAAGATGGAAACACGATCCAGAATTTAGAAAAAGTTCTAATTCACCCCTAATTCAACTAGCCCAGTCTAATGATAGTTTTAAGAAACTTGGGTAGTTTCTTTAAAAAAAGCTGTTAAAAAAGCTGTTACCTGGCACACTGGAATTGTTTTCAAAAGCAGTGTCTGTATCAAAGCCCATGTTGTTTTCAGGCATTTTCCTGTAGAACCAGTGTCATCTTAAATTTGCAATTTTAAATTGTGTACTTACTCCTGATATGCACAAAAAGGAGGGACTGGATATAGGGATAGTTTTCCTGTCCCCTAAAATGTTTTCATAAATGCAAGAACTGCTGATCCTATCAATATCAAATCTCAGGGATTCTTACAAGCAATTCAAAGGGGCATATGACAGGGTTGGTTAGTTCACATTATAGCCAGTCTTCTTTCTGAAAAAGATATCCTGCAGATAACTGGATATGATATATCCCCTTAGGGACACTTTACTTCTAACAATCCTATCAAAAGTCTATTTTAATATGAAATATGAATGCAATATGTTTTCAAACATACTCAAAAGGCAATGAAATGTGAATTTTCTCATATTGTGAAGTATTTTCTTTTAAACATAAACCTTTTATTTTCCAAAACTAAACCCAAAGAAAATGACAAATGCTACAATCTTGATACTACAAAGGACAAAAGCAAAGGCATCTCTTTTTCTGCCCTTTTCTGGTATTCTCCCTACCCCCACTCCACATCCTGCAGATCATTTGTAGGTCTTGGTTGATAAAATTTATTTCTTCAGTAGTCTTATAATGCTCTAGATGCTGAAAAATCTCTTATTCTTTTACATTGCTTGGCTTAAATTTATGCACTCCTCTTAGGAAGAAAACCCAAAAGCATTTTTAATGACAGATATATTGTGGAAAATTGTTCTTACAAAGTTCAGGTGCTGTGTAATATCAACTCTCTAAAATCACAGAAAGGAAATGACTTACATTCTTGGAAAATGAAGCCACTAGCAGCTTTCTCGGACAACACTTTCTAATCCTCAAACTACACCCTGTGGCAACTGGGAGTATTTCATACAAAAACTACATTTAAATAGATGCTTATAAAACCAATAAACAAACATCACTGGGTCCTTGAGGATAAGAGAAAGAATGACACATGAAAACTACAGAAGGAAATTATTTTTTTCTACATTTAGAAGTGCTAAAACACAGACTTGAAGTCAAAAGCAACCTGAGAATTGTAAGTTTGTCTTCCCTACTGTGGTCAATGCTCAGCTCCTGAGGAAAATGCTGGCAAAACCAATTCTTTGCTAAAATTAAATAAAAACAAAAACTAAAAGAGTAGAAGGGAGTCAATGACCTAATATTTCTTTAGGCACAAGATACTCTACTGTAGGGTTCCAAAATTTTGCAAGCTTTCATTTTAACTTTAAAATATACCAATTTTGACCGTTTTACATCACTTCATAATTTTTTAGAAAATGTCCCTCTGTTAGGCTCTTCCATCCAGTGACTGGAGATTTTGTCTTTATCCTTTGACCTCCCAGGGGTGTCCCCAGGTGTCCCTACCTGACAATGCCTGGCCAGCCAGCCCAACGAGTAAAATCGGGGTCTTCTTTGCTGTTGCCTGGCCTACAATCTAAACTCCTCCCAAAACCCACATTCTACAGGCGGCCCCCAACTCACATGTCCCCTGAGATCCCTTCAGGCGATCAGGAGCTCCTTACTGCAGTTGGTTTTCCCAATGAGGCATTTCATACTCCTGAAGCAGATGCATAACTCTGGTCCTTTCAAGAAGCCAGGCAGCCCTGCCTCCAGGGCAAACAACGGTGGCACCCACAGCCCCCAGGAATGCGAGCTCCAATGCTGTTCCTTCACAGTGACGGAAACCGAATGGCAAGAGCATTGGAGAAACCAACAAGCCCTGGAACCTCTGGATCTCAGAGATTAGGTGTCAAGGCCTGGCGAACTGAGCTAGAGTGCAGCCCGCAGTCACCACCCGCCTCCCGCCCTCATGGCCCAGGTGACCCAGGAGTTCCAGTCTCCCCTGCTGCCAGGCTCTGCTGCCCCTGGCCTGTCCTCTTGCCCTGTGTGGGCAAGCTCTGACTCACTGAGGAGACTGGCTCAACTGGTGCCTGACACCTAGACCCAAGCGAGCTAGAAGAAGAAGAAAAGCCAGAAGGAGGACACTGCCTTCGCTGGGACTGGTGACCTAGAGAAACCATCCTGAAATTCATCCAGTCTCATCAGCCACAGTCTGGCTGACAGGGGACCAACCCTGTAGCCTGGGAGTGGTGCCCAGGTGAGGGGGTGATCTAGGAGGCCCCGGGCGCTGGGTTCCTCCTCTTGCCTCTAGAAAGTCCATAGCACCAGGCATGGGAGCCTCCTCAGCTATCCATTTCCTCCTGCTGGCGCCCCCTGCCTGCTCCTTCCTTGAGTCTCTCTTAAGGATAAGTCTTCTCTGGATTATGTGACTTTTTGCCCCACTGACACTGGGGGAGCAAGACAGAACACTTAGCCTGTTATTTCTTTAAATAATTTTTAGTCCTGGATGAACACGTACATTTACTTACTTATCTAATGTGATGCTGAGGATCGAAACCAGGACCTCACACATGCTAGGTAAATGCTCTACCACTGAACCTCAATCCCAGTCTCACTTAGGACAAGCAGACTGGGGTGAGCAGTCATAATGCTGTTATTTATTTATTTATTCACCTTAAAAAACACAGTGTCCATCTACTATTAAGAATGAACACCTGGGTAGTGGCTTTGCAGGTTTTTTAGGAAGGAAGGTGAGTGCTCAATGCTTGGGATCCATGTGACTTACCTGAAAACCAGGCAAGAAATAGGTTGATCTTTCTTTGTGTGAGGCTGCCATCATGAGGCCACTGCAGATATTTCTGACCAGTCAACTACTGCGCCCAAGTTCTCAGCTGGGTTTTACACACTTCTGTGCTGTCTCAACTCTTCTGTAATGATTTTTGTTTTCTGCCTCCAGCCAGAAAATAATCTCAAAATATTGATTAATTTCAAAGGAAAAAAAATCAGTTTCTTATGCTGCCATCCAGGTCCAAGTCATCTCCAGGGCACCTGTTAAGCCTTCTGTGAGCCTCCATCAAAATAGGCAGGAATTCATTGACAAATTTTAAAGGAGTTGGAATGTCATTACTTTTTGTATGATTTTGGATTAGCATTAGCATAAATGACCCAAATTTGACAAAGGTGAAAGATAAGATGGAAACCTCTCATTGGAAATCTTTTCTTTATTCAGTATTCAGCAGTAGAGTCAAGCAGTGGTTTACCTAGCATGGCTTCTTTTGAGGGCAGAAAAAATGGCTTAAGTAAGGATCTGGGTTACATAAGCTTTTTTCATTATTTCAATTTGCTTTCAGAAGCTAACAATATTCATATCATGGGCACTCATGTCATCGACTTCTCCAAATACAATATTTCAAATCTTTATTTTCTGAAATCTAGATTATATTTTTTGATGTTTCTTAGTCCTGACAGTAATATTATTTCCCACCTTGGTTTCCTCTTTCCTCTATGTTCTTTCTATTAAAAAAATGAAATAAAATCAACTAAGAAAATAGGAAAAAAATTCTGTTGCATGCCTATATAGCTCACATTTCTTTTTGTTTTGGAAATAGGACTTGGTGGTACTTTACATTCTCTCTAGGTCAGTCTGTTCTCTAATTAATAAACCTTGATTAAACCTCCAACATACTCAATGACAACCTATATTTTGTATGTAAAGGGGAGTTGAGATAAATTCTAGCTGTTGTTTGTCCTTGATGTAAACTGTGAAGTGTATGGAAAATAAGTCCAAGCAAATTACCCTAAATCTTTTGCCATTTAAAATTATAGACCTCAGCCAGAGCAAAGAAACACACACAAAACTACTTTAATCAGCCTGGTCTCAGAACCCCTCATTCTAATGGAGCAGCTGATGCCAAAACAATAAGCTCAGGAAATACCCTATTCACATTCCTGTTCCATGCTAATTACTCAGCTGGATTACTGCAGAGATGTAGCCAAATATCAAAGGTGCCAGTTTAGCTCAAGACATTTTCAGCATATTTTCTCAACTACTATTGCTGGCAGGATTGTATTGTGGGTGTAATAGTGTAGAATAATGGGAACCACCAATACCCGGAATGAGATTTTAGACCTTCCAGAACACTGGCCCAACTCTGCTGACCACAGTAACAGCTCCAGAACTACAGATTGTTCATAAAAGAAATTTGTTTGTTCACTGTTTCAAGTTTAACAAATTTTGTTCGAGTTACTATGTTCTGAAGTTCAAAGGTTTAGATGCAAAGGTTAATGGGCATGTGCTAATATCTACAAACTGCAAACAGACAAATTTGCATTTTTTTTCTAGGACTTTTATGGACAATGGTTTACAACAGTCATTCACAAAAGAGGTTAGAAAAAAATCGCTGTTCATTTGCAAGAAATTTTTACACAAAACTCTTACACTGGCTACTTCACATAAACTTGCCTCAGGGATTTAATTCATAAATCAAAGGAATGTCCTGCAGTATGTGCAGTGCTGTTGGAATGGCTATTATAATAATCTAAAATTGACATGTGTGGTGACATATGTCTGAAATCCTAGAAGTTCAGAAAAATGTGGCAGAAAAAATGTTAGTTTGAAGACAGCCTCATTAACTTAAAAAGTCTCCAAACAGCTTTTTGAGAGCCTGTCTCAAAATATAACATAAAAAAAGACTGTGGATGTGGCTCAGTGGAATCACTTTTGGGTTCAAAACTCAGCACCAAACCAAAAATTAATATATATATATATATATATATATATATATATATATATATATATATATATATATATATATATATAAACAAAGATTCCAGGGTACAAAAACATGTAAAAAATGTTGGCAACGGCATAAATTTAGTAAATATATTTTTTTTCTAAGAGTTTTTTAAAAGTCCAAAATAAAAAATTCTACATAATCCACTAGTAATAATTTGGGGTAGTAGCACGAGGTTGTACATGCCTGTACTCCCAGTGACTTAAAGAATGAGAAAGGAGGATCTCAAGATAGAGACCAGACTCAAAACTTGGCAAGATCCTAAGCATATCAGTAACACTGTCTCAATTATAAAAACATAAATAAAAGTGGTAGAGAGTGGGTATATATCACATTGGTAAAGTGCCCATGGGTTAATCCCTGGGTTCAATCGTCAGTACCACAAATAAGTAAATAAAAATAAATAAATAAAAGAGAGAAAGAGAGAGATAGATTGAACTTGCATGTAATTTAAATTCTAAATAAATAAAAAATTATAGGTAAATATATAAAGCAACTGAAATTCTTTTGTTGAAGATATTGCTTCCCTTCTATTTTTATTGTATCTTTATTCAGAGTATCTAATAAAAGAAAACAATTGAAGTGCATTTTAGATAAAAGGTATTATCAGAAAATGCCTTCCAGCTGAAGATTATTCAATTAGTCCCTTTAAAAACCACACACTTAAAATTAAAATGCTTCCTAGAAGGCAAGACTCAGGTATGGTGTTTTCTAAGTACTCCAAAAGATTTGGTATCTGTGGCCAACTTTTTTCATACTGTTCTAAAAGTCAGAATAAGGTATATATGGGAAGTCAGGATGAGAACACAACACACATTAAATTCATCACTGGGCAATCTTAACTCAGACATCTGAATAATAAAACCAGTGTCATATATAAAACTAGATGCTCTGTTTCACTGACATCTGTATTATGGATTCAATCCAAGAATATATTATAAGAGACTTAAGGCTACTCATTAAAATTTATTTAAATTAGGTATTTAAAATATACCAAGGGCTGGGTGTGTTGATGTAGTCCTGTAATCCCAGTTTCTGAAGAGGCTAAGGCAGTAGGATCAAATTTTAAAGTCAGCCTTAGCAAAAGTGAGTTGCTGAATGACTCAGTGAAACCTCATCTATAAATGAAGTAAAAAATAACCCTGAGACTGAGTCTCAGTAGTTGAATGTTCCTGAGTTCAATCTCCTGTATCCACCATAAAAATAATATACCTGGGGGCCTGGGCTGGGTCTCAGTAGTAGCTTACTTGTCTGGCACTGGGTTCAATTCTCAAAACTATATATAAGTAAATAAAATAAAGATCTATCAAGTGAAAAACCAGCCTCTATATCAGAGCAAAGCCTGTCCAAAGAAGGGACATGGCCCTTGTCCTTGGCATAACCCACAGAGCACTCTTAAGCATATTCCCATTCTTCTGAGTTTTTTATCTACAAATAACAGGAGAGATCTGCTGCACCAGGTGTCTCTATCAGGTTAGGTGGGGATCCATAGCAGCCCCCTGGAAACCACCAATCAGCATGAGTCAGGGAAATACCTGGGATGCCAGATAACCCTCCCAGTAGTTTATGGTGGTTGATAAAATGCTGGAAACCATGTGGTTCAGCATGTACACCCCTCTTGGCTTAAACCAATCATTTCAAATGAATACCCCTTTTGTACTGACCAATCACCCCTACCCAACTTTTTCCCACCAGTGAATGTGCTAATCATGATTTAGAGTTGTTATTGGATTTTCCTGTGGTGTGTGATGATTTGCTAAGAAATGCTATGATGTATGTGACGTCCCTGCCTTATCAAAAAAATGTATAAAACTGCTGCAAACCCTGGGCTTGGGGCCTTGTAGTGTCACCTGTTGCTGTGTGTGTTCAGAGGACTGAGCTAGCTCACAATGAACACCTCTTTGCTGCTTACATCAATCTTGGGTCTCCAGTTGTCTTTGGGGATCCCAAATTCGAGCATAAAATCAACAACTAAAAAAATATTTTTTTACATAATGTACCTATTTGCTGAGATAGCCTCTGACCTAATTTGCTGTGTACTTTAGTTTTTGAGATTGAAGTTGGCGATAAATGGTGGTGCATGCCTGTGATCTCAGCTGCTTCAGAGGCTGAGATAGGAGGATCCTAATTTTGAAGACAGTATCAACAATGGTGATAATTTAAGCAAATTATAGGACGTGCAAGAGAAGTTAACCATGGAAACCAGTTTTTTAGGTCTGGCCAAAAGTTGTCCATTTGACTCTTGTTTATTTCCTTTTTTATTTCATCTATCTGTTGTTGAATAACATTATAATAATCAGTAATATTAAAACATCACATGCCTGGAATTTGTTGGCAGCCCAAATGATGTTTCAGTAGCAGAAAGTCAGTAGCTGCTCTATTTTGTGGTACTGAGGTTCGGAGTTCTTTCATCTCTTGATTAATTTTTGCTCAAACTTGTGCCATAAGGTTAGCTGTTTTGCTAAAACTACAGGCTAATTTAGCGATTTCTCTGTGAATTCCTACCATTAGTAACTGGACTGTTAGAATAAAAGCTGCTGCAATTGCAACGTCTAGTTGGTCCAGGAGGATTACATTGTCTTTGCAATTAGGGGACAGACTTCAGATAACTTGGTGGGGAGATGGCAGGGATGGCAGTAAAGGAAAGATCCTTTCAACAGAGCAGATTCCCGAGAAATTGATAGGCAATGCTTGGAAGGTTGTCTTATTACAGAGAAAAAGCCATTCTGTAGGAAGTCGTTCGGGTACGGAGGGAGATATATTGTTCAAAAGAACAATTTGGAGGGAATGGAGGAAAGGTACACATGCATTGACAATGTTTCTGGACAATTTGTGAAGCTGGCAAGGCTGACTCTGTATGAGAAACAGGCCAGTTTTGCTGTGTAACTCTATCCGAAGTCACCTTAACATAGTCATCATAATTAATAGACAGGCTCATAAGATTATTAGATAACAATTGATGGGCCGAAATTCCTTCTTGTATGCAAAAGGAACTTTTGTTCATAGTATCAACAGCCAATTGTAGCCAGAAGTTCTGGTTATTTACAGACTCTAGGGGACTCAAAGAAACATCCACATTTAAAGTGGCACTTGAATAGACAGGATTCACCAGGGCTCCCTTTTTAAGTTGATCACAGGAATATTGCCCTAAATCTCGTGGGTGAGCTGAGTATTTATATATTCCAAAGTTTATATTACCTTTTTGGGACTGATCTGTGAGGTTTTCCCATGGTCCCTCCCAGAATACCTGAATAAAAACTTCTTGGTTATCTTTATTCCATCTGATAGGGCCAATTATTGGATCCTGACAGGAGTAAGTGCAATTTAATATTAGTGGGGATCCTACAATGGCATGTCCTACCTGGGCTATAGAAGGAGTGCAAGGTTTGTTGAAACTGGCATAGTTAAAAGCCAAGAATATATATATATATATATATATATATATATATATATATATATATATATATATATATATATATATATATTAATTACAACAAGTGAAAAACATTAGCATAATGTTTACAATGATGAGGTAAAAAATGAGAAGTTAATGACAAAACATTAACCCTTGAAAATTTTAATTTTAAAGGGTCAATGTTTAGTCACTTTTCATCTTTGGTTGTTTGATTCTCCTCCAATGGGTTCTGCAGGTGCATTCTTAAGCTGTGAATGGTGAATCCATGCAGGAATGCCAGCAACTTTGATGGCAGTGGGAGTGCAGAGAATCACTATGTAAGGGTCTTTCCACCTGGGTTCAAGACTGTTGGTTTTCAACTGTCTTATCAGTACAGCGTCTCTAGGCTGCAATTAATTATCAGGCAATCTGTGTCCGATGGGTTGAGCAGCCTGGAGGTGAGTAAAGATCTTATCCATGATTAATTGTAACCCTTTAAGTGCCTCTGAGACTGGAATGTCTCCCAGCAGATCTAGATGTATTCTGAGAACCATAGGCAGTGGCTGCCCATAAATTATTTCATAAAGACTAAATTTTTCCCAATAAGGAGTACAAAAGGAGATCAAACCAGCAGCCAAAAGGCAGGAAATCAACCCAGTTACCACCAGTCTCAAGAATTAATTTAGGATGTGTTTCCTTCAATGTTCTATTCATCCTTTCTACTTTCCCTGAGCTTTGAGGATGTTACATACAGTGTAATTTCCAGTTTATGTTCAGGGCCTTTGAAATCAATGGAGATAATTTGGCCGTGAAGGCCGGGCCATTGTGAGACCCCAAAATTAGAGTGAGGCCACATCTAGGAACAATCTCAGTTATTAACTTTTTAACTACTATTTGTGCTGTTTCTGTCGGGGTTGGAAAAGCCTCTACACAGCCTGAGACAGTATCAACAAAGACTAACAAGTACTTATATCCATATAGTCCAGGTTTAATTTCAGTGAAGTCTAGTTCACATAATTCACCAGGTGAAATACCTTGACTCCTGTTTCCTTGTGGAAGTTGGTTTTTTTTTTTAGTGTTTACCTGTGCACATGTCATGCAAAAAATTTGAGATATCTTGAAGCATCTCTCAACATCTTGGTAGCCAGACATAAGGTGAGAACAATTCTGACATCTTTTTGGGGGATAAATGCATGGCTTGATGAAGATTAGTTAACCATTTCTCCCTAGTAGATTAGGTATGCAGATTTTTTATATCGGGAAGGGTCCACCAGCCATGAGAGTTTTGCTGGGCCCCCTTTGAAGAGTATGAGCTTATTTTTTCTGTAGTGTATGACAGGGCCTCTTCCCAAAATTTAACTGGAAATTTTGAATAATTGGAGAATTCTAGAAGAGCTTGGTATTTTGGCTATCCAAGGGCTATTTCCCTGGCTGTTTCATCTGCCAGATTGTTACCCTGGGTCTGAGGACTATCTATCATCTTTGCGGTGTCCAGGCCAGTGGATAATAGCCAATTTGTCTGGCAACCAAATTGCCTCCATCAGTTCAAGAATTTCTTGTTTATTTTTGATGGTTAGAAGTCCCCTTTGTCCATGCACATGTGCCATAGCAAAGGCATTATGGCTGTCTGTGTAGATATTCACCCGTTTTTCTTTTGCCCATCTCAAAGCCTGTGTCACAGCAATGATTTCTGCTTTCTGGGCTGCTGAGCCCCTGGACAGAGGCTGGGACCAAATAACTTCATTTTGACCTTTGACTACAGCTGCCCCTGCAGACCTTATTCCATCCCAGAAATAGCTGCTGCCATCGGTGTAAAGGTCTGAGTCTCTGACGGTGAGAGGAAAGTCAGTCAGGTCTAGTCGAGTACCTTGGATGACATCCAGCATCACTGAACAGTCATGAATTGGCTCCTCTGGTTTGCTGTCCATCAGCAGAGCTGCTGGATTGATGTCCAGGGATTTACTAAAGTTTAATATGTCTTTATCTAGGAGTAGAGGTTGATAATGAGTGAGGTGGGCATTTGACATGATTTGAGCTTCTACTGCATGAGGGGCAGTCACAGATAGAGTCTGCCTCTGGGAAACCTTGTCAGTTTCCTTCACCAGAAGTGCAGTAGCCACTATGGCTCATAAACAAGGTGGCCAACCTGAAGCTACTGGATTCAACCTTTTCGAAATGTAGGCAATAGACCTTTTCCATGGCCCTAGATTTTGGGTAAAAACCCCTTTTGCAATGCCCTTTTTCTCATGAACATACAGATGAAAGGGCTTAGAGATATCAGGGAGGGTTAGGGCTGGAGCCTGTGAATGGGCCTTTTTAGATTTTTAAAGGCTAATTCATTTTCTTCAGTTCAAACTAAGGGTGAGTTGCCCCCTGCAATTGCAGTATATAAAGGCTTGGCAAACTCAGCAAATCCAGGTATTCAAAGACGGCAGTACACAAGTGCCCCCAGGAACTTCCTAACTTGCCTTTTAGTAGTTGGGATTGGTATCTTTATTATGACCTCTATGTGGGCTTGAAATAGCAGCCATTCCCTTCCCTCAGTTCATATCCTTGATAAGTAACTCCAGGAGAACAGATTTATGCTTTCTTTTTGGAGACTCAGTACCCCAATTGAGCCAAGGTTCTCAATAAACCCTGGGTGGCCCTTAAACAGTCCCTTTCATCCCTTGCTGCTAGTAAAAGATCATCCACATATTGGAGCAAGGTTATCTTGGGGTACTCACTGTGGAAGAGGCTCAAATTTTTGTTGAGTGTTTTATCAAAAATGGTGGGGGAGTTCTTAAATTCTTGAGGTAGTCGAGTCCAGGTTAGTTGTCCTGATATCCCCTCTTCCAGCTCAGTCCATTCAAATGCAAAGGTGGGCTGACTCAGTTTTAGACTGTGTAGACTGTATGTTCTGGTGGCAACATACTGAGAAAGGTACAAGGGTTTTGGATGGTTGGTTGTACGGTTTTGACACGTGTTTTTACTTCTCTTAAGTCCTGTACTGGTCTGTAATCATGATTCCCAGGATTTTGGACCGGCAGCAAAGGGGTGTTCCAGGTTGACTGGCATCTAATTAGTTTTCCCTCTTTTAGGAGATGTCTGATATGAATTTTGGCACCTTCTCTGACTTCAGAGCTAATGGGGTATTGTCTAACTCGAATGGGCATAGCCCCAGAGTTTAGTTGGACTATGACTGGTGGCACATGTTTAGGTAGCCCTGGAGGCTTATCTTAAGCCCAAACTGCAGGAATTTCTTGGATTAATCGTTTTTTTTTTTTCCATTTTCCCTCTGAAGTTTGGATATGATTTTGAGAAAGAAGATATTCCTCACTTAATGGGCATGTTATCATTAAGGCTCTTGTAGGACTCCCCAGTTGTAGTGTAGGCATCTCTCCTGAAAATAATATAGTTGCCTGAAGTTTGCTTAGAAGGTCCCGCCCCAGCAATGGGAAAGGGCATTCAGGGATAATAATGAAGAGTGAGTCACTGTTCCTTGTCCTACATCAACAGTCCAATCTGTGGTCCATCTATAATTTTTAATTTCTTCTGTTGCCCCTTGTACTTCCAGAGTTTCATTAGTGAGGGGTCCTAGGAGCTTCTGTAACACCAAATATGGAGCCCCTGTATCCACCAAGAAATTTACAGGTTGGCTCCCAATTGTGAAGGTTACCATTGGCTCTCAGGAGCCTAGTTTAAAAGAGCCATGGTCTCCCTATTCTTCTAAAGTTAGAGTCAGTTTTGGCTGAGGGGCTCCAGTCTGCAGCGGGGGAAATTTTTTTCAATTTCATTGGGGGCACTGATTTTTCCAGTGTCCATATGCCCGGCAATAAGCACACTGATCTATTTGGAGGGGAGTCCGTCTTTTGCCCCTGCCATGTGCCACCTGCGTCTGTCTGGAACTGAAAACTTCAATTGAAAAATTGAAAACTTCAACCTTAGTGCAGCTACTGTGGCTTCGTTTACATTCCTTATCAGTAGATCATCCCCGTTCTCTCTGTTTTCAAACACCTTTTGGGCTATCTTCAATAATTCTGATCTATTCTTCCCTACAAAGCCAGCTATTTTTTGAATCTTTTTATTGATGTCTGGGGCTGTCTGATCTACAAAAGCCAGGTTTATTGCCTTCAGATTTGTGGGGTCCTCAGGATCTATAGGAGTATATAGACAATATGCTTCTAGGAGCCGTTCGAGAAACGCTGAAGGTGATTCGTCTGAGTTTTGCTTCACTTTTGCTACTTTTGAAAGATTGGTGGGATGGCAAGCTGCCCCCCTAAGACCCCTCTAATAGAGCCTGGTGGTAATTGTTGAGTGTTCTCCTACCTTCAGCCATTCCATAATCCCAGTCTGGTCTTCTTTTTGGTAAAGCCAAGTTGATGACTTCCGTTTGCTCATCATGCCTAAGAGATTTTATTCCAGGCAGCGCTTTAGCTGCTTCTGCCAGGATTTGCTCCCTTTTCTTCATAGTGAAAAGGGAATACAGAATCTGTTGGCAGTCATCCCAGGTGGGGAGGTGATTAAAAAAGACAGAATCAACCAGGGAAATCAGGATCCACACTATACGGGGGATTCTGGTTTTTCAGATTGTAGAGATCCGATGTGGAAACTGGTACATATATATAACGACCTTCTGGCAGAGAGGAAGGACAGGGGTGGGAGTCACCTCTTTCTCTGGGATAGAAATAGAAATAAAAACAAAAGAATGTCTGTGGGTCTGCCTGGGGAGGGGATAGAATCAGGCCTTCCATAGGGGCGACGCTGTTGGGTATGGGGAGGGGATAGAACAGGGGTTGGCTTATTTGGGGAAGTGATAGGAGAAGGAGTGGTGGAATGATGTAGTTGCAGCGGCTCAGGGAAGGGGGTGAGAGGCGGTGGTGCAGTTTTTGCAGCTGTCTCCATTGTCCCCGCACCAGTGGCAGGAAGATAAAAAGGAGCCCTCAGTACGGGGGGAGGAGGAAATTCTCCTGAGCATCCTATAAAACAGGGTTATTAATTGAGGTCTCCTGGGAACTTTTTTGGTCACAATTAAGGCCTGCCCTCACTGTCCATTCCGGACCATACAAACCTTCATTCAAGGTGATGGATTAGTTGTTGCTTCTGCCCAGGATAGGATATATCTTATTTGATCTGGGTGGCCAGGATTGCCAAGAGTGGCATTGGTTACAGCCTCCATGCCACCTGGGGGTCAAAGATACCCTCAGGGGGCCAGCTGACTTCAAAAGTTGTCCATTCTGCCTCACAGAAAGTTCCAAGGTGATTCTTGGTGATGGGATAATCATAGCTCTGCTTAACAAAAGAGGGGTAAAGTTTATGAAAATTCCTTAAAACATAGTTCAAAGGGCTATCAGGCTTACTTGCTTTATTACCCATTTTGATGTCTACTTTCTTTAAAATTCACCACAGAAGTCACACAGCAAAAGACAGAAAAAACATATTGAACACAGAACAAAACACAAGGAAAAACAAACCCGGCACTGAAAGAGAACAACAGAGGAGCAATGCAAGGTCTTGCTAAAGCTCTGGGGTAGGAGTGCATGTGTGCCCATTGGCACCTCTCTTACCTTTCAGAGGAATACCCTACAGAACAGAACAGAGGATCAGAACAATCTCTCATTACTGTTCAGATAGGAGTATATGTAAACCTTTCCAGGACACCTTTCTGTCATCAGAAGAGATCTCCCTTAATCAGATATCAAATGTTATAAAGGGACTACTTACCTATGGAGGCCTCCCCCACCAGATGCTTGCTAATTGTTTTAGTGCAGCAGTTCACTCCAGCTTTCTGAGGACCAAAGACTCACCCTAGGGCCTTGGAACATCCCCTAGAGTGGATCTCCATCCCAGAACCTGGGAGCAAAGGTCCGACTTCAGAATTTCCAACAGCCTAATATTGCAGTCTGGTCCTGCAGTTTGATCTCTCTGGGGAACTCCAAAATGTTAGACCACGATGCAAGAGAAGACCACTGACTCTGATTAAAATCAAATTAAAGCAAGCTTATTATTTTGACTGGCTGGTCTGCCTTGCCCAGTCAAAATCATGGGAGCTAAAACAGCTTTGAGACTTCTTTGTGTCCCAGTTTTATAGCCCAAAAATTACACAAAGGGGGGCTTCAGATAACAACACTCTGAGGAGTATAACACAAGTTGACATTTATGCTGGCCCTGGCATCAGAATTTATGGAGATCTTGGAGACTCAGAGAGGGTCGGTATTCGGCCAGGGAAGGCCAGAATCTATGAGGTGTCACTAAGGTTTAGGAAAGAGTGGTTATATAATCAGGGAAAACCAGACATGGCTGAGATCAGGGCAGGGGCAGGCATTAAAATCAGGTACAAATCAACTAATTGCCAGGCCATACAGACATCCTGATATTTTTACAGAAAACAGAAATGAATCCTTCATAACTTGTGACAAGTTGACTTCTGATCTAATGAGATAACTAGGCTAGGTATATCAAGATACAGAGTACACAGTCAAATCTTAAGTCACACAAAGCAGGCTCTATCTCTAGTTAATATAGAAAAATATCAAATACAAAATTTTGAGTTTCAAAATCAAATTGCACTTGGTTTGTTCACAGCAGCACCTGAATGGATTTCTTCCATATTCACTTGTATGTATGCTCTAGATCACCAAAATAATATCAGTATTATTTCAATACATATTACATCTTTAGTTTCAGCCAAAAAGAAGTTGATCAATGATAAGTTGAAAAAATGATGAGCTTTTCAGGATATTCTGTGGAGATGCCTTTTAGTAATCTTAGGCAGGGGGATTGTGTTCTAGTGATATCACAATACAGTGTATTTTTTGTATCCTGTGGATGCAGAGCTCTTACTTCCTTGCTAATAGATCATTGCAGAAGACTTCAGGTGTGTAGATTTTTTTTGATGATGAACCCTAAAAGGATGAATCATTGGAAAGAACAAACATGGCAATAGGTACTCTCTGGTTGATGCTTTCAAGAGGTAATAATAATAATAATAATAATAATAATAATAATAATAATAATAATAATAATATTTTTATCAATTATTCAAGTAATTAATACCCTGATTCAGTGTGTGCATTCATTGTCAAACATTTTCTTTTGAGCATGTGTTCACTATGTAAAAATGTAAAATATTGAACATTTACCTTTGTTTTCTGGCCTATATATCAAAAGGCCTATTAAATCATGCAGGAATGTAAGGGTTGCAGGCTCTGCTCTGTCTGGGAGCTATTTTTTTTTTTTCATAAGCATGACTACACTGCCAACTCTGCCTCACATCTCTCAATTGCTAGAGACAAAAATTTTACATCCTGTGACTCAACACCCACACAGCAACTGGCATAGTCTTTAGGATATTTGCAGGTAAAAGATATCTCAGTCCTTATAGATTAATAGAGGTTATTAGGGGAATGGTGGCACCTATGGAAACCAGGAAGTACACAACACTTAGTTGCCTCAGTCCTATTACAGTGGACACTTATGGAGAGACATGATATAATGGGATGAGTACATTGTAAACAGAAAAAAGGATTCTGACTGCACTTTGGACAAACATGAACCCTGCAAGTTGAACTGTCAATAAGTGTTGAAGCTCAGGCCCCAGGCCCTGATCTGAAAAAAGTGGCATAACTGGCATAGATAATTTGAAGAAGTAGTCACAGGAGTCATGTGCAGCTGGTCTGGCTATGGGATGAACAGTTTTTATAGATCTGATAGCAAAAACTGATGCAAGTGTAGGAGAGACTACCAGAATGAAAAATTGCAAGATAATCAAGAGGTCTAGAAATCCAAAGAGCATCCAGTAGAGTAAAATCTCTGTATTTTGAAAATACTCATCATCTTTCTCTATTGTGATGATTGAGTCTGGTGAGAAGAAGAAGGATAAAGTCTTTCAAGTCTAGTCAATGGATGATGCATAAAATGAAACAACACCAGCCAATGGCTTCAGTGAACAATTGGCATGGCTGGCCCAGGTATCCAAGTTTACCATATTTTACTTGTTAAGCAGAACTGGTGAACTTAAAGAATAATTTATCCAAGTGGCAAGAGACCAAGATTAGTATTTTTTTTGTCTGTAAGAATTAGAGATAAACAGCATTCTGTGTTGCACCCTAAAAATGCAGAGGTTAGCATTGCTCCTTACAGTAAAAGTTTTAAAATTCTCAATGACATGAGGCTTTTAGCAACAAAAGAAGAACAAGTATGTTAGTACCTGGTCAGGCTTCTAGAGGGCTGTTTTTAGCAAGTAGCCAAGGTCATAAAAAGTCAGATTCAATGTATGTACTCAAGGTCAAAAGCATTTTTTTGTGAGCATGCTCTCACATTAATCAAATGTGTTGGTGTGCCCTCTTTGTGACCTGCATAAAAAATGTTCTATTTAATAATTTAGGGGGAAGATGGCTGCGAAAGGAGTGCAGCACTCCCGTGTACTGCGTCACTGAGCAGGAAAAAGACAAGGTAGAATGGATAAAAGCTAGCTTGTTAGGAATTTCCAGCAAAATTGGGGTGCTCCGAAACCTAGAGGAAGGATTTCCATTGCATAAGGACCTGCTACTGGAGCTCAAACGCGAGAGATTTGTCCGCACGGAGGGTCACGCTGCGTATGCAGCAAATCGCCCTGCGGCCAGAGTCTGCGGCGCTCGCTGGGAAACGACGGTAAGATAACAATGCAAAGATACAGTGCTACGGATTCTGCAGGCTCCCGCCAGCTGTGCAAATACTGTACTCAGAGCTGAATTCTGGGCTTGAGACGGGAAGGAAGCCATCCAATTCGGTTCTCCACATCGGTCAGACCACAGAGGAAGCCAGCGGCCACCATCTTGGACAGGTCATCATCTCTGTTTTTTTTTTTTTGACTGATCACAGCTCTTTCAGCTATAGATCAGCGGGGAAAACTTAAGGGCCCCTCCCAGCTCTCCTGTGAGCGCAATAGCCAGACCTAGGGCGGCACGGGAGCCGGCGGGAGCCGGGGCTGCGGCGAGGGAGC
The DNA here is from genome assembly GCF_048772815.1 of Callospermophilus lateralis. NCBI lineage: Eukaryota > Metazoa > Chordata > Mammalia > Rodentia > Sciuridae > Callospermophilus > Callospermophilus lateralis. The sequence continues at coordinate 417,758 of NC_135326.1, forward strand.
CGGCGGCAGCCGGGGCAGCGGCACGGGAGCCGGCCGGAACCGGCGGGAGCCGCAGCAGCGGCGCGGGAGCCGGTGGGAGCCGCGGCGGTGCTGGCACAGGAGCCGGCGGGAACCGCGCGGCGGGGGACTCCCAGCTACCGCTCCCACCAGTGCTGACAACTGAGGTCTCTTGCATCAGATACGGGGGCGTGGCTACCAGAAGGTAAGCAAGTTTGCTGGGGGTGCTCAGCCCCAAGCTCTACAAACTAAGGGCCTGAGGGAGGCAAACAAGGAGAGTGTGCCCAGGCACTAATGAAACAGCTGCTCCACGCGTGTGCAAGGTAGGCAGAACTGTGACCACCGACAAAACAGGCCCAGTGGACTGCCAGACACATCGCTCAGGTTGGGGGAGGGGCAGAGCCGCCGGGCGCCTGCAAGTTACGCAGACCTGCGAATCACCAGCAGATCAGGCCCAGCAACCGCGGAGCGGCAGAGCCACCCCCGGGCCTGCAAGGTAGGGGCACTTGCCACCCACCGGCAGGTCAGGCCCAATAATCTGCGGAGGGGCACAGCTGCCCCACGAGCCTGCTAGGTAGGCAGAACCCTGACCACCGACAGAACAGGCCCAGAGGCCGGCCAGACACATCGCCCCGCCCCGGTTGGGGGAGGGGCAGAGCAGCCGGGCGCCTGCAAGTTAGGCAGACCTGCGAATCACCAGCAGATCAGGCCCAGCAACCGCGGAGCGGCAGAGCCACCCCGGGCCTGCAAGGAAGGCGCACTTGCCACACACCAGCAGGTCAGGCCCAACAAACTGTGGAGGGGCACAGCTGCCCCACGAGCCTGCTAGGTAGGCAGTACCCTGACCACCAACAGAACAGGCTCAGAGGACGGCCAGACACATCGCCCCGCCCCGGTTGGGGGAGGGGCAGAGCCGCCAGGCGCCTGCAAGGTAGGCAAACCTGCGTCTCACCAGCATATCAGGCCCAGCAACCCGCGGAGTGGCAGAGCTACCCCCGGGCCTGCAAGGTAGGCGCACTTGCCACCCACCGGCAGGTTAGGCCCAGCAACTCTCGGAGGGACACAGCTGCTCCATGCACGTGCAAGGTAGGCGGAACCGTGACCACTGACAAAACAGGCCCAGTGGCCCACCAGATACATCGCCCCGGTTGGGGGAGGGGCAAAGCCGCCACCAGCGCCTTTTAGGTAGACAGACCTGCAACCAACAGACAGAACAGGCCTAGTGGCCAGCGGAGGGGCAAAGCCGCTGCTCACGCCTGCAAGGTAGGCGGACCTGTGACCACCGAAAGAACAGGCCCATCGAAAGTACAGGCACAGTGGCCTCCCGGCGTGGTAGGCACATTGCCTCAATTGGAGGAAGGGGCAGAACCACCACCAAAGCCTGCGAGGGAGACTTTGCAGCTATACAAGAGCAATATAAATATATAGGGGGAAAAATCAATAACACAACAGTTTCACCAAGCAGAAAGAAACGTGATCAATATGAAAAGACAAGGAAAGAAAGGACCACAAGCAATGCAGGTCAACTCAACTTTAGAAGAGGTAATTTCTGCAGCAGATGGAATGTCAGATAAAGAATTCAGGATATACATGCTTCAGATGATCTGGAGTCTCAAGGAAGACATTAGACAGCAAAATCAGTCAATGAAAGACCACTTCGACCACTTTGACAATCAATTACATAAACAAATCCAAGAAGCAAAAGATCAATTATACAGGGAGATAGAGGTTATAAAAAACAAACAAACAGAAATCCTGGAAATGCAGGAAACAATAAACCAACTTAAAAACTCAATTGAGAATACTACCAGCAGAGTAGAACACTTAGAAGATAGAACATCAGACAATGAAGACAAAGTATTTCAACTGGAGAAGAACATAGACAGCTCAGCAAAGCTGTTAAGAAACCATGAGCAGAACATTCAAGAAGTATGGGATAACATAAAGAGACCAAACTTAAGAGTCATTGGGATACAGGAAGGTACTGAGGTCCAAACCAAAGGAATGAGCAATCTATTCAATGAAATAATACGAGAAAACTTCCCAGACTTGAAGAATGAGACAGAATCCCAAATCCTAGAAGCCTACAGGACGCCGAATGTGCAAAATCATAAGAGATCCACACCTAGACACATTATAATGAAGATGCCCAACATACAGAATAAGGAGAGAATTTTAAAAGCTACAAGAGAAAGGAAGCAGATTACATTTAGGGGTAAACCAATCAGGATAACAGCTGATCTTTCAACACAGACTCTCAAAGCTAGAAGATCCTGGAATAACATATTTCAAACACTGAGAGAAAAGGGGTTCCAACCAAGAATTGTGTATCCCGCAAAATTAAGCTTCAGGATGGAAGATGAAATTAAAACCTTCCATGATAAACAAAAGTTAAAAGAATTTGCAGCTAGAAAACCATCTCTTCAAAACATCCTTGGCAAAATATTACAGGAAGAGGAAATGGAAAATATCAATGAAAACCAACAGCGGGAGGTAGTACAGTAAAGGGGGGGGGAATAATCAAAGAGGAAAACAAACCATGTTTAGTAACATAAATAAACAAATATGGCTGGAAGAACAACCCATATCTCAATAATAACCCTAAATGTTAATGGCTTAAACTCACCAATTAAGAGACACAGGCTAGTAGAATGGATCACAAAACAAGACCCAACAATATGCTGCCTTCAGGAGACGCATTTGATAGGAAAAGACATACATAGACTGAAGGTGAAAGGTTGGGAAAAATCATATCACTCATATGGACTTCAGAAACAAGCAGGAGTGTCCATACTCATATCAAATAAAATAGATTTCAAGCCAAAGTTAATCAAAAGGGATGAAGAGGGACACTACATACTTCTTAAGGGAACCATACACCAACAAGACATAACAATCATAAATATATATGCCCCAAACAATGGTGCAGCTATGTTCATCAAACAAACTCTTCTCAAGTTCAAGAGTCTAATAGACCACCATACAATAATCATGGGAGACTTCAACACACCTCTCTCACCACTGGACAGATCTTCCAAACAAAAGTTGAATAAGGAAACTATAGAGCTCAATAACACAATTAATAACCTAGACTTAATTGACATATATAGAATATACCACCCAACATCAAGCAGTTACACTTTTTTCTCAGCAGCACATGGATCCTTCTCAAAAATAGATCATATATTATGTCACAGGGCAACTCTTAGACAATATAAAGGAGTAGAGATAATACCATGCATCTTATCTGACCATAATGGAATGAAATTGAAAATTAACGATAAAAGAAGTAAGGAAAAATCATGCATCACTTGGAGAATGAACAATAGGTTACTGAATGATCAATGGGTTATAGAAGACATCAAGGAGGAAATTAAAAAATTCTTAGAGATAAATGAAAACACAGACACAACATATTGGAATCTATGGGACACATTGAAAGCAGTTCTAAGGGGAAAATTTATTGCTTGGAGTTCATTCCTTAGAAAAAGAAAAAACCAACAAATAAATGATCTAATACTTCAACTCAAAATCCTAGAAAAAGAAGAGCAAAACAACAGCAAAAGAAGTAGAAGACAAGAAATAATTAAAATCAGAGCTGAAATTAATGAAATTGAAACGAAAGAAACAATTGAAAAAATTGACAAAACTAAAAGTTGGTTCTTTGAAAAAATAAATAAAATCGACAGACCCTTAGCCACGCTAACGAAGAGAAGAAGAGAGAGAACTCAAATTACCAGCATACGGGATGAAAAAGGCAATATCACAACAGACACTTTAGAAATACAGAAGATTATCAGAAACTATTTTGAATCCTTATACTCCAATAAAATAGAAGATAGTGAAGGCATCGATAAATTTCTTAAGTCATATGATTTGCCCAGATTGAGTCAGGAGGATATTGACAACCTAAACAGACCAATATCAATTGAGGAAATAGAAGATACCATCAAAAGACTACCAACTACGAAAAGCCCAGGACCAGATGGGTATACAGCAGAGTTTTACAAAACCTTTAAAGAGGAACTAATACCAATACTTTTCAAGCTATTTCAGGAAATAGAAAAAGAGGGAGAACTTCCAAATTCATTCTATGAGGCCAACATCACCCTGATTCCTAAACCAGACAAAGACACTTCAAAGAAAGAAAACTACAGACCAATATCTCTAATGAACCTAGATGCAAAAATCCTCAATAAACTTCTGGCGAACCGGATACAAAAACATATCAAAAAAATTATGCACCATGATCAGGTAGGATTTATCCCTGGGATGCAAGGCTGGTTCAATATATGGAAATCAATAAATGTTATTCACCACATCAATAGGCTTAAAAATAAGAACCATATGATCATCTCGATAGATGCGGAAAAAGCATTCGACAAAGTACAGCATCCCTTTATGTTCAAAACTCTAGAAAAAATAGGGATAACAGGAACATACCTCAATATTGTAAAAGCAATCTATGCCAAGCCTCAGGCTAGCATCATTCTGAATGGAGAAAAACTGAAGGCATTCCCTCTAAAATCTGGAACAAGACAGGGATGCCCTCTCTCACCACTTCTGTTCAACATAGTTCTCGAATCACTGGCCAGAGCAATTAGACAGACGAAAGAAATTAAAGGCATAAAAATAGGAAAAGAAGAACTCAAATTATCACTATTTGCAGATGACATGATTCTATACCTAGCAGACCCAAAAGGGTCTACAAAGAAACTATTAGAGCTAATAAATGAATTCAGCAAAGTGGCAGGGTATAAAATCAACACGCATAAATCAAAGGCATTCCTGTATATCAGCGACAAATCCTCTGAAATGGAAATGAGGACAACCACCCCATTCACAATATCCTCAAAAAAAATAAAATACTTGGGAATCAACCTAACAAAAGAGGTGAAAGACTTATACAATGAAAACTACAGAACCCTAAAGAGAGAAATAGAAGAAGATCTTAGAAGATGGAAAAATATACCCTGTTCATGGATAGGTAGAAGTAACATCATCAAAATGGCGATATTACCAAAAGTTCTCTATAGGTTTAATGCAATGCCAATCAAAATCCCAACGGCATTTCTTGTAGAAATAGAGAAAGCAATCATGAAATTCATATGGAAAAATAAAAGACCCAGAATAGCAAAAACAATGCTAAGCAGGAAGTATGAATCAGGCGGGATAGCTATACCAGACTTCAAACTATACTACAGAGCAATAGTAACAAAAACAGCATGGTACTGGTACCAAAACAGGCGGGTGGACCAATAGTACAGAATAGAGGACACAGAAACCAATCCACAAAACTACAACTATCTTATATTCGATAAAGGGGCTAAAAGCATGCAATGGAAGAAGGATAGCATCTTCAACAAATGGTGTTGGGAAAACTGGAAATCCATTTGCAATAAAATGAAACTGAATCCCTTTCTCTCGCCATGCACAAAAGTTAACTCAAAGTGGATCAAGGAACTTGATATCAAATCAGAGACATGGCGTCTGATAGAAGAAAAAGCTGGCTATGATCTACATACTGTGGGGTCGGGCTCCAAATTCCTCAATAGGACACCCATAGCACAGCAGTTAATAACTAGAATCAACAAATGGGACTTACTCAAACTAAAAAGTTTTTTCTCAGCAAAAGAAACAATAAGAGAGGTAAATAGGGAGCCTACATCCTGGGAACAAATCTTTACTCCTCACACTTCAGACAGAGCCCTAATATCCAGAATATACAAAGAACTAAAAAAATTAGACAATGAGATAACGAATAACCCAATCAACAAATGGGCCAAGGACCTGAACAGAAATTTCTCAGAGGAGGACATACAATCAATCAACAAGTATATGAAAAAATGCTCACCATCTCTAGCAGTCAGAGAAATGCAAATCAAAACCACCCTAAGATACCATCTCACTCCAGTAAGATTGGCAGCCATTAGGAAGTCAAACAGCAACAAGTGCTGGCGAGGATGTGGGGAAAAGGGTACTCTTTTACATTGCTAGTGGGACTGCAAATTGGTGCGGCCAATTTGGAAAGCAGTATGGAGATTTCTTGGAAAGCTCGGAATGGAACCACCATTTGATCCAGCTATTCCCCTACTCGGTCTATTCCCTAAAGACCTAAAAAGAGCACACTATAGGGACACTGCTACATCCATGTTCATAGCAGCACAATTCACAATAGCAAGACTGTGGAACCAACCTAGATGCCCTTCAATAGACGAATGGATAAAAAAAATGTGGCATTTATACACAATGGAGTATTACTCTGCATTAAGAAATGACAAAATCATAGAATTTGGAGGGAAATGGATGGCATTAGAGCAGATTATGCTAAGTGAAGCCAGCCAATCCCTTAAAAACAAATGCCAAATGTCTTCTTTGATATAAGGAGAGTAGCTAAGAACAGAGTAGGGACAAAGAGCATGAGAAGAAGATTAACATTAAACAGCAATGAGAGGTGGGAGGGAAAGGGAGAGAGAAGGGAAATTGCATGTAAATGGAAGGAGACCCTCAGGGGTATACAAAATTACATACAAGAGGAAGTGAGGGGAAAGGAGGAAAAATATAAGGGGGAGAAATGAATTACAGTAGAGGGGGTAGAGAGAGAAGAGGGGAGGGGAGGGGTGAGGGGGGATAGCAGAGGATAGGAAAGGCAGCAGAATACAACAGACACCAGAATGGCAATATGTAAATCAATTGTGCAACTGATGTGATTCTGCAATCTGTATATGGGGTAAAAATGGGAGCGCATATCCCACTTGAATCAAAGTGTGAAATATGATATATCAAGAACTATGTAATGTTTTGAACAACCTACAATAAAAATTAATTAAAAAAAATAATTTAGGGGGCTGAGGGATAGAAGCTAAAGGCTGGTTATGGGCTATTGCTGCTTTAAAAATTAGCAAGCCTACCATCGCGAAGGTTCCTCATATTTTCTGTCAACTGCCTGAGCCCCAAACAATGCTTTGTTTCTGATATGAGCACATGCACAGATGCCACAGATGTAAAATTAATTTTTATTTGAGACTACCACAAATCCTCTGCTTTATGCAAAAAGTATTGTGCTGTTTTGTAGACAGACTCTGAGTTAATATTTGTATAGTGGATATTTACTGTAGTATTTATTTTAGATTACAGATATTGCCTTAATGTTCTCTCTCCCTCATTTTATATGTAGTGTTTTTATTCTCTATTTACAAAACTTTTGTGATACAGATACAGTATTATTGTTGTACTTTTCATAGCATGCTACATTTTTATCATGACTGTAATGAAATATACCAGTTTTCAAATTTCTCCTAATAAGAAATATAAAAAATATTGCTTGTTCTTGATTTTTCAATTTAGTTCTCAGCCATTTCCCAAGTTTATTTTAATTCCTTGCTATAAGCTTCAGAAGTTTTTTCTCAAACATAATATTTCCATTTAATAAAAAGTTCACCAGGTGTAAAAAATTTGTTTTTCTTTATCTTATTCTTTCTTTTTTCTTTTTTTTTAAGGGGAGAAGAATTAGTACTTAACCCAGGGTAGTTCTCCTAAACACCTGTATCACCAGCACTTTTTAAATTGTATTTTATTGTATTTTTAGTTTTCAGGAAAAGCTTAGATGCTTTGCACCCTCTCATATTATTTAGGCTGAATTTGAAAATGTGATCTTCCTGCTTAAGTCTTCCAAATTATTAAGATTGCTGACATGAACCACCATATGTTTGTAAACCACCCCCCACCCTTTTGAATAAATGTCACAACTTAACTTTTAAGATTATTTAAAAATAATAATAAATCATGGCTTTGAAAGGAGGTAAGTTTTCCCTTTGGGTCACACATATTTGATCTTGATATGTATTTAAAATTGTGGGTACACATGGAAGCATCTTTGTAAGATTCTGTCTAAAAATCACATGTGGCAAAGATCCCAAATAAACCCAGCAAAAATTGATGACCAGCCCAAAGATGAACTAATAAAGTTTTAGATTGAGTTGCTATCTAATGACAGATAATTAATCAATCTACTCACTAAAGGCTGGACGCTAGGATTCAATCACATCATGTACAGATGTTAGATGGAAAATAACAGTCATTTCGTAACTAGTGATTTATTTTTTCATTATTAAAATGTTGTTTCTATTAATGGTAAATATTGAACTAAAGAGAAATATTTATTTACATATATGCCTTTAATTGTGCTAATTGTCTACCAGTACCTCAGGCTAAAGTGTGGGGGGCACTAGATATATCAACTCTGCTTTATCAACTCTGCTTCTAGTCTCAAGGTAAAATTGCAAATAAGTTTCCCTTTCATGTGTTTATACTCTTGAGAATGAGCTACTTACAAATCAAAAGGTCTGCTACCATCCAACTCTTGGGACACAAATTGTTTGTGTTTACCATGTGATATCTGAAGTTAGACTGGATCTCTGCCCAGAATCTTGTGAGAAACAATACCCAAATTTGTACACTTCTCTGTTGGAGCTGCCAGTTGTCTCACAATTCACTGTCTTTCTGGTTCTATGGTCCTGCTGAGAATATGTCCAAGAAGTGTATTCCATCACTTAGGACATAAAATGTGTGGCTCAGCCCTGTTACATAACTGAGGTTAAAAAAAAAATTAGCTTTCCTACATAAAATTTGGATAGAGAAAACTTACATGTGCTGAGACTTCAGAAAATATTGGGAATATTAAGATGGATTTTTAAAAGTACATGTATGTTTTAGAAAACTCATAATGTCAAGCCATGATAATATTTTGAATATAGTGCTTTTAGTTGTTACAACTTGTTTAAGCTGTTATTTTATCCTCTTCCTTTTCCTTCTCCTCCTCCTTCTTCTTTTTCATTTAAAGATAGTGTCTCACTGAGTTTCTTATTTCCTCACATTTTACTGAGGGGAATGTCAGACTCACAATCTGCCTGCCTCCACATACTGAGCGACTGGAATTACCAGTGTGTGCCACTACACCCAACATTTTTTTTTTTCATTTTTTGTGTAATAGTAGAAACTTTAAAATTACATTTGTGAGTCAATTTTTTTAGAGGAAAGAATATGGAAACATTGTTGCCTCAAAGAATTGCTAATAAGTTTAAGCTTTGTTTATTTTGAGACCAGAAAACAGAAAAGTTAAATAAAATTTTAAAGTAATTGTGATATTGTTTCCATAAATATAAATATATACATATTTATTCACAAATTTCTTTAATTTTATATACAGTGATAAGTGTCAAGGTCAATTCTATCTGGGTTACTTTATACTATTGAGTGAAATCTTTGCCTTAAAAATAACCCCATCCTGAAACACTTAAGGCAATTTACAGTCACTCAAATAATAATAATAAGCAGGGTGAGGGCAATTCCAGGGTTGTGAAGCATATGTGTAATATAAGTTACTTGAAAAGCCATCACAGGAGAATTTTATAAGCTGTCTAAAGACACACACACACACACAAATATATATATATAATGTGAAAATTGTTTATGGGCTTCTGTAGTCAAGGTGAACAAGTACATACACAGTCTTTTCTTTGTACACTTTTTGTTGTGGATGGAGAAAATATCATTATTAGTTTGTGTGTTGGTTGTTTTTTAATGCGTTGCTGGGTGTTTAACCCAGTACCTCACAAATGCTAAAAATGTGCTCTACCACTGAACCATATCCTCAGACCCACAGTCCTTTCCTTAATCATTTTCTGTGTCTGTGTGTGTGTGTGTGTGTGTGTGTGTGTGTGTGTGTGTGTGGTGCAGAAGACTGAATCAATGGCCTTATATAAGCAAAACAAGCACTCTACTGACTAAGCTATATTCTCAGACCTAATCCTTAGTCTTTTATCAATGAAAATGAAACAGCCTGCATTTTGGACTTGTTCCTGGGCCCACTTGGCTTAGGTTGGAGGCAGTGCCTGAAGACTTGTCCAATCAGTCTCTTAGGTGAGAACTTTCCAATCCTCATGCAGCCAGTGAAGACAGCGAGGGCTTCTACAATCTTCTGTTCCCTTTTTTATGGAGCCACCATTCTTTTAATCATTTTGTAGGTTTTCTCTCCTGGATCAGGAGCCCAAGTTTCTGTGCTAAGAAGAAGTTGAAAACAAGTCACAGGGAATATGCTGAAAGCCCTAAAGCAAGGAAATGGTAAGTGTGCCTTGAGACTGGATAAGTAGGTTGTTTTAAGCTGGCAAGAGTGGCAATGGAAGAAACTAGAAATTGTGGCTAGGGACTTATTGTGAGGGCTCAACAATTGTAACATATGCAGTATATGAAAGAATTAAAGAATGTCCATGCACTTCTGCCACTTTCAATGCTTTAATCACTCAATTACTCAATAAAATTTCATTCTATAGGTATTTAATCAAGAAAACAAAAAAATATTAATGCTAGGTACTGTAATAGACACATTCATTCTCAGAAATTCATTCTCAGAAACAATTATAAATTAATTCTAATAATTTCAAAGAGCTCTTAATCATAACAGGCTAATTACAGACATTCCCTCCACATGCTAAGTTCAAAAGCCTAAAGTCATAGACTTTATGTCCAGCATATGCACACTCACTCAGATCATAAAGATTAGGTTAAAAACAAAGGCAGGCCTATCCTGGTGTGAGCAGATGACTGGTTCTGGAGAGAATTATAGGGAGAAGTTGTAGCTCCTACCAGGGTTCAGAGAAAGGGGTAGAGTTTTAGAGTGGTGAGGATCACAGAGAGCATGAGGAAATGAAGTCATATGATGGGATTTCAGGTCCTCATTTGATTCTCCAGCTCGAGTGCATCCTTGTTTTGGATGACTGAATCCCTGTTGATTAGCTCTATTATTTTTAGTAAATTTGGGCCTTTTGACCCCCCACCCCGCAATCTTCTTTAGCTACCATCAGATTTTTTCATTTGGGTCATAAACATTTGGTCTGGTGGTCTCCACCATGATCTTTTTGCCTTTCTCCCATATCAGGCTAGGAAAGCCTGCCAGAAACTTCACTCTATTTTTCAGGGTAAGGGAAAGTAACTTGTTTGAGGCCATACTGGAGTGCTCTGTGTGTGTGTGCCTGGTAATACTTTTTAAAATAGAGTTGTGTAGGCTCAGGCCTAAAGCCACTTTAACAGGACTCCTCAGAGAGTCTTTGTGGCAGCTTAACCTTCAACCCACCTCTTATTAGTCTGGTAAAGCTTAGATAATCAGTTAAAAACCTGGGCATTTTGTTCCATAATTGTATGGTGTTTGCAGGCTTTCTCTAAAGCCCTTTGTGGGTATCCACGTATCATGAGTCCAGCATGTCTCCAGATTGTGTGGTGAAGACTGTGATAAATATCTGGAGAGAACCCCAAATACATTTGTTGTATTCATTGACAAGACAGGATATGATTTTAGGGCTAGTTACTCATGAGGTTTTTGTTTTGTTTTGTTTTGTGTTTTGTTTTCTTTTTGTTACCAGGAATTAAACCCAGTGCCTTCATCCAGTGAATCACATCCTCAGATATTTTTTAATATTTTTATATGGAGACAGTGTTCCTTTGGGTTTCTTAGTGCCTCATTAAGTTGCTGATTCTAGATAATAACTTATGCTCCTCATGACTCCTGACTTTTTTTGTTTTTTTTAGCTTTATATTACTTTTTTTTTCATCTTTCATACATTTGATTTCAGTGAGTTATGCCCTTCCATTTTTACCCCAAATACAAATTGCCGAATAACATCAGTTACACATCCACAATGTTTTCATAATGCCTTATTAGTGACTGTTGTATTCTGCTGCCTTTCCTATCCCATACTATCCCCCCTTCCCTCCCCTCCCATCTTCCCTCTCTACCTCATCTGTTGTTGTTCAGTTCTCTCCTTTCCCCCCTTTCCCCTCACAACCTCATATATGTGATTTTGTATAACGATGAGGGTTATATGCAATTTTCATGCAATTTCCCTTCTCTCCCCCTTTCCCTTCCATCACTCATCTCAGTTTAATGTTAATCTTTTCCTCTTGCTTTTTCCACCTGCTCAGTTCTTCGTTGCTCTCCTTAAATCATAGAAGACATTTAACATTTGTTTTTTAAGGATTGGCTAGCTTCATTTAGCATAATCTGCTCTAATGCCATCCATTTCCCTGCAAATTCCATTTGTCATTTTTTAGTGCTGCATAATACTCCATTGTGTATAGATGCCACATTTTTTAATCCATTTCTCTATTGAAGGGCATCTAGGTTGGTTTCGCAGTCTAGCTATTGTGAATTGTGCTGCTATGATCATTGATATGGCAGAATCCCTATACTATGCTCTTTTAAGGTCCTCAGGGAATAGTCTGAGGAAGGCGATAGCTGGGTAAAATGGTGGATCCATTCCCAGCTTTTTCCAGAAATTCCCATACTGCTTTCCATATTGGCCGCACAAATTTGCACTCCCACCAGCAATGTACATGTGTACCCTTTTCCCCACATCCTCGTCAGCACTTATTGTTGTTTGAGTTCTTAATGGCTGCCAATCTTACTGGAGTGAGATGGTATCTTTGGGTGGTTTTGATTTGCATTTCTCTGACTGCTAGAGATGGTGAGCATTTTTTCATGTACTTATTGATTGATTGTATGTCTTCTTCTGAGAAGTGTCTGTTCAGCTCCTTGGTCCATTTGTTGATTGGGTTATTTGTTATGTTATTGTTTAATTTTTTGAGTTCTTTGTATATTCTGGAAATTAGGGCTCTATCTGAAGTGTGAGGAGTAAAGATTTGTTCCCAGGATGTAGGCTCCCTATTTACTTCTCTTATTGTTTCTCTTGCTGAGAAAAAACTTTTTAGTTTAAGTAAGTCTCATTTGTTTATTCTTGTTATTAACTCTTGGGCTATGGGCGTCTTATTAAGGAATCTGGAGCCCGTCACCACAATATGTAGATCGGAGCCAACTTTTTCTTCTATCAGGTTGAGGGTCTCTGATTTGATATCAAGCTATTTGATCCATTTTGAGTTAACTTTTGTATCTGGTGAGAGAAAGGGATTCAGTTTCATTTTGTTGCATATGGATTTCCAATTTTCCCAGCACCATTTTTTGAAGATGCTATCCTTCTTCCATTGCATGTTTTTAACCCCTTTATTAAACATAAGAAAGTTGTAATTTTGTGAATTGGTTTCTGTGTCCTCTATTCTGTACCATTGATCCACCTGCCTGTTTTGGTACCAGTACCACACTGTTTTTGTTACTATTGCTTTGTAGTACAGTTTGAACTCTGGTATCGCTATACCTCCAGATTCACACTTCCTGCTTAGAAATGCTTTTGCTATTCTGGGTCTTTTGTTATTTCATATTAATTTCATGATTGTTTTATCTATTTCTACAAGATATTCCATTGGGATTTTGATTGGCATTGCATTAAACCTGTAGAGAACTTTGGGTAATATCGCCATTTTGATGATGTTAGTTCTGCCTATCCATGAACAGGGTACTTTTTTCCATCTTCTAAGATCTTCTTCTATCTCTCTCTTTAGGGTTCTGTAGATTTCATAGTATAAATCTTTCACCTGTTTTGTTAGGTTGATTCCCTAGTATTTTATTTTTTTAAGGATATTGTGAATGGAGTGGTTTTCCTTATTTCCATTTCAGAACTTTTGTTGATGATATACAGGAATGCCTTTGATTTATTCGTGTTGATTCTATATCCTGCCACTTTGCTGAATTCATTTATTAACTTTAGCAGTTTCTTTGTAGACCCTTTTGGGTCTGTTAAGTATATTATCATGTCATCCACAAATAGCGATAATTTAAGTTCTTCTTTTCCTATTTTTATGCCTTTAATTTCTTTTGTCTGCCTAATTGCTCGGGCTAGTATTTCAAGAACTAAATTGAATAGAGGTGGTGAGAGAGGGCATCCTTGTCCAGTTCCAGATTTTAGAGGAAATGCCTTCAGTTTTTCTCCATTTAGAAAGATGCTAGCCTGAGGCTTAGCATATATAGCTTTTACAATGTTGAGGTAAGTTCCTGTTATCCCCAGTTTTTCTAGTGTTTTGAACATAAAGAAATGCTGTACTTTGTCAAATGCTATTTCTGCATCTATCGAGATGATCATATGGTTCTTATCTTTAAGTCTATTGATGTGGTGAATAACATTTATTGATTTCCGTATATTGAGCCAGTCTTGCATCCCAGGGAGGGATCCTACTTGATCATGGTGCACAAATTTTTGATATGCATTCGTATTCGATTCACCAGGATTTTATTGAGAATTTTTGCATCTAAGTTCATTAGAGATATTGGTCTATAGTTTTCTTTCTTTGAAGTGTCTTTGTCTGGTTTTGGGATCAGGGTTATGTCGGCCTCATAGAATGAATTTGGAAGAGCTCCTTCTTTTTCTATTTCTTGAAATAGCTTGAAAAGTATTGGTATTAATTCTTCTTTGAAGGTTTTGTAAAACTCTGCTGTATACCCATCTGGTTCAGGGCTTTTCTTGGTTGGTAGTCTTTTGATGGCCTCTTCTATTTCTTCCTTTGTTATTGGTCTGTTTAAATTGTGTGTGTCTTCCTGACTCAATCTGGGCAGATCATATGACTTAAGAAATTTATCGATATTTTTATTATCTTTTATTTTATTGGAATATAGGTTTTCAAAATAGCTTTTTAATTATCTTCTGTATTTATGTAGTGTCTGTTGTGATATTGCCTTTTTCATCCCGTATATTAGTAATTTGAATTCTCTCTCTTCTTCTCTTCGTTAGCATGGCTAAGGGTCTGTCGATCTTATTTATTTTTTCAAAGAACCAAATTTAAGTTTTATCAATTTTTTCAATGTTTTGTTTTTTGTTTCAACTTCATTGATTTCTGCTCTGATTTTAATTATTTCTTGTCTTCTTCTACATTTGCTGTTGTTTTGCTCTTCCTTTTCTGGGGTTTTAAGATGTAGTGTAAGTTCATTTATTTGTTGTTTTTTTTCTTTTTCTAAGGAATGAACTCTAGGAAATGAATTTACTTCTTAGAACTGCTTTTATTGTGTCCCATAGATTCCGGTATGTGGTGTCTGTATTGTCGTTTATCTCTAGAAATTTTCTGATTTCTTCCTTTATATCTTCTGTAACCCATGGATCATTCAATAACATATTGTTCATTTTCCAGGTGATGCAGGATTTTTTCTTTCTTATTTTATCATTGATTTCCGGTTTCATTCCACTATGGTCAGATATGGTGCATGGTATTATCTCCACACCTTTATATTTACTGAGAATCGCCCTATGGCATAATACATGGTCTATCTTTGAGTAGGATCTATGTGCTGCTGAGAAGAATGTGTATCCACTTGATGATGGTTGATATGTTCTATATATGTCGGTTAAGTCTAGGTTATTGATTGTGTTATTGAGTTTTATAGTTTCTTTGTTCAGCTATTATCTAGAGGATCTGTCCAATGGAGAGAGCGGTGTGTTGAAGTCCCCCATAATTATTGTGTTGTGGTCTATTTGACTCTTGAACTTGAGGAGAGTTTGTTTTATGAATGTTGCAGCACCATTGTTTGGTGCATACAAATTGATACTTGTTATATCTTGATGGTGGATGTTTCCTTTTAAGAGTATATAGTGTCCTTCTTTATCCCTTTTGATTACCTTAGGTTTGAAGTTGACTTTATTCGATATGAGTATGGCCAGTCCTGCTAGCTTCTGAGGGCCATGTGAGTGGTATGACTTTTTCCAACCTTTAACCTTCAGTCTGTGTATGTCTTTTTCTATCATATGAGTCTCCTGAAGGCAACATATTGTTGGATTTGTTTTTTTAATCCAGGTTACTAGCCTATGTCTCTTGATTGGTGAATTTAAGCCATTAACATTTAAGGTTACAATTGAAATATGGTTTGTACTTCCAATCATGTTTATTTATTTATTTATTTTAGATTGGCTAGTTTTCCCTCTTTGGTTATTTTTCTCCCCCTTTACTGAGACACTGTTAGTTTTGGGCACTATTTTTCAATTCCTCTTCTTGTAGTATTTTGCTCAAAATGCTTTGCAGTGCTGGTTTTCTGGCTGCGAATTCTTTTAGCTTTTGTTTATTGTGAAATATTTTAATTTCATTGTCAAATCTGAAGCTTGCTTTTGCTGGATACAGTATTTTTGGTTGGAATCCATTATTTTTCAGAGTTTGAAATACGTTGTTCCAGGATCTTCTCGCTTTCAAAGTCTGTGGTGAAAAATCAGTCGTTAACCTAATTGGTTTACCCCTGAATGAAATCTACCTCCTTTCTCTCATAGCTTTTAGTATTCTCTCCTTGTTCTGTATGTTAGCTAACTTCATAACTATGTGTCTTGGAGTTGGTCTACTATGGTTTTGGATGTTTGGGGTCCTGTAGGCTTCCAGGATTTGGCAATCCATTCCATCTTTTTTCTCTGGGAAGTTTTCTAGTATTGTTTTATTTAATAAGTTATCTATTCCTTTGGACTGAACCTCTGTGCCTTCTTCTATCCCAATGACTCTCAAATTTGGTTTTTTGATGAGATCCCATATCTCTTGGATAGATTGCTTGTGAGATTTAAGCATCTTTTCTGTGTTGACTATATTCTTTTCAAGTTGATAAACTTTGTCTCCTGACCTTTTTAAATGTAGGGGAAGCAGTATCACAACTTCTGAACAAAAATATAAATTCCAAAATTTCAGCTTAGCTCTTCCTAGGTCGGAGAATAAACCCCTGGTTTTCTAGCTCTCTGTTCATATATTCAAATCTAGGGTTCTTGGTTCATAGTGAATAAGTACAAACTAGAAGCAATAGTAAAATGACAATGTAATCAGGATAATAGACCTCATCTCCCACAACTGGAGGCTAACTGGAAAATATAATAATGAACAACTTTAAGGCCTATTTCAAATGTAAAAATCCTTATTGCCCACTTTTGGGACACCTTCAACAAAGTCTTTTGTCTCCTGGTGAAGTTGCAAGAGGAAATATGGGTCACAAAAAAATATGAATGTGAATCCATATCATAATAAGGATGCCTTTTCTAAAACTTATTTTAAATAATTTTTTTCCATGTCTGCTGAAAAATGCTATACCTAGCCTAGTTGTCTCATTGGATCAGAATCCAGTTTCAGACAAGTTATGAAGTATTCATTTCTGTTTTCTGTAAGAGGTAAGTTTTGCCTTTGGGTCAGGCATTTTTGATTTTGATATGTACTTAAAAATTGTGGGCACACAACAAAGCATCTTTGTAAGATTCTGTCGCCAAATTAAAAAAAAAATTGAGAATACAGCTAAGAAAAAAAAATTCCCTCAGTTTTACCACCAGTATGAAATTCATATAAACACACACACACACACACACACACACACACAAACACATATACACACAAACACACACACATGCACACACACAAACACACACACATACACAGAGTACTTGTGAGATTTTGAAAATATTTGTTGATACTGAGCAGCTGTATAAACCTCATCTAGTAGAAAAGACAGAATTAGTGCCATATTATCAGTAATCCTTTAGCCTTATTGTGTACAGAAATTTGGTAATGTGATTATGCTCCTTCTCTAGCAAAAAGCAGAATGTATTCTCTAAACTTTTGCTCAGGACTCTTCTTATTTTTTATGGCTTATGTAGATTTATGGCTATGAAAGAGTGCTAGTCAGGTACCTAGTCAGGAAATATGTTTTAATGTTTTTGATTTTGCTTTCTTCTCAACGAGATCAAGCCCACCATAATTTATTTGTTAATGGAATATCATGTGAAGTAGATTCCAGGTGCTTTTTTTTTTTTTTGGTAGCCAGATCACCCTCTGAAGTTAAGTAATCTTCAGAGCTAAACACATGCCACAAATATGTTACAGATGAATGCAGTTCACTCCAAATGTGAACTAGTAAGTTTTAGAGTGACTTCTAATACAGTTATACACAACAATATACCCACTGTAGAGAAAAATGCAGGGTTTAATCACATGTGGTAAAGAAGATATCTGGAAAACAGCAGACACTTTACAAGTAGTATTTTAATTTATTCTATTTAAGTTTAAAGGTGAATCTCTCAATTTAAAGGATTACAATATTTAGAAATATGTGTTTTCATCTATGTTTTTGATTTTTGCTAATATTCTCACAGTACCCTAAAAAAATAAATAAAGGCATCACAACCCTACAATTAGTTTCAAGGAAAAATTGCCAAATAATATATTTTTTAATGTATTTGTACTCTAATTGTTGACTGGTGACCTATCTGAAAACCTGGTATCCTCTACCTTCTGGGACATCATTTCTTTTTGCTTACACACTGATATCTGAAATAGAAATAAATCTGTGCTCAGTGTCTTAAAATAAAGAGTGTCCAGATTATAGCCTTTTCAGTTGGAGATGGCAGCTCTCTAAAAGTCCACCACTACACCCAGCAACATCATTTTCACATGAATTAAGTATATATCTCATACATTGAGTTGTTCTTATATACACATATAAATGCAAATATCCTCCTGGCTGGGCTAGATTCTACTACTATATTAAAATGATTTAATACTAAGACTCTTCATTCAATTCACAGTTACACTAAAGGAACAATAAAACAGCTGTGCATTGGGGCATTCCACTAATATAAGCTAATTTACAGGACATGGTATGAAGATTCAAGGCTAGGTTGGCAAATTACTGAGATTTTGTTTCAAAATTAAAAATAAGAATGATGATAGGCAACCTTAGCAAAGCCCTCATGGATTCAGTTACCTGGTTTAAAAAAAAAAAAAAAAAAGCCGGGGACATGGTATGAAGATTCAAGGCTAGGTTGGCAAATTACTGAGATTTTGTTTCAAAATTAAAAATAAGAATGATGATAGGCAACATTAGCAAAGCCCTCATGGATTCAGTTACCTGGTTTAAAAAAAAAAAAAAAAAAGCCGGGGACCTGTCATTCTAGTCTGATTCTTTTTTTGGTTGGATGCAATGAACTCTCACTCAGATAGTATATTTACAAGGTTCAGCCTGGGGACAGGACCTGATGCCCTAGTCCAATCTCAGTCATTTGGAAAATACATGTTGAATCCACACACAGCCAGTGAAGAGGCTGTTAGCTTTGATAACTGGTACAGGGTTTGTATTCCAAGTCTGACATTCTTCAGATAAGAATGTATAGGTTTCCTATCCTCAGAAGCCTCATGCTTCTGTGCTACATATGGGCTTAAATAATCATAGAAAGAATGCTGGAAACCCCAAAAGTCAGAAAATGGTCAGTGTCCAATGGAATTTTTTAATTTTTTTTAAAGTTGTAGATGTTACTATCTTTATTTATTTCTTTTTATATGGTGCTGAGGATAGATCCCAGTGCCTCATGTGTGTGAGGCAGGAATTCTACCACTGAGCTACAACCCTAACCCTGCCAAGGAAATCTTGAGAGTGAATAGGAGGTTGTTTGCACCTATGGGGCTGATGGTATAGGAAAATCAAAATGACAAATGGTGACTTTTTATGGTGTTCTTCAGTTTCTGGTGGCCTGAGGAATTCTTCATGGCAGCTTGGCTCTCAGTTACTTCTGCCCATTCTAGTAGGGTGTATGTCAGTAGCTGTACTCTCTTCATCTTGTTACATCACTGCATAGTGTCTTCAGCCATTTTCTTAAGGCCTTTACTGGCATCAGTGTACCACTAGTCCAGCATCTCTCCAGACTCTATGGTGAATACTAGAATTATAATGGAGGAAAACTTAACTTTATATGCTTTGTTTTGCCATCAAAGTAGCTGAGTTCTGTGGGAGACCAACTTTCTTCCTCCTCCTAAGCTTTTTAAATGTCTGAAAAGTACTATGATAAATCCAGAACTGTGTCCTCCAGCGTAGCACTTCCTACGTCTTGGAATAAATTCTTAAATCTTCTATTTTTCTTATTTCTATGGGAGTGGGGCACCAAAAAATTAGCTCAGGAGCACTAAATTATTGAGCCACATCCACAACCATTTATTGTATTTGAGTGAGAGGCAGAATCTCACTGAGTTGCTTAGAATCTCATCCTCGATGAGGCTGGTTTTGAATGTGTGATCCACCTGACTCAGTCTCAAGCCACTGTGATTACATTCCTGATGCCAGAATTCCCTCTTTGCCTCATAAATTATTTTTTTACCCATGATACACATCAAATCGGTGTGGTATTTCCATTTTTCCCCAAGAATTAGATGGCAGATTTCAGTGATTTTACTTTCTTTTTATGAGCATCTCACATGAAAGTAGAGCAGACCAGTGTAATTTTACAATGTAAAAAAGAATAAATTAATGAATAACAAATGAATGAATGAATAAATAAATAAATAAATAAATAAAATGTGTTTCTCATTGCTCTGTCTTCCCAGGCACAATCACCTTATCTTATATGTGATTTGAGATTCCTCCTTAAAGATTTTACTGTGTGATATGTCGTTATCACAAAGTCTCATATTTGCCTAGTCATCAATTTTATATGACTGACGAAAAGGTTAAACTGACACAGTCTCTAAAGTTTGTTTGAGTGTCTAGTGAATATCATTCCATGAATCAATTCTTACTACAGAAAAGTTTGTAGTATAGAGTGAAGGCTCTGTAGAGAGTCTTGGGAAGCCATTCATCTGGAAAGAAAATTTCTGTGATACAGAAGTAATGTTCTCTGCAAAACTGAGTTAATGAGAAGACCCCAATTTTAAATGCAGATTTTTTCAAGTAAGACACAATGTCTTCAGGGCTGGGGTTGTTGCTTAGTGGTAGAGTGCTAGCATGTGTGAGACACTGGGTTTTATCCTCAGCACCATATAAAAAATAAATAAACAAAATAAGGTTAAAATGTTTTAAAAAATGACACAAGTTTTCAGACTTATTTTTCAGACTAACAGGCAATTACTTTTATATAAGTGATATTAAAAAAAGAAAAAAAATCAATAATGTTGGTACTCTCAGACAGAAAAAGAGCATGGTTCTTCTGCACTCTATTTTTACTGGGGATCGAAGAAAAATCTCCAAAAACCCTTGCCCAGGATTACTTCTTGATTTTTTTCTGACAGAAAGATAATAGCATAGTGTAAAATTTCCACTTCCATGATGTCTTATGTTAATTAGGACAAGGGTTACCATATCTATTTTGATTGAGCATAAACTACTGCAATTTTTTATACTTTATTAATTCTAGTCAGTTATACATGACAGCAGAAGGCTTTTTTGATTAATTACAAATGAATGAATAACATTTTTTTTTTTACTTTTCTGATTGTACATAATGTAGAATTACACTATTCAGGCCATCATTTAAGGTAATGATGTCTGTCTTCTTGTACTATCTTTCCTAATCTATGTCTTCTCCCACATTTTCATTAGCTCCATTAAATATCCCTCTACTCATTCTACAATTCTTGAAAATAATGAATATTAAGATCTCTTTGTATGTCCCTTATGAGTTTCAGTATCTGGTCTGTGACAGATTTCTAAAAGTCACTTTTTTAGTGTTGATGTTTCTCTTATGAACATTATTTTCAAACTGCATTTTTTCTGAGGATAATAGTTTTCTGAGAAATGTGACATACTCAGTCCACTTAAGCAAGTGAGAGCTGTAGGTAAGTTTTCTATTTAAAAAGAAAGCATGTGGTGAACATGCTGTGTTCACTTTACAGATTTTTTTCTTAGCCTTCTTTTCCTACAACTCATATTTGCCTTTCCCTTATCACTTGAATATTATTTATTTTCTTATTTGTTTGGTGGTATATATATAATTTTGGGGGGTGTATAGTGTATTGAAACCAGATATAGTCAAATAATGAGTTACATCAGCAGCCTTCTTTTAAAATATATACTTTAGTTGCAGATGGACAAAATACCTTTATTTTATTTTTATGCAGTGCTGAGAGTTAACTGAAGTGCCTCACATATGCTTAGCAAGCAACCTACCAATGAGCTATGATGTCATCCTCTTCAACAGAACTATTTTTTAATATATTTTGTTAGAGACAGGGTGTCACTTAGCTGCTTAATAGCTTCCTATGTCGCTGAGACTGGCTTTTAACTCACAATGCTCCTGCATCCCATGCTGATGAGAATACAAAAATGTGCAACCATTTCCATCCTACTTTTAAGCTTTAGAATGCTTCAGTTCTTACCATATTCTGTGAATGATGCTACTATAAAAATGAAAGTGCAGTGTTTTCTATTATGTAAAGATTCCAATTTCTTTAAATACATACTGGGAATTACTAATACTGAATCCTACAATATTTTTATTTTAAAGTTTTTCAAGAACCTTAACACAATTTTCAAAAACAGCTTTATTGAATTTATATTCTCACCAACATTTATACATGTGTTTCTCTATATTCAAGCTCATATACTTTTTAGTACCCCCTGTATTTCAGATTATTTATACTTCTAAATATTCTTTTTAATTTTTAAAAAATTTTTAGTTATAGATAGACACAATACCTTTGTTTAATTAATTTATTTATTTCTATGTGGTGCTGAGGATCACATGCAATGTCACAAGTGTTCTAGGCAAGCACTCTACCAATATACCACAACATTATCCAAAACCTTTCGATATTTATCATAGGCATTCTGATAGCACTGCACAGACTGAAGGTAATTTGCTATCACACTGATACATTATATCCCTGATATCAAGCTGTATAGCAGCAAGAAGAGAGTGTGCTCTAAATCTTTTATAAGATAATACAGAGATCTGTGATTTATTTATGTATTCATTTATTTGTTTTTGAGAAGTACTGAGGATTGAACGCAAATCATTGTGCTTGTGAGGCAAACATTCTGCTAGCTGAGGTATTGTCCCCACCGCAGGATCTGTAATTTCTAACCTTTTTTTTTTTTTGCACTATTGCTGACAATTTTGGACATTGAAAATAGTTAAATATAATGAAAATCCATTTGTTTGCCATCTATAGAGATTTGTACCTGTTCAGTCACCTTTGCTTTTAGAACTTTAAGGTTTAGAATATACACTCTTGAACAGAAGATGCTAAAGAGTGACTCTCAGTTTATGGACAAACTCTTTCTGGAAACAATTGGAAGGTATGGAATTACTACTGTGGTGAGAAAGTATATGTCAGAGATTAGGAAATGCTCAGTTTTTACTGAGTTGAGCAGTGATTTGCTGAATTTTACTCTATTAAACCCAATATTAAAGTAAGAGAAAAGTAATGTTTTTTTCCAGCAACAGCAGTTATCAAATCCATTGGCAAATCTATTCTAGGCATAAAGGAACTCCTTGGAGACTTAACTTTTTTGCCCTGTTTTCAAATAATGAAGCACATGGAATGTCCAGGTGTGTATAATTTTTACCAATTCAATATTTTTGAGGCTATAAATGGTACTCATTGATTATTCTTTTTAGTACAGGAATTTGAACCCGCATATGTGCTTAACCACTGAGCCATAAACATGGCTCTTTTTACATTTGATTTAGAGTCAAGGTGTCACTGATACATATCAGGCCCCAATAAATGGTTAAACATGGCTTTAAACTCATAAGCATCCTGCCTCAGCCTTCTGAGCTGCTGAGATTACAGGTATATATCACTAAGTCTGGCTTTAACTGATATTGTGTTTTATAGATCTTGGAATTTTTAGAAATTGAGGTTATTGAGGGGCTGTGTATATAACTAAGTTTGTACAGTGCCTTCTACACCTACACAAAGTCCTGAGTTCAATCTCTGGCATGACTAAATAAATAAATATATAAATAAAACAAAATTTTAAAAATTGAGGTTATAGAGACTATTCACATAGAATTATATAAAACATAAGAGAAGGTATATTTCCAGAGAGTAGATTCTTATACATATTTTAGAAAATCTGTATGTAATGTTTTTTATAAAATTGTTATTATTTTGAAAATTATGTATATGTACCATTATGCTAGTTTTATCTTCTTCACAGATTTTCACATTTAACATTTTGTGGTTAATTAGTAACTGAAAATTAGTGAGATTATATTTATATTATCCCAATGTAATTCTATCTGACATATTTTTCAATGTTTTAGTCATCTTAACTTTTTAATTAAATAATGAACAGAAGAAAAATATATCTTGAAATTATTCCTCCCAAATTTATTTTCTTTAATTCAGGTCACTATGAAATCTGTAAAGTTCATAAAACCCATAAAGAATAGTATGACCTATTCAAAAATAACTTTCAGTTTTTTCAACTTAACTGTGTTTAGAAATGAATGTATCAATTCACTGTGCCTATTAGAAGCATAGCTGAAATGTCACTGAGCATATGATCATTTACACATATATAAATCACCTGGGAATAGTGGTCAATGCCTGCAATGTAAGTAACTCAGGAGGCTGAGGCAGGAGATCACAAGTTTAAGCCTGGCCCTTGCAATTTAGCATGGCTCTAAGCAACTTAGAGATAACCAAGCTCAAAATAATGTAAAATAAAATAAAAGATGTGGCTCTATGATTAAGCATTCCTGGATACAATTTCCTGGACCACCAAACCAATAAATAAATGGCTGGAGATGTAAATCAGTGGTTAAGCACACTGAGTTCCATTCACTGTATTCCTTTTCTCAAGCAATATGTATATTTTTGAGACTTTTAGTATGACTTTATGTAGGACTCTCTCAATCTCCTCCACAGAAAAACTAATTATAATTGCTAACTAATACAGCTGCAAAAAAAAAAAAAATACAGTTACTTACAATTACTGGTTTAACAATATAGAATTTTAAAAATCCAGAGCAAAAAAAAAAAAAGTAAATATGATACTATACTATAAAAGACAACATCAATGCATATCTTTCTTTATTTGTAAATGCTCTTGAAAATGATATATACAACTTGTGTCTCTAGGACCTCAGAAAATAAATAAACAAAACAATCACCATGTAGAAATATTTCTCATGAAACTCTAATATATTTTCTTTAAATATATTTTAGTTGAACCTGGATACAATACCTTAGTTTTATTTATTCAATTTTATGTGGTGCTTAGAATAAAACCCAGTGCCTCAATCATGCTCTGCAAGTGTTCTACCATGGAGATATAACCGTATCCCTCCTCTGTATTTCTTTACAAAATATGTAAAAGAAAATGAGCCCTCTAACTGGAAACTTAATTTTCTAAGATTTTTATTCACCAATCTACAAATGTTCAGTTAGGCTGGGTAAAAAAAAAAAAAGAAAAGAAACAACAACAACAACAACAACAACAAATAAAACAAAACAAAAAAACCCCACTGATTTATTTTTACCACTTTATTTGGTTTGTAGGGTGTAATAAAACACTTGAGTAGTGTCTCTTGCAGTCTTAAGTATCAGGTTATTTTTCAAACATTCTAATATATGTCATATAACAGACTGAGATAAAAACATCATTTATTTGCATTTTATCTATGTTTTTCCTGTTTCATGTATAGGAGAAAATCTTGAAAATTTTCTTAATGTGAAAGTTAACTAAAAACTGATCATTAGACATGGGAATGTAGCCCATAATTAAAGCACTTGCTTCACATGTGCAAGGCCCTAGGTTCAATTTCAGTACTCAAAAACAAAATAGAACATAAACTGATTATTTAAATATTTTCTATTTTACTTAGGAATGTACTTTACAACAATATTATTGCTTCTGTCCCAACACTAGTTTCTCTTAAGTGTTTGCCCTATTTGCATGCATGTATCTCTGTTTTAAAACAAGATTTTAGGGCTGATTTTGCATTTTAAAGTTCAGTGAAACAATTTATAAATCTCAAATGATCATAAGGCACTGGCAATTCTGATCAAATTGCAGATATTGGATTTTAAGAGATTAGAGATGAAATAAAATAAAATTGCCCAGCTGATCTTTTACTTTCAACTCTCTAAACTCAACCTCCCAAATTGCTAGTGTTACAATTATGAAATAAAGTGACAATAAAATTGTTCTTTGTTTTTGGTATATTTGTGTGATATACTCATATAGATTTCAGTGATCTTCTTTATGCTTCTTATTCTCAGGGTATATTTTGTCAAATAGTGAATACTATATGACCCCTTCTCAAACAACTAAGTATCCCTTTGCATAGGTTATTCTTTATAAAAAGCATGGATAGGAGCCAGTTGTGGTGGTGCTTGCCTATAATACTAGAAGCATGGGAACTTGAGTCAGGAGGATTGCAAATTGAAAGCCAGCCTCAGCAAATTATTGAGGTCCTAAGCAATTTTTAAAGACTCTAGATAAAAATACAAAAATACAAAAATAAATAAATAATAGGGCTCAGGATGTGTCTCAGTTTGTAAATGTCCTTGGGTTTTATTCATTCTCACAAAAAACAAACAAACAAACAAAAATAAAGACTGAAAGAGATAGAGAAAAAAAGTAAGTGAGATAAAGTAAAAGGGTAGGTGAATCAAGTGAAATTTAATTCACTTAATAAAACAATGAAGGGCTGGGTGTAATTGCTCAGTGGTAGAGCAATTGCATGGCATGTGTGAGGCACTGGGTTAAATATATATATATGAAGTTCTCTCAACAACTAATAATAAAAAAATTAAAAAATACAATGGCAGTCATCATGATAATAAGAGAATGTTACTTTGGTTGTAAAACAGGATGATTGTAAGTTTAAAGCCAGTCTCAACAAAAGTAAGGTGCTAAGCAACTTAGTGAGACTTTAAAATACAAAAAAGAATCTCAGTGTTGAGTGCCCCCGAGTAAAATGTGCAAATATGTGCCTCAAAAAATGAACCAGAGGTGTAGGTTTGTTTCTCAATTTTCAGTATTCTTCCAATAATTTTTTTTGTAGATTTTAATTTTTTAAACACCTAGTGAATAAACAGAAAACTATCATTCTTAGTGTGTTAAAATATAAAGTTATGGTTGTAAAAGATGGCACTCAGAGCACTTCCCTTCTAGGAGCTTAGTTCTGTGATGCACTGAATGGCACCCACTTTGAATGACGCAAACTTTGAATGGCATACGAACCATTACCTCCAATCTCTGTGAATGGCAAAAACTTTGAATGGTGCACGTCAAATCTCTGAAGTGGCGAGAACTTTTGGCCAATAAAGAAGTAACAACCCACTCACCCCTGCTCCTCCTCATTTTGTATTGAGCCCATAAATATCAACACCCTGTTCATGCACTCTCTTTCTCTCTCTCTCTCTCTCTCTCTCCCCCTTTCTCTTCTGTGAGCTGCCACTATGGTCCCACTAATAAAATCTCAGGCTGGTAAACAGTTGTTTTGTCTTATTCATTTTACAGAGCTTTTCCACTATTTCTACAGTCTTAATAGATAATTAAACTTGATTGTACCAGAAAAAAACAGGTGGAAACATTAAACAGTTGAAAACACATTTTACATAGTGAATAAATGGTGAAAAGCAAATGTTTATGACCATAAATATAGACAATGATTTAAGGCATCTATTAACTTAAAAAAATAATAAAAAACAACCTGCTGGAAGCATAAGCAACACAACATACCTGTAATCATCAAGGGCCTCTCCAAAAATCCACGCTTTTAGAATCCTTTATCATAAAATCTAAACATCTGAAGTCTTCTGCAATTACCTCTTAGCAAGAAGGCATAGTCCTGCATCCCCAGGCCCAAACAATGTATGCTCCAAAGTTATAGGACAAGAACACAACACCCCTGCCTAGGATTACTAAAAGCTATTTTCAGGTGGTACCTAGACAAGCTCAAAATTCTTGCAAATGATTATTAATCAGTTTCTGTGTGGTTGCAACTTCAGAAAGCATATGTGATAAAGTCCTACTAATATTATTTTTGTGATCTAGAGTACATATACAACTAAATATGTTACAAAATTGTTACTGCACTGCTGTTAATAACCCAAATATCCTGTGATTTTGCAACACAACATTGAAAGTCTGAATTTTTTTTTTTTTAACATTTAATAGAAAAGAGACCCTGAATGTATTATTTAAGGCTTGTGCTGTGTGCTCATTCAAAAGAATTATCTGCATCTTAGTCACCATATATAAATTTTTAAAAAGTAAAAAATAAGCATCTTATCTTTGGGAGTCTCTAAACTTAAAGGCATGCATCATTAGGTGAGTTATAACTCAACTTTTAAGAAAGTTACAAAATAGCTAGATGAAGGTCATGCACCTCATTACAAGTGATACAGGTTTTTGAGGCATGAGAATAAAATTTTTGAGATTAGCCTTAATAACTGAGAAAGATCCTGTCATATAACAAAGAAGAATAAGAGCTTGGAATTTAACTCAGTGATAGAGGATTTATGAGTTAAAATCCTAGTATTGCTAACTAAATAAAATAATTATTCATTTTAATATTTTATTTATTATATAGACTTCTCTCTAGCTGTAAATTCATCATATTGCATGGGTATTTAAACTAGTGTTCTAGCATAGTGCAGAAAAAGCACAGATATTTAACATGAGAAGTGTATTTTCAAATTAAATCACCTTTTACACAGTTACATATTGTGTACATAAAATGAGGATCCACAGACTCCTGACTAAAATAGATAATATTTCCTTATTATTATATGTCAAAACATGTCCAATATGTAAACCTTAGGAAATAAGACACCATTAAAAAGGGGGTGATTATCACACTCTTTCTCTGTTTGACATCCAAATTATAGTTGTGTACAAACCTGAAAAGAACCTATATGGTGATGAATTTCTGTAATTTCAGAGACTTAGGAGGTGAGTCAAGGAGATTTCAGGACCAGCTTCGAAAACTAATTATTTCCAAAGCAATATATTGAGACACTTTCTAAAATCAAAATATGACTGTGTTGGGCAAGATGGCACACAAGTGTAATCCCAGAAAGGTGAAATAATGAGGCAGGAAGATGGTAAATTGAAAGTCACCCTCAGCCAAAGTGAGACCTTGGAAACTCAATGAGACCCTGTCTCTATGTAAAATACAAAATAGGGCTGGGGATGTTGCCCAGTGGTCAATCACTGGCACCAAAAATAAAATAAAATAACACAAAATGGATTCAGAGGTTGAACTTTGTGCTTAAGTGCCCTGACTACAATTTCTCATACAAAAAAAACTCTGCATTTTTGAATAAGTGTTACTATGTAATACCCAAGATATATTAAAACACTGATAACTCATGTAGCCTAGAGAAATTGAGTTTTGGCTTTGGGATCAGGTAGAGTTGATTCTGAATTCCAGTAAAGTCACTTGGCAGTTGTGAGACTTAGCAAATATTTTTTCACACTGAACACCTCACTAATTAAAAAGAAGCAGAATTATAATGAGTGCAACAAGTCAGCAATTCTTCAGCTTTGTCTATATACATAAAATCAAGAATGTGTTTTTCTTCTACTCTAGCTGAATGTGAAATTTGTTTCCAAAATTTATATTTGGTCTCTAATTTTTTATGGATTATATAATGTTGTGGCTATGAAAGAGTATTAGTCAGGGACCTGTTAAGAAAAAAACATTTGATCCTTTTGCATTTGCTTTCAGACCATTGTCACCTCCATGAGAACAAGCCCACAATATTTTTTTGATCATTAATTATTCCAGGGAAGAGAGTCAAGCTGAGTTTTGGACAGCCAGATCACAATCTAAGGTTCAGTAAACTTAAAAAAAAAAATCAGATAATCACATATGGCAAAGATCTCAAATCAACCCAGCCTAAATTGATTACCAGCCCAAATATGAGCTACTAAGTTTTAGAGTGAGTTGTTATCTTGTGACAGATAATTAATCAAAACACTAAAGTCTTGATACCAGGATACAATCACATGATTGCAGAAGTTGTATGGAAAATAGCAGTCACTTTATATATAGTGATTTATTTTTTCATTATTAAAATGTTGTCTCTCTTAATGGACAATATTGAAGTATAGAAAAATATTTGTTTATATATATGCCTTTAATTGTGCTAATATTCTACCAGTACCTCATGCCAAGGTGTATGTGTGTGTGGTGGGGGACTAGACATCTCAACTCTACCTCTAGTCTCAAGGTAAAATTGCAAATAAATTTACCTTTTATGTGTTTATACTCTAGAGTATGGGCTACTTACAAATCGAAAGGTCTGGCACCACCCACCTCCTGGGACACCAATTCTTTGTGTTTACTATGTGATATCTGAAATTAGAATTTATCTGTGCCAAGAATGTAGTGAGAAACAATGCCTACATTTGTACAGTTCTGGGTTGGAGCTATCAGTGGTCTCACAATTCACTGTCTTTCCTGTTCTATAGCCCTGTCGAGAATATGTCCAAAAAGTGTATTCCATCACCTAGGACATAAAATGAAATTTTAGCATTCAAAAATAAAATTTGTCTGCAATAATCTGAGATGGGCCTGACCCTTCAAAAAAAATCACAAATATTAAGATGGATTTTCAAAAGTACATGTATGTTTTACTAAATTCATAATGTCAAGCCATGGTAATATTTTAAATATAGTGCTTTTAGTTATTACAACTTGTTTAAGCTGTTATTTTCTTATCTTCCTCGTCCTTCTTCTTCTTTTTTTATTTAAAAACAGAGTCTCAGTGAGTTTCTATTGCCTCACTTTTTACTGAGAGTAACTTTAGACTCACAATCCTCCTGCGTCTACCTACTGAGCCACTGGAATCAGAGGTGTGTGCCACATAACCCAACATTTTCTTTTTCCATTTTTTATGTGAACAGTAGAAACTTTAAAATTATATTTGTGAGTCACTTTTTTGAGGGTAAAGAATATGGGGATGTTGCTGCCTCAAAGAATTGTTATTAAGTTTAAAGCTTAAGCTTAGTTCATTATGAGACCAGAAAACAGAAAAGTTAAATAAAATTTTTAAAGTAATTGTGATATTGTTTCCATAAATATAAATATATACATATTTGATCACTTAGCTTTAACCTTATATTCAGTGATAAGTGTCAAAGCACTTTTATCTGGATTAGTCCTACTATTGGTAGAAATCTTTGCCTTAAAAATAACCCAATCCTGAAGCATTTAAGGCAATTTACAGCCACTCAAATAATAATAATAAGTGGGGTGAGGGCAATTCCATGGTTGTGAAACATATGTGTAATATGAGTTACTTGAAAAGCCATTAAAGGAGAATTTTATAACCTGTCTAAAGACATATATGTATATATTATATGTGAAAAGTGTTTATGGGGTTCTGTAGAGAGGGTGAATAAGTACATAGAGTCTTTCTTTTTATACACTTTTTGTTGTGGATGGACAAAATACCATTATTAGTTTGTGTGTTAGTTTTTTTTTTTTTTTAAATGTGATGCTGGGTGTTTAACCCAGTACCTCATGCTAAGAATGTGCTCTACCACTGAACCATAACCTCAGTACCCACAGTCCTTTACATAATCATTTTTTTTGTGTGTGTATGTGTGTGTGTGTGTGTGTGTGTGTGTGTGTGTGTGTGTGTCTGTGTGTGGTGCAGGATACTAAATCCATGGCCTTATATAAGAAAAGCAAGCACTCTATTGACTAAGCTATATCCCTAGGCTTGATTATTAGTCTTTTAACAATAAAAATAGAACACCCTATCTTTTGGACTTGATTCTGGGCCAACTTGGCTTAGGTTGGGGGCAGTGCCTAAAGACTTGTTCAA
This sequence comes from Callospermophilus lateralis, assembly GCF_048772815.1. Classification (NCBI taxonomy): domain Eukaryota; kingdom Metazoa; phylum Chordata; class Mammalia; order Rodentia; family Sciuridae; genus Callospermophilus; species Callospermophilus lateralis. Next base: position 449,204 of record NC_135326.1, read on the forward strand.
TAAGTCTCTTAGGTGATAACTGTCTCATCCTCACCAGCCAATGATGACAGGGAGAGCTTCTAAAATCTTCTGTTCCCTTTTTGACTGCAGCCACCATTCTTTTAATCATTTTATAGGCTTTCATTCCTGGATCAGGAGTCCAAGTTTCTGTACTAAGTAGAATCTGAAAACAAATCACAGGAAGAATGCTGAAAAACCTAAAAGCAAGGAAATGGTAAGTGTGCCTTGTTATCTTTAGACTGGATAAGTAGGGCTTTTTTTAGCTGGCAAAAGTGGCAATGGTGGAAACTGGAAATTGTGGCTAGTAACTTGTTGGGAGAGGGCAATTTTGACATATAAAGTGCAGGAGATAAATAAAAAATTTCCATGCACTTCTGCCCCTTTCAATGTTTTATTCACTCAATTACTCAATACGATTTTATTTTTTAGATTCTTAATCAAGAAAACAACAATTCTTATTGCTGCGTACTGTAATAGACAAAATTTATTCAGAGAAATAATTATAAATTAATTCTAAAAACTGCAAAGCACAGTTAATCATGACAGGCAAATTACAGTCATTTCTTTTGCATGCTAAGTTTAAAAGTCTCAATCCTTCCACTTTATGTCCAGCAGATGCATAGGCACTCAGACCAAAAACAAAGGCAGGCCTATCTTGGTGGAAAGCAGATGACTGGTTGAGGAGAGAATTATAGGGAGAAGTTTCAGCTCTTACCAGGGTTCATACAAGGGGATAAAGTTTGAGAATAGTGAAGATCATGCAGAGGATGAGGAAGTGAAAACAAGTGATGGATGTCAGGTCCTCATCAGGCTCTCGAGCTCAAGTGAATTCTTGTTTTGGCTGGCTGAATCCTGGTTTATTAGCTCTATTATTTATATTAAATTTTGGGCTTTTTGACCTTCCTTGCAATCATCTTTAGCTACCTCCAAATTTCTCCATTACATCATTTATCCTGGGGTCAGAAACATCTGGTCTGGTGGTATCCACCCAGATCTTTTTGCCTTTCTCCCTAATCAGGCTAGGAGAGCCTGCCAGAAGCTTTAATCTATTTATCAGGGTAAGGGGAAATAACTTGTTTGAGGCCTTACTGGAGAGCTCTGTGAGTGTGCTGGGGTGAGACTGCAGGTTTGAAATTGGAGTTTTTAAAATAGAGTTGTGTAGGTTCAGGCCTCAGGCCACCTTCACAGGACTCCTCATGGGGTATCTGTGGCAGCTTAACCTTTACCTGCCCCCCCCTTTCTAGTCTAGTGAAGCTTAGATCAGCAGTTAAAAAGGTGGGCATTTTGTTCCATAATTTTATGGTGTTTCTAGCCTCTTTCTAAAGCCCTTTGTGAGCATCCATTTGCCAGAAGTCCAGCATGTCCCCAGGTTGTGTGGTGAGGACTGGGATAATTATCTGGAGGAAACCCTGTTAGGTTGGTGGTGGTATCTTGGAGGCAACTTAGAATAAAGCAGCCTGCATTGGAAATCTGTTAATCAGCCAGATCTCATGACAAACACCTGTCAATCAGCAGGAACCTCTGGCCAATGCTGGAGTTTAACCAACTTTCTTGACCAACTCCAAGGGGGCAAGGGACCCTAGAAACACTTTTTTTCTGTCCAAAGCCCTTTCTTTCCTGCTGTAAGCCCAATAAAAGTGCAGTGCAGTCAAGCTTCTATGGGGTTTCTCCTCAGAACCTTCTCCTGTCCCCTCTGTGCCTCTGATCGAGTCCCACCCATGTGTGAAATCTCAATAAAGCTTGTTCAGCAGCCCTTTTAAATCTGCCTCCTTTGGTCGCTGCCTGCCCCACCTGATCTGACAATCCCAACTCCATTTGTTGTATTCCTGCACAAGAGAGGCTGTTATATTAGGCCTAGTTACTCATGAGGTTTTTTTTTTGTTTTTGTTTTTTTGTGGGTTTTGATTTCTTTTTGGTACCAGGAATTAAACCTAGGGGCATTCAGCCACTGAATCACATTCTCAGACATTTTTAAATATTTCTATATGGAGACAGGGTTTCTTTGAGTTTCTTAGGGCCTCATTAAGGTGCTAATGCTAGATTCTAACTCATGCTCCTCGTGACTTCTAACCTTTTTAAATGTAGTGGAAGCAGTATCACAACTTCAGAACAACAATATAAATTCCAGAACTTCAGCTTAGTTCTTCCTACATCTGCAAATTAACCTCTAGTTTTCTAGCTCTCTGTTCACATGGTCAATTCTAGGGTTTTTTTTTTTTTGTTTGGGTTGAATCCATATCCCAAAATGAAGTGAAACAGAGAATCTAGTTTAATCTCCAATACTGGTTTCATCTTTCAGAGTATCTGAGTTAACATTACCCATTGAAGAATTTAGTGTGTATTGTTGTCTCATCCTGACCTCCCATATGTACCTCATTCTGAGTTTTAGAACAGTATAACAAAAAGTGCCCACAAATACCAAATCTCTTGGAGTACTTAGAAAACATCAGTATCTCAATCTTGCCTTCTAGGGACCAGTTTTAATTTTAAGTGTGTAGTTTCTAAAAGGACTAGTTGAATAATCTGCAGCTGGAAGGCATTTTCTGATAATACCTTTTATCTAAAAGGCACTTCATTTGTTTCCTTTTATGAGATACTGTGAATATAGATACAATAAAAATAGAAGGGCAGCAATATCCGCAACAAAAGGATTTCAATCGTTTTCCAAAAAACAGCTATAATTTAAAAAAATTGTTTAGAATTTAATTTAGATGCAAGTTCAATCTCTGTCTTTCTCTTTTTATTTTATTTATTTACTTATTTCTGGTACTGAGGATTGAACCCAGAGATTAACCCATGAGCATTTTACAAATGTGCTACATACACAGTCTCCACCCCATTTATTTATTTATTTATTTATTTATTTACTTATTTATTCATTTTTGACACATAGTTTACTGATATACTTAGGACCTTGCCAAGTTTTTGAGTCTGGTCTCTAACTTGAGATCCTCCTGTCTCATCCTTGTAAGCATTGGGAGTACAGGCATGTACAACCTTGTGCTACTACCCCAAATTATTACTAGTGGATTATGTAGCATTTTTATTTTGTGCTTTTAAAGAACCTTAACACATTTATAAAAAATATATTTATTAAATTTATGATGTTGCCAATATTTTTACATGTTTTTGTACCCTGGAATCCTTATTTTTATTTATTTTTTTTAATTTTTGGCTTGGTACTGAGTATTGAACACAGAGATGTTTTTCACTGAGCCACAGCTATATTCCTTTTTATGTTATACTTTGAGACAGGCTCTCACTAAGTTGCTTGGAGCTTTATTAAGTTATTGAGGCTGTCTTCAAACTAATAATTCTCCTGCCTCATTTTCCTGAACTTCTAGGATTTCAGGCATATATCACCACAGATTATTATAATAGCCATACCAACAGCACTGTGAATGCTGCAGGAAATATATTTGATTTATGAATTAAATCTCTGAGGCAAGTTTATGTGAAGTAGCCAGTGTTAAAGTGTTCTGAAAAGATTTCTTGGGAATAGATAGGGATATTTTTTAAACCTCTGTGTGAATGACTGTTGGAAACCATAGTCCATAAAAGTCCTAGAAAAAGAATGCAAATTTACTTGTTTTCAGTTTACAGATATTTGCACATGCCCAGTCACCTTGGCATCTAAAACTTTAAACTTCAGAACATAATAACTTGAACAAAATTTGTTAAGTTAAAACAGTGCACAAAAAATATCTTTTAGGAGCAATAAGTAGTTGTGGAGTGATTACTGTGGTCAGCAAAGTGGGGCCAGGGCTCTGGAAGGTATAAAATCTCACCCAGGGTTTGGATGATTTACTTTATTCTACACTATTACACCCACAATACAATACTGCCAGCAATAGTAGTTGAGAAAATATTCTGATAATGTCTTGAGCTAAACTGGCACCTTTGATATTTGGCTACATCTCTGCAGTGATCCCAGCTGAGTAATTAGCATGAAATAGGAATGTGAATAGGGTATTTCCTAGGCTTATTGTTTTGGGGTCAGCTGCTCCATTAGGGTGGGGGGGTCTAAAGCCAAGCAGGTGCAAGTAGTTTTGTGTATGTTCCTTGGCTCTGGCTGAGGTCTATAATTTTAAATGACAAAAGATTTAGAGTAATGTGACTGAACTTATTTTCAACACACTAGACAGCTTACATCAAGGACGAACAACAGCTAGAATTTATCTCAACACCCGTTTACATACAAAACATAGGTTGATATTGAATATGTTGGAAGTTTAATCAAGATTTATTAATTAGAGAAAAGGCTTATTTAGAGAGATGTAAAGTACCACCAAGTCCTATGTTTTCAAAACAAGAAGAAATGTGGGCTCTATAGGCATGAAGAAGAATTTTTTTCTTTGTTTATTTTATTTCATTTTTTAATAGAAAGCACATAGAGAAAAAAGAAGACCAAAGTGGGAAATATAATTACTGGTAGGACTAGGAAACATCAAATAATAGAATACAGATTTCAGGAAAGAAAGATTTGATATATTGTATTTGGAGATGTGGATGTCATGAGTGCCCATGATAAGAATGTTGTAAGCATCTGAAAGAAAATTGATATGGTGAAAGAAGCTTATGAAACCTAGGTTCTTACTTAAGTCATTTTCTGCCCCCTAAATAAGGCATTTTAGGTAAACCACTGCTTGATTCTACTGCTGAATACTGAAAAAAAAAAAAAAAGATTCCCAATGAGAGGTTTGCTTCTTATCTTCCACCTTTGTCATTTTTGTGTCATTCATGCTAATGTTAATCAATCCATAATTATATAAACAGTAATGACATTTCAGCCTCTAAGAAATTTGTCATTGAATTTCTGCTCATTTTGATGGAGGTTCAGAGTGGGCTTAGCAGGTTCCTTGGAGAAGACTTGGACCTGTATGGCAGCATTAGAACCTAATTTTTCTCCATCTGAAATTAATCAATATCTTGAGATTACTTTCTGGCTGGAGGCAGAAAACAGCAATAATAACAGAAGAATTGAGTCAGCTAAGAAATGTGTAAAATATAGCTGCACACTTGGGCTCAGTAGTTGACTGGTCAGAAATATCTGCAGTGGCCTCATCATGGTAGCCTTGCAAAAAGAAAGATTAACTTGGTGCTTGCCTTATTTCCAGGTAAGTCACATGGGTTCCAAGCTTTGGGCACTCACCTGCCTGCAAAGCCACTACCCAGGTGTTCATTCTTAATAGTGGCTGAACATTGTGTTTTTTAAGGTGAATAAATAAATAAATAACAGTAACATGACTGGTCACCCCAACCTGCTTGTTATAAGTGGGGCTGGGATTGAGGCTCAGTGGTAGAGCACTAACCTAGCATATGTGATGCCCTGATTTTGATCCTCAGCAACATATTAGATAAATAATTAAATGTATTGTGTTCATCCACAATTTAAAAATAGTTTTTTTTTTTTAAAAGGCTAAGTTTTCTGTCTTGATCTCCAAGTTTCAGTGGTGCAAAAAGTCACAGAATCCAGAGACTTATCATTAAGATAGACTCAAGGAAGAAGCAGGCAGCCTCGGTGCAGTCTGGAATAAGTTGACAGCTGAGGAGTCTCCGCAGACGCCTGGTGCTGGGGACTTTCTAGAGGTAAGAGCAGAAACCAAACGCCTTGGGCTTCCTAGTCCAACCCCTCGCCTGGGCACCAACACCTGGCTGCTGGCTGGGTCCCCTGTGAGCTGGACTGTGGCCTTTGAGACTGAGAGGATTTCCAGAGGGTTTCTCGAGGTCACCAGTCCCAGCAAAGGCAGAGTCCTCCTCTTGGCCTTTTTTCTTCTTCTAGCTCGCTTGGGTCTAGGGTCGGGCACCAGGCAGGCTGGTCGCCTCAGGAATCGTAGCTCACCCATGCCAGGATGGGAGAAAAGCCCTGGGCAGAAAAGCTTGGCAACAGGGGAGGCCAGAACTTTTGGGCCACCTCAGCAGTGAGGGCAGGAGTTTGGTGGCGACTGCGGGCTGCACTCCAGGCTCCATACGCTTGGCTTTGAACCCCAGATCTCTGGGCTCCGGAGGTTCCAGGGCTTGGTGGTGTCTCCAATACTCTGATCTGGACCTCTTGCCCATGGCTCTCCATCACTGTGAAGGTACCAGCATCGGAGCCCGCATTTGTGGGGGCTGTGGGTGCCACCTCCTGTGTACCGGGAAGGCCAGGCAGCCTGGCTTCCAGAAAGGACCAGAACGCAGCATCTGTTCCATGACCCTGAAAGTGCCTCATTTGAAAAACCGACTCCAATATGGAGCTCCTGGGCACCTCAAGGGATCTCAGGGGCCATGTGAATTGGGGCGCAGCCTGCAGAATGTGGGTTTTGGGAGAAGTTTGCAGCCTGTAGGCCAGGGAACAGCTAAGAAGACCCCCATAGTTTACTCTCTGGGCTGGCTGGCCAGGTACTCTCAGGTAGGACCACCTGTTGCCACCTGTAGGAAATCAAAATGATGAAAATAACACCTTCAGTCCCTGGATGGCAGAACCTAACAGAGAGACATTTTCTAAAAGATATGAAGAGATGGAAAATGGTCAAAACTAGTATATTTTAAAATGAAAGCTTGTGAAATTTTGGAACCATACAGTTGTGCACCTAGTGCCTAAAGAAATATTAGGTCATTAACTCCCTTCTACACTGTTTGTTTTTGTTTTTTATTTTATTTTTGCAAAGAATTGGTTTTGTCAGCATTCAGGAGCTGAGCATTATCCACAGCAGGAAAAACAAACTTACAATTCTCAGGTTTCTATTGACTTCAAGTCTGTGCTCTAGCACTTCTAAATGTAGAGGAAAATAATTTCTTGATGTATTTTCCATGGATGATTCCTTCCCTTATCCTCAAGGGCCCAGTGATATTTGTTTATTGGTTTCATAAGCATCTATTTAAATACAGTTTTCGTATGAAATACACCAAGTTGCCACAGGTTGTAGTTTGGGGATTAGAAAATGCTGGTGGAGAAAGCTGCTTTTGGCTTCATTTTCCAAGAATGTAAGTCATTTCCTTTCTGTGATTTCAGGAAGTCTATATTACACAACATTTGAACTTTGTGGGGACAATTTTCCACAATATATCTGTCATTGAAAAGGCTTTTGAAATCAGAGCTTTTTGTAGATTCTGGATCTTGTTTTCATCTTTAACTAGGTTTATAAAGATTTTGAATTTCAGAACTTATGACAAAGTTGACTGTGTACACTTTCATGGCAGATACTTAAAATGAGACTTTCAAACAGAATTGTTTTTGATTAAGTTGTCAGTTTTAGACAACTAAAACTTTTATGAAAAAGGCATACTTTTTGTGGTTTTCAACTTGAATATTGCACATTTTAATTTCTAAAGATGTGTGTATATGTGTGTATGTATGTATTTATTTAATTATTTATTTTTATAAAACCTGCAAACAACTATTTTCTTACATGAAAGCAAGTACCAAGAAAAGATTCCTTCAATTCAGATATAAAAATATATGTAAATTTTTCAAAAAAAGTGTTTTTCAAATTGAAAATATTAAAGTCCATGAAAGAAAATGAAGAGGTTGGAGTGGGGATGTGGCTCAAGTGGTAGCGCGCTTCTTGACATGCATTCGGCCCAGGTTTGATCCTAAGCACCACAAAAATGTTGTGTCTGTTGAAAAACTAAAATGTAAATATTAAAATTCTCTCTCTCTCTCTCTCTCTCTCTTTAAAAAATAAAATGAAGAGTAGAAGTAAATACAGCAATGTTTACGACCTATAAAACAAATGATACACAAATCTCCACTAAAAGAATATCATCTTGGAGTATACAAACAACAACAACAACCAAAAAAAAAATGATATTTTTTGGAACTTGCTTTAAATCAGAGGATTTGTATTAGCCTCAAATTACAATTTGTTTTCATGTCTTCGGCTGTTGTTCAGGGCCTGAGACCCAGTAAACAAGGTTTAGGGCTCCAGAAATTTAAAAAAGATGTAAGGAGCAAGTGTAATAGTAGGGTTGCTTTAATTGAATGTAACAGTTGTCTCTAGCCAGATTCTAGCTTCTAGACCTCGTCCCCTAAATTATTCCATGGAACATTTTTTTTTTAACTGCAGGTCAGACAAAGAAGTCACATTGCAAATATTTTACCGAAGTAAGTACACAAACTCAAGTAAATGTTCATGACCTTGCGTATATACACTGAATAAATGTGTTATGAGCTTTGCTATCTACGAAAATCTTAGCCCTCTGAAAACTCTGCCACCTTGTAACACACTCAGTCACATTTGGCACTATAAAAACCTCATGGAATTGAGTCTTTTACAACTTCTGCTGTAAAGAGCAGTGCAAACTTCTCCATTTTCAAGGCACTACACAAAATGCTATTCATCTCTAAACATGCAGACAAAAAAAGAAAAAAAGTCAGGGGATCTCTTGCCCCATGTTTAATTTATTTTTATAAGTCAAAAAATTCTGCTTGATAGGTAAAATGGGATTAAATTGGATACCTGGGATGGCCCTTCCAGTAGTTCACTGAAGCCATTGACTGCGCTTGTTTCATTTTATGCATCACCATTAACTGGATTTGCTGGCCTTTATTCTCCTTCTCCTTCCCTGACTCAATCAACACTATCGGAAAAGTTGATGATATTTTCAAAGTACAGAGATCCTCTTCTACTGATTGTACTGATTGTGCTCTTGCTTCATAGGCTTCCTGTTTGTCTTACAATTTTCTAATTGTGTCAATCTCTCATGTATTTTTGTCAGTTTTTCTCTTTATTGTTGTTTATTAGTTTTGTTTTGTTTTGTTGGTAATGGGGATTGGACTCAAGCACTTAAACCCTATGCCATATTCCCCTGCCCTGGATTTTATTTTATATAAAATTGTGGTCTCACTGAGTTACTTAGCACTTCACTTTTACTGAGGGTGGCTTTGAACTCAGGTTCCTCTTGCCTCAATCTCCTGAGCAGTTTGGATTACAGGTGTGAACCACCACATCTAGCTTTGTGTCACATTTTTCTGTCACATAAACAGAAACCACTTATGCTGTGCCCCTGGATCCTGCAAATGGTCCATAGACTATTTCTACAAGTCATCAGTGCTACTCCTGCTACTTTTTTCCATAGCCAGGGACTAAGGTCTTGCTTAAACTAGTCCTTGACAGTTAAACTTGCTGGGTTCTTGGAAACACACAGTGCAACTGGAAGCTTTCCTTAAGTTTACAAGAAATGCATCCCATCATATCTTAACTCTTCATAGGGGTACATTCTAATAGTATTGTGGACACTGAGTGCTATATGTTTCTTTATTGCCATAGATGCTCCCTGCTCCCCAAACCATCACCACTAATATATCAGGTCTCAGGTACCTCTCACCTGCAAAACATCCTACAGACTATGTCAATTGCTTTGTGGCAGATCAGATCCAGGAAGCAAGGGTTGGGTCTTTAGAAGTTGAAATAAAGGCACAGTAGTATTAGTAGTCATGCTTATGTAGAGGTGGCCATAGCCTCCTGCATCAAATGAATACATGCTGAAAAACAAATATTTATGACATTTAATACATATACTGAATCAGAGTGTTTATTGCCTTGAATACATAATAAAAACTAACTGCTAGAAGCATCAGCAAGACAGCATATCTATAGTCATCATGAGCCTCCCTATCAATCCACATTTTTAGGATCCCCCATCATAAAAGACAAACTTCTGGTGTCTTCTATAATAATCCCTTAGCAAGAAGACCAGAGCCCTGCATCTCCATTCCAAAACAATTTATGCTGCAAAGTCTTGTGACCAGAACACAAGAACCCTGCCTAGGTTTACTAAAAGTCACCTCCATGTGGTACCCAGACAAGCTCATCATTCATGCAAATGATCATTGGTCAGTTGCTGTGTGGCTGCAAATTTAGAAAGAATATGTGCTGCAGTCATACTATTATTCTTTTAGTTATTTATAATACATATACAACTAAATATTTAACACAATTATCACTGTGATGCTGTTAACAAACAAAATGTCATGTTATTATGCAACACAATACTATATATCTGATATCTTTTTTTTTTATTCACTAGAAATAGCTCCTGCAGTCTATGATTTAAGGCTTGTGCTGTATGCTCTCTCAAAGCAATTATCTGCATCTTAGTCATCATGGATGAATTTAAAAAAAAAAAGAAAGAAGAAAATACCTCATACTGAGGAGTAACTAGACTTAAAGGCAGGTACCATTAGGTGAGTTTGTATACTCAACTTTAAGAATGTTACAAAATAGCCATTTGCAGGGTCATGTACTTCAATACCAGTGATACAGATTTCTGATGCATGAAGCACGGATTAGCCTTGACAACACAGAAAGACCCTTTTATAAAACAAAGAAGATAAAGAACTGGAAGTGAAACTCAGTGATAGAGGAGTTATAAGTTCAATTCTTCTTAGTAAGAAATATTTAAAAAATTATTAAAATAAATATTATTAATATTTTATTATGATATAGAAATCTCTCTAGCTGTAAATTTATCAAAATTTTGAATGGGCATTGAAACCAGTGTGCTAACAGAGTGCAGAGAAAGCACAAAAATTTACAGGATAAATTTTATTTCAAATTAAATCAAGTTTTACACTGTGACAAATTGTGTAGATAAAATAGTGAATCAACAGACCTCTGATTAAAGTAGATAATATTTCCTCATTATATGGCAAAACAAGTCCAATGTTTAAACCTTAGGAAATAAAACACCATTTAAGGTGGGATGATTATCACAGCTCTCTTTCTGTTTGACATCCCAATTCTGCCTGTGTATGAACCTGAAAAGAACAGGTATGGTGATATGTTTCTGTAATTTCAGTGACTCAGAAAATTGAGACAGTGAGATTTCACATTCAATACCAGGTTCAAAAACTGAGTAATCACAAAAGAAAACAAAAAAATGACTCTGTTGGGCAAGGTGCATACAACAATAATCCCAGAAGAGTGGGATAATGAGGCAGATAGATAATGAATTCAAAGTCATCCTCAAAGTGAGACCCTAGATAACTCAGTGAGACTCAGTCTGTAAGTATAATACAAAATAGGGCTGGGGATGTGGCCCAGGGTCAAGTGCCCCTGGCTTCAATCCCAGGAAGAAAAAAAAATAAAATAAAGTAAAATGGGGATGGAGGTGTGACTTTGTGCTCAAATACCCCTGTGTACAATCTCTGGTATAAAACAAACAAGAATTCTGCACCTTTGAATAAGTACCACAATCTAACATACAAGAGAATATGAAAATATTGGTAACTCATGTAGCCTAGAGAAGGTTAGTTTTGGCTTTGAGATAAGGTAGAGTTGCACCTGAATTCCAGTAAATTTACATAGTAATTGTGAGTCTTAGCAAATATTCTTTCACACTTAACACCTATGTAAACTTCATCTATTACAAAAGGCACAATAATCATTAGTGAAAACATGTAACAATTCTTCAGCTTGATCTATATACAGAAAGTTGATGATATGTTTTTACTCCTATTCTAGAAAAATGTAGAATGTATTTCCAAAATTTAAATATAATCTCTTATTATTTTTTATAGATTATGTAATGCTCTTGCTTTGAAAAAATATTAGTCAGGTATCTGTTCAAGAAACATTTTGAATGTTTTTGTTTTTGCTTTCAGAACACTGTTACCTCCATGAAAAAAAGCCCACAATACTTTTTTTGATAATGAGTTTTCCTAGAAAAAAAATCAGGGTGTTTTACTGGCAGCCTGATCACACTCTAAAGTTCAGTGTACTTACCAACCATCAGCTAATCATTTGCAGCAAAAATTCCAGGTGAACAAAGCCTAAATTGATGACCATCCAAAATATAAGCTAATAAGTTTTAGAGTGAGTTAACTCATTACAGATAATTAAATAATTTACTTACTATAGGCTGGATGCCAGAATTCAGTCACATGATGTGCAGAAGTTGTATAAAAAACAGCAGTCATCTTGTAGATAGTGATTTATTTTTTCTTTCTTAAAATTTTGATGACTCCCTTAATAAACTTTATTAAACTATAGAGAAATATTTATACACATATATCCCTCTAATTATGCAAATATTCTCCCAATACCTAATAAATTTGGTATGAATATCAGCGCAATTATAAAAACCAAATATCTCAATCCTGCCTCTAGGGTAAAGGTAAAATTGCAAATAAGTTTCTCATTAATACATTTATACTGTAGGATGTGGGTAACTGAAAAATCTGAAGACCTGAAACCATCCATCTCATGAGACACCAATTCTTTATGTTTACCACGTGGTATCTGAAATGGGAATGAATGTGTTCTTAGAATCTAATGAAAAACAATGGCCACATTTGTACAGTTCTGGGTTGGAGTTGCCAGTAGTCTCAATGTGCACTGTCTCTTTTGTTCTTTGGCCCTGTTGAGAATTTTTTAAGAAAGTGTATTCCATCATGTAGGACATAAAAACAAGTGATTCAGGGCTTTTATCTTGCTGATGTCAATGAATTCATAGCTCTTTAATATAAAATTTTGAATCAGTAAACTCAGATATTCCTGATACTTCAGGTAAACAGTTAATATTAAGATGGATTTCCAAAAGTACATGTATGTATTAATAAATTGATAATGTCAAGTCATGATAATATATTGAATATAGTGTTTTTAGTTACAATTTGTTTAAGCTCCTATTTTCTTCTTCTCCTTCTCCTCATTTCCTTCTCCTCCTTCTTCTTTTTCATTTAAGGACAGGGTCTTACTGAGTTTTTTAGTGCCTTACTTTTCGCTGAAGGTAACATTGAACTCACAGTTTTCACTCCATCTCTTGAGCCACTTGGATTACAGGTGTATGTCACTGTGCCTGACTTTAGTTTTTCATTTTTAATGTGAATAGTAAAAACTTTAAAATTATACTTTTGAGTCTTTTTAGGGGTCAGAGATATGGGGAAATTGAAGCCTCAGGAAATTGCTAATGAGTTTAAACATCAAGGAATTTTTCATAAGATCCAAGAACAGAAATGTTAAATAAAAATTTAAAGTAACTGTGATATCATTTACATAAATAAAAATATATACATACTCATTCACAAATTGCTTTAACTTTATATACAGTGATAAGTGTCAATGCACTTCTGTCTTGGTTAAGTCCTATTATTGGAAGGAAATTCTCCCTCAAAGTAACTCCACCCAAGGCATTTAATGCAATTCACAGCCACTCAAAATAATAATAATAAAAAGAAGGGTAGGGGTTTTCTAGGTTTTGGAAGCAAACCTGTAATATAAGTTACTTGAAAAGGCATCACAAGAAAAATTTGTATCCTCTCTGATGATATATATATACACACACACACATCACACACAAACACGTGTGTGTGTGTGTGTGTGTGTGTGTTATGGGTACACAAGTAGTGAAGGTGAATATATATATACACAAGTATTGAGAGTATATTAGTCTAATACACAGTCATTTTTTTCTTGAATTTTTACTTGTAGCTGTAGATGGATATAATATCATTATAAGTTTATTTCTTTGTTGTTTATTTTTAATGTGGTGCTGGCTGTTCAACCCAGTACCTCACACATACTAGAAAAGCACTCTACCACTTAACGACAACCCAAGTCCCCTCAGTCCTTCACTTATTCTTGTGTGTGTGTGTGTGTGTGTGTGTGTGTGTGTTGCAGTAAATTTAATGCATGGCCTTAAATAAGCAAAACAAGCACTCTACTGACTAAGCTATATCCACAATTCTTATCCTTAGTTTTTCAACAATAAAAATGGAAAAGTTTTGAAGGCTTTTTGAACCAGTATCTTAGGTGAGGACTGTCCAATCCTCACAAAACCAGTGATGAGGGGGCTGGATTCCAGAATCTTGTGTTCTCTTCCTGTATGAAGCCCACCATTCTTTTAATCTTTTTGTAGTCTTTCTGTCTTGCATCAGGAACCCATGTTTCTTTGCTACACAGAAGCTGAAAACAAATCACAGGAAAAATGTTAAGAAACCTGAAAGCCAGAAAATGATAAGTGCGCTTGTTATCCTGAGACTGGGTAAAAAGGTTGTATGGAGCTCGTGGAAGTGGCAATGGTGAAACTGGAAATTGTGGCTAGGGGCTCCTCATGGTTCTCTCCAAAATCGTAGGCGAGAAGGACTCTCCCTCACATCTCAGGGTTTACCTGCCTCTGACTAGTCTCGTGAAGCTTAGATAAGCAGTTAAAAACATGAGCATTTTTTTTCATGTTTGTATGAAGTTTTCAGCTTCTTTCTGAAACCCTTTGGGGGCATCCATGTGCCACAAGTCCAGCATGTCCCCAGATTAGTATCCCTGTGTTGAAGCCTGGGATAATTATCAGGAGAGAACCTCAACTCCATTTGTTGTATTCATGCATGAGAGAGAGTGTGTGGATTTTAGGGCTTGTTAGTCATAAGTTTTTGGTTTTCTTTTTTTTTATTTAAATTTTGTTTTCTTTTTGGTACCAGAAACACAAACCAGAAGTGTTTATCTACTGATTTACAAACCCAGCCATTTTTTATTTACTGACAGGGTCACTTTGAGATTTTTAGGTTCTTACTAAATTGCTGATGCTGGCTTTTACCTCATGCTCCTTCAGTAAAATTGGCAGCCATTATGAAGTCAAACAACAACAAGTGCTGGGAAGGATGTAGGGAAAAGGGTACACTTGTATATTGCTGGTGGGACTGCAAATTGGTGTGGCCAATTTGGAAAGCAGTATGGAGATTTCTTGGAATGTTGGGAATGGAACCACGATTTCACCCAGCTATTTATTTTATTGGTTTTTCAAAATATTACAAAGCTCAACTTTCATACATTTGACTCAATTGGGTTATGCACTCCCATTTTTATCCAAAATACAAATTGCAGAATCATATCGGTTACACACTCACATTTTTACATAATGGCATATTAGTGACTGTTGTATTCTGCTCTCTTTCCTATCCCCTACTATCCCCGCTCCCCTCCCATCTTCCCACTCTACCTCCTTTGCTGTTGCATATGGATTTCTAATTTTTCCAGCACCATTTGTTGAAGATGCTATCCTTCCTCAATTGCATGTTTTTAGCCCCTTTATCAAATATAAGAAAGTTGTAATTTTGTGAATTGGTTTCTGTGTCCTCTATTCTGTACCATTGGTCGGCCTGCCTGTTTTGGTACCAGTACCACGCTGTTTTTGTTACTATTGCTTTGTAGTACAATTTGAACTCTGGTATCACTATAGCTCCAGATTCACACTTCCTTCTTAGAACTGCTTTTGCTATTCTGGGTCTTTTTTTTTCCATATGGATTTCATGATTGCTTTATTTTTTCCTACAAGCTATTTTTAAGAAACATGGGGGAAATAATTGATTTTGTTGAAAGTTGAATTTGGAAATGAAACAAAATTTCTCACTTTGCCAATTGTATCTGGATGTTTGCCTCAGAAATTTTGAAGACTCAAATTTATTTATTTAAGCAAGAAGAAATAGAATTCCCACCATGTGAAAAGGGGAATGATATTAGAAAAATTCATTTCGGTGTGCCATCTTGAAGTTTACTGATGCTTTTAGGCAGAACATTAAGCAACAAAGTCACAGATTTCCCTAACTACAATATTGAAGGATTATTTTCTTCTGGATCAGGGCATCTATAAGTTTGGATCAGCAATCAAACAATATCTACTATTCAAAAAATAAACTTCAACTATGCTTATATTAAAGATAGACAAAATTTATGACGATTCCAAAAAAAGCAGTGTTTAATTACAACTTTTTATATACTTCAGCAACATATCTATGAAAAATATGTTAATGAGCCAGGTCTCTGATATACTTCAGACAAAAATTATGGTTTCAGTTACCCATATTTCTGTTTATCAGTGAATCATTCAGAAATAATTAGGCACACATTCTCTCTGTAGGTAAAATGTCAATAATAAATAAAAAAAATTATTAATCCAGGTGATGCAAAGGAATTATCTACTTTATCATCTAATAGCAACCTATCCCATCTGCAGAATTTTCAAATTTTCATTTGGAATATTTTGTATCTTTAGCTAAATCAACAAATTATTTAGGAACATGTTTCACCATAGAACATGAGGAAAGTTCTGATATTATCACACCATGAAAAGAGACATAGTTGAATCTTACAGTAAACTGATACATAACATTAATTTGTAATACAGTTGATAAAATAGAAGGGTTTTTTTAAAGAAAATATAAACTAAGAAAATACAAATAAAGATTGTACCTAGGTGGAGGAAAAGTGATTAGGCATTTTAAAGTACATGATAAAACTAAAAAAGTTTTTTCTAAAGTCTCTTTGAGTTCTTGGGATTCAAGAAACTCTTAACAACATTATTATAAATTTTTCAAGATTTCAAGGTCTTACTGATCAGTTAAACACTCCATTTATTTTAAACTGGAAAAATAAAAATTTAAAATAGGATATGATACAAGAAACCATGAAAACCATGATTAAAATTAACATCTAAAATTTTTGAATCCCCTGCAGTGAGAAATTTAAATATGGGAAGGTAGAAGGGAGAGAAGAGACTAAGGAAGACCATAAGCACAATTTGAGCACAACTGTCCTCATACCCTAGATTCAGCTTGTCACTCCATCCATCATTCTCCTCATGTTCTGTTCTTAAACTTTTGGTGCTCAAAAATACAGTATTTGAACTTTTTGCAATTTAAACAACCCATGCACTTTCCACAAATAGAAACAGTGTCTAGAGAGGTAGGTAATTCAAATTGAGTTCAAAACTTTCAAAGTTTAGAAATCCCACTTTTAGACTAGAGTCACTTCCTGGTGAATCTGGTTTAAAGGCTCAGAAACAGTAGCATAGTTGCTCACACTTGTTATTTTACAGCTCTTATTTTATTCAACATTAACTAAGTAACAACCCAAATTTTCATATTCTCCCCACTCATCTCCAAAGATCAAGTACTGAACAGCATTAGCAAAGCCAATAACCACATAATTGTTTGCCACTGTTACCTAATTCTATAACTTAAAAAGAAGTCAATGATTTTTTTATTAATAAATTATTTTTCTGGTTATAGGTGGACACAATATTATATTTCATTTTTATGTGGTGCTGAGGATTGAACCCAGTGTCTCACACATGCTAGGTGAGCACTATAACTCTACACAATACCTCAGCCTCTAATTCTCTAATATATTTAAGATTATTAAATTTCTTTTATTTTCAAATTAAAATAAATTTATTCTAAACTGACACATATAAAGATTTTTGACTTTCCAGAGACATGTGAGGATCTTCAAGTTTTAAAGTATTATTTTATGGTGGCCTTTGTTTCTTTAAAATTATTTATTGTTGCATTATAATTATGTATAATAGTAAAATTTATTATGCCACATTCATTCGTTCTTCAATTGATCAATATCATTCACAAGTACCCGGATCTGTTTGCTCTCCCCTATTGATGTCCCTTCTATCATTATTATTTAAATTAATACATTATAAATATATGTATGCATTATATATGCATATAAAATGCACCAATTTTATGTATACATGCAGGATTTACTATTATACCTTTTAAATATATTCTTATTTTATTTATTATTATGTGGTGCTGAGACTGGAACCCAGTGTCTTCCATGTGCTAAGCAAGTACTCTACCACTGAGCCACAACTCCAGCTCTTATTTATACAAACAAAGGTACATTTATACAAACAAAGCAAAATTTTGTAGATTTTGTTCACCAGTATTTCCCCATACTCTCTTCTTCTCCCTCCCTCTTAAGAACCTTAATCTATTGGTCTCACTTCGATTTTTATAAGATCCCTCTTGTCTAATTCATTTTTTCCTCTATCTAGCTCATCATTAAAGAAAATATCCAACACTTGACTTTATGAGTCTGGCTTACTTTGTTTAGCCTGATGTTCTCCAGTTCCATTCCCTTGCCAACAAATATTATAATTTCCTTTTCCTTTATGGTTGAGTAGAATTCTATTGTGTATATATACTATATATTTGTATCCATTCTTCCATTGATGGGCATCTGTGCTGGTTCCATATTTGGCTATTGTAATTTACATAGCAGCCTTTATATTTTATCTGATTTTAACTCATTTGAATAAATTGAAAATACTCTAAGATTAAAACCAAAAGTGAAGAAAGGGGTACTCTATCATTGAGCTACATCCTCATCACTACCATCCATCTTTGTTTTGACACAGAGACTCACAAAGTTGCTGAGGTAGGCCTTAAAATTATGATCTTCCTGTGATAGACTCCTGAGTCTCTAGGAAATCTTGTGTGTTCAACTACACCAAGCTCAGTCCTTCAATTGTTCAATGTAATTAACACTGACCAACCCTTATTATGCACTCGCTTTTGTACTTTTTTTAAGAGAGACAGAGAGGAGAGAGAGAGAGAGAGAGAGAGAGAGAGAGAGAGAGAGAGAGAGAGAGAGAGAATTATTTAAAATATTTATTTTTCAGTTTTTGGTGGACACAACATCTTTTGTTTTATTTGTATGTGGTTCTGAGGATCCAACCAGCACCCTATGCATGCCAGGTGAGTGTGTTACTGCTTGAGCCATATCCCCAGCCCACTTTTGTATGTTTTGAAAGTTTTGATTTCAGCGGAGTCATTTTAAATTCTATTTTTTACATCAAATTTTATCAAGAAAAAGAATTCCATGATTTCATTAAAAATGTGACACTACTACTAATTAATTTAAAAAAGATTTGGATCATACAAATTATCATAAAACAATCTACATTTTAAACAGCAAAGAAATAAGAAACATTTTTAATGACTAGCATCATAGTTTTTACTTATATCTGCATTTTATGTGATTATGCAAAATAAATGTACTTCCTGGGAACAAGTGGTACATTCCTTTACTCTCAGCACCTCAGGAGACTGATGCAGGATAATCACAAGTTCAAAGCTAGTCTCAGCAATTTAGCGAGTCCCTAAGCAACTAAGCAACTTAGTGAGACCCTGTCTCAAACTAGTATGTAAATATATATATATATATATATATATATATATATATATATATATATATATATGCCATGGGTTGTGGCTCAAAGTTTAAGTGCCTCTAGGTTCAATCCCTGGTACTCTTGCCTCCTCAAAAAAGTAAAAGTGATGGGGGAGTACCAATAAAATAGAAGAGAGATTAGTAGAGTAGAGGAAATGGATTGAGGGAGAGAGAGAGAGAGAAAAGAGACAGAAAAGGAAAAGAATGCTGGAATGAAGCTGACCAAACTATCCTATGTACATATGTGAATATGCCACAGTGTATTAAGAAAAAGAATTCCATGATTTTATTAAAAATGTGGTACTACAACTTATTAACTTAAAAATACTTGCATCATATCACACACACACACACACACACACACACACACACACACACACACATATATATATATATATATATATATATATATATATATATATTTACAAGGATTTAAATTTTTTTAAAAAACAACTATAAATAAAATAAAAAAAATTCAATACTGTAGAGGAAAGAAAAAAGGAGCAGAAAGGAAGGGAGTGAAAGGAAAATTCTGGAGCAAATTATATTCCACTGGAGCAAATTATATTCCATGCTTATATCTTTATGTCAAAATTAACTCTAATATTATGTATAACATAAATGAACTAATAAAAAGTTTTACAGGAAATCATTGTTGTTAGAGTTTGAGAAATCCCTTTTTAATAGTTAAACTACTGTGATTTGCAAGAACAAAACTAGGGGCCAAAAGATTAATAAGTATAGTTTAATTATAAAAAAAGTAAAATTTATAGAACTGCTTTAATTAATTGGAACAATTTCTTAAAGTGCTTGTGTAAGCCTAAAATGATTGTGTTTGATGAAAAGTACATTAAACAGAATAATGGCCTCCAAAAGATACACATATCTTAATCCCGGGAAACTGTGGAAATGTTATTACATGGCAAAAGAGATGTTGCATATTTGATTAAGGTTAAGGACCTTGATTTGGGGACAGTATCTCATATTATTCAGGTGGGTCAATCTAATCACCTGAATCAATAAAAGTGAAAGAAGAATGGGTCTGAAAAAAATCTGAAAAGGATTCATTCAGCTGCTATTGGCTTTGAAGAAGAAAGAAGAGAACCAAAAGCCAAGGAATGCAGACTACTTCTGGAAACTGAGACTGTTCCAGAAAGAAGTATGGGACCTCAGTACTAGAGTCAGAGAGAACTAAATGTGGCCAGTGATAGTAACCAGCAGAAAACAGATTCCTCCATAAAGTCTCAGTCTTGCAGAAACTTTGAATTTAGACTGCTGAGACCAATACCAAACTTACGACTAAAAAATGTAATACATTTGTGATATTTTAGCCATTCATTTGCAATAAACTGCCAGGGCAGCAATAAAAAACAAACAAAAAAAACTAATATATTGAGAGTTGTTTCCTTTGATTTCTTGCACACAGTTAAGCAATGAGAAAATAGTGTCACAAGAAAGTACTAAACATACTGAGTGGGGATGTGCTTAAGGAAACACAGCAGCTCCAGCAATACCCATGGTGGATAATTGCCAAAAGGGAAAAAGGTAGGTAACCAATAAAGGTGGAATAGTTCTTTAAGAAACTATGAAAACATCAGAAGGAAATACCAATATTATATCAGCAAGTAAACAAAAATTTCTCAATATTCCCCTAAAATTCCACCACTTGACAGAATACAAGATGTCCAATTTCTTTCTGTACTACTGTCGGGGTCCAGCCCCAGCGGGGTCCAGGGAGTCCTGAAGGAGGAGTGGCGTCGGCGAAATGATGAGACAGGAGTCGTTCCGTTTGAGCAATCTCCAGAGAGAGAGCTAAAACTGCTTTCTCTGGGTCCCCTTTTTATTACAATTTTTCTCATCATTATAGATTCACAATACGTCATTGGTTATATAATTTAAAACTTTGCCAAGACATGACATTTCCTTAACCATGATTGAGAGCACACCGATCTACATTCTTCCAGGATATGACCCCCAGCCATACAATCATCAAAGTACAAAATCATCAATAAAACATGTCACCAATTTACATCCTTCAGATTTTCCCAAGATTTACTATTTTTCCCAAGATATGTTATTTCCTTATTAACTAATGCCAAACTACGTAACCAGGCTCTAAGTCTCCTAGCCAATCATTAACCTAAAGTACACTTGTACTTTATTTTTAATCTAAAATTCCCATCTAAAAAAGTCCCTTTAAATCTTATATTTAAAATATCCTAAAGTTTATGAATCATCCTTAAAACATATCAGAAACCTATACAACTAAAGACTTAAGAATTTCTAAACTTAAGAATCTAAATAAAATAATATTTCTAACATTATTTTAAAACTGTGTCTTATAAAGCTATTTTAATTAATTCCTAAATTTATTCTCATAAAACTGGTTGAGCTGCTTTCTTGAAGAGTTTCTTTGTTTTTCAGTCAAGGTACACTAGTTTTCAAGGAGTTTGTTTCTCAGTCAAGGTGCACTAGTTCTCAAAGAGTTTGTTTTTCAGAGGATGATTGTTGTCCATTATTAGGTTTGTCCACAATGTACTAAGATAGAAGAATAGCCTTTTACTTTGTCCGTGATATGCTGAGGGGTGGGTAGAACGGCCTCCAAGGCATGAACTACCTGTTCTGTTCTAGCCATCTGAAATTTAATTTGTTTGGCATTTAACATACTCATGCCTCCTGTGAGAAACATAAGCATGAAAATGCAAAGTCCCAATTACATAAAAAAGGGTCTCATGGTTTCAGTTACCACCAACCAGTGTGGCTTTGCCAGCATTCATCCTCACTGTGACCCTGTCAAGAGAGTGAGTGGGGGATCGCCTCCACCATACTACCATGACTTAATCCAAAATAGCTTTCACATCTATCATCTTTCTGTCCCTAGTTAAATATTACATAACTAATAATATAAAATAACCCAAAATCCACCAAAATAAAAATGAATTAGAGAATTTAAGTGCTTTGACATGTCCCTGAGTTTCAATGCAGACTTCACTTATTACTTGATACATTAAACTGAGCAAGTTAACTAACTTTTCTTATCCTGGATGTACTTATGTGTAAACAGGGAGAAGACTTTGTTTTGTAGAGTTTTGGGAAATCATCTTGCAAGGTGCTTAGAACTTTCACAGTTGCACTCATTAAATAATATTATATTTAACTAAGTTAAAGCAGCAAATTTTAAAATTAGAAATAAATATCTTGTGAAATTGAGAGTATCTGATACATGATATAACGTTTTAAATTAGTTTTATTTATATTTTCCTTTTTGAAGAATTTTTTTTCCCTTTAAACCAATTTTGTAAGAAACACTCTCAAAACAAGTTGGGTATGTTCTTGTCTTAGCATTTAATAAATGTAGATGTATAAAAAATGAATAAGAATAATAGGTACTTTGATTATAGAAAGCTATTCCAGCAAAGAATATTTCAGTGTTAAGTGGAAACAAATTTATTTTATTTTAAAGTAAGTTTTCTTCTTGTGGTCTGGGACCAATTTATTTTTTTTGGAAATCAATATATAAACCCTTATATGATATAAAGCCTCTAAATAATAAATTGTTCCTTGTCCAACATTAAGCATGGTGTTCTACCTTTGTTAAAAAGAATACCATGAAGTTTAAAGCATAAGCTTCATTTTCCATGTTGTATGGTATGCACTTTGAAATTTGGTACTTAACTCCAACTTATTTCTCCTCATTTATTCCAGATATGTTTTAGTTCTGTAATGCTTTCATTGCCCTTATATCCATCATCAATACTAAAATTACAGTAAACAAAATTTAGTTGTACTTACATTTTTTTTCATTGTATATTTTCACAACAATAAAATAAACAATTTAATTATTTAAGAATAAAAATTGTATGGGAGATGAATAAGAGTCTTTCTGGATTAATGCAAATCTGTATTACTCATAATCACAAGAGTTATGCCTGACATATAATAGTGAGTAACTGCTGAACATTTTAAATTTAATATAAGCTTTATCAATTTAGAAAAAAATGACAGGGTAATATTTATGGTTTGCACCTTTTAAAACAGAGTCTTTACTATTTCAGTTTATAATGATCAGGAGATTCTCCTTCAGGCTACAGCTTAAAAGACTAACACAAAACTGTGTCACTAAGGATTTGATTTCTAGTAACAAAATCTCTTAAGAAAGCCATATTTATTATATACCACACTGCAAGTGTTCAAATCTGAAGTTGAAAGAAGATTATATCTAACCAGTAAGGTCTGTATTATCCTAAGTCATTTGTCTTTAAGATACTCTTCTTGTCCTCTATCACAAATCATGCTAGAGATGCAATCTTAAAAGTGTTTTATGCTACCGATAAAATAGATTTTCATTAAAATTGCCACAAATAGTCCATCATCAAGAAGTCTGGAAATTGTTGAGAAATTTTGAGTGTCACTCAGGGATTTTAAAAAAGAGAAAACAAACTTGGACTTTAAATGCATAAATAAAAAAAAATAAATAAAATAACCTTTCTGTTCTTGTTTTGAAGTAAGTGAAATGTTTGTATTTTATCTTTCATTAACTTAGCAGCACAATCCTACCTATTGCATCAATAGAGAGCTACAGATAAGCAGAACTTACACTAGATTTAGAAAAAGACCATAAAAAGTCTTTTTATTTTTCTTTGCTTACTCAATTCCTGTGATATATTTTTAATATAATCAAGTACACTTTTTATTGACATTTTAGTCTTGAAGAAAGTACCCAATACTTTAATCAAAATCACCAAATATGTATTAGACAAATCACAGAAAATAATGATAAACATCAAAAATCAACACTGATGTTATACAATGTACATAAAAAATTATTGATATCAATTGTGAAGAATCCTATATTCAAAATATTTAATATTTACATATTATTTTACAAGCAAATTTCCAGGAGATCATGACTTTCTAAGCAGTCAGAATTTATTTCATTATAATGCAAAATGTTTAGGTAAAGAAATTTATTTAACATATGTTGGGCAGCCAAAGACTTGTGAGAGCAAATACACTACTTGAATTGGTAATTTAACTAAGTCTTCATAATTTTTGAGTGAAATTTAATGTTAAACTTAATACAAATTTTGCCTGTAGGATGTTTATAAAATATAAAGAAATACTGATAGAAACATGTTAAATATAATGTTTTTATTTCATGCCAAGTGAGGCAATGAACTATGATCTAAAGTAGTCAAAAACTACATTATATATGTGTATATATATATATATATATATATTTAAAGCTAATTTAAACTCCCCAAGCAAGTGTTTCCCTATATTTAATATTTTCTCTTGGTGTATATGTATTTAACAATAAGTATTAAAATATTTATAAAGAAATTAAAAATATATAAAATATATTATATAATTTACTTTATATATAGAACTTAAAAATATATAGGTTGGTTTAAATCAAAATAGTTTAGCTTCCCATCAACACTTCCAAAATATTTTTCCATAAAACCAAAACAAAAGCTACCTATGTGTATCACCAATGATCAATATTTGACATTGTAAGACCTATGGTATTTTCTAAATTTTATCTTCTAAATCAGTTCACTAATTTGACCAGGTCAAAAAGGTAAATACTTAAAAGGAAGAAAGTGATTCACTGAAAATGTTTTATTACATTGTATCTGGACTTGTAGATAGTATGGACCAATAAAATATGGGCTTATATTTAACCATCCCTAAAAACTAACAAATCAGCTACAATTGGAAATGTGATTTTAAACATTTGGACAGTATGGATCCTAGAAACATTTATAACCATTATGAATTGAAACCTGCAGATTTTAGTAGATTTTTGTTTATGATAAAGTTGCCTCTGGTAAATCTTTGGTGATTTCTCATCAGCCATGATTCCTAAAGTAGGCAAGCATAAGCTATTTTCTCAAATAATGTGAAAGAGCTCAATGAACTTGTCCACCTCCATTAACTTGTCTGCCACAGTCTGGCTGGGCACAAATCAGGAGCCACTCACAGCTTTGTAGATTCAAACAGCAATTCTTTATTCCCGATCTCACACCAGCCCTCCACAAACACGTTCTGAAGAAATCCACGTTCTCTGCCCAAATCCACACCTCCACCGGGCCTCTGTCTCCCAAATATATTCTGAATCCCGTGAGAACTCAAGGGGAACTCAGGCAGCAGGATACACCCTATTCTAAATGGGGAACACCCTATACTCAGATTACCCTAAACCGGGAACACCCTAAACACGAATCCGCCCTGGTCCTAGAGCAAGGTCATCTTACATGCAATGTCACTGCAAAATGTCCTATTTTCAGGAGTCCTTCCACTAAAGAAACATGGGGGTATGCTGGCAAGGAAATTGTCATACCTACTTGGCTGATGGCTCCTAGCACTTTTTACCTTTGTAAATATATGCTTTTGACAAAACATCTTTTAAATGTCAGATATAGCTAGGTATTTTTTCCAAATATATTCTAAATTTTTACTTTATAAAATAGTACTTAACACTTATAACAGATAAAATAACCTATAGTATCAAAAATAAATATGAAAAATAATCTGAAAATAATTCTGAAATGCTCTCATTTTTTCAGTGCTTTCCAGAGAATAAGTTCTTTTGAAATGAAAGCATAAATACACTTCCTCAGCAGCTGAAAGCCTTTGAAAGAACAATATAGATATCACTGTGTATCTGAATCCCACATAACACAAAAACAAGTTAAAATTGGCAACTCACCAGACTAAAAATTTACATAAAGCAGGAAAAATTCTTGCATTTTTTTCCATCTGGAAAATATTTTAAACTGAACACTTTTTTTATTTTTTTAAATTTTTTTTACTCAAAAGATTTTCTTGTACCAATTTTGTTTTTCTAAAAAGTGCTAGATTTCCTTTACTCTTTCCTCCACAAAAATAAAAGGATTGTTACTACTACTTTAAAAGAATGTTTTGTTGTATCTCATAAATTTTGTTTTTAAAGCTACACTTTATAAATTTAACAAGATTTTGTAAAATTCTAAAAAATCCTTGACAGACTTCTAAATGCATTTCAGTATATTTTTACTGAACATACATTTCTAAAATAGTGACATATAGAATATTTTTTCCATCTGCTGCAGATAAATAAGTGCTCAAAGTATAATTGGCAAGAAAGTGAACTTGGTTAAAAGATGCAATATCAAACTTATTAATATTGACATACAACTACAATATAAAAGTCTTGATTGAAAGACTCATTTTCTGACCAATATGTTAACTCTGAATGTTTCAAAATTATCAAAAATACTATAGAAGACAATTCATGTATAACACACCCACCATGATCAATCATCAGACTTTAAGCCATTACAGAAAATAAATCAGGTTTTTGATAAATAGATTTTTTTTAAATCCCATCTAAAATATTACAGTTTCCTACTGCAATCTCTTAGCTGTACCTTGTGCTTTTTCACATTAGTAATTAGATTAGAATTAAGAAATTTAAGTGAACATAAACTATAGAAAAGGAAAACAATGGTAAAATGTGGGCATGCCAAACTATTTCAATGTTAGCAAGCATGAGGATTTTCTGATCTTGTATACAGCAGATTGCCTTCTCAGGTTCAATCCGACCCCAGGCGAAATTGACAGAACAACCTCTTTTGTTCCCTCCAAATTTCCTTGTTACAACTCCTGTAGCATAAACATTTACTATAGCAATTAAAATATTTTCCTCCATCAGCAAGGAGCTTTAGAACCAGGTCATCCACTACTGCCACTCAATTGACTGAGCGTCAGGAAATTAGTGCAGTCCTTACCTGGCAGGTGAGCTCCAGGTGGGCTTCACACAGGAACTCTTTGCCTTGTCAAAAATGCTGACGTCATGTGCTCCACCATCTCTTGGTCATGTTCAGGTAGCCACTGTCCCTGTTGGAAGCCGTGTGCATCACCTGTCTTTACTGAGGTGCTGCTACCACCTTTGCAAACCAAAGAAGAACTCAGAATCCAAGATGGCACAAATGTGCCCCTAGGTGTGCACTCCCAGCTCCAAGAGTGCTGAAAGCAGGCAGCTGTGGCCTCATGTCATATACTGCCTCTGGGCAGTGGCTATAGCACCTTCCCAAATGGAAGCACTCAGGGTTGTTAAGAGCCACTTCCTATGCTCCTGATTTCCCTGCATGCTCTGGCCCTTTCTGTTCAAACCTTTCCCCTACACTCTGATCTTCGCCTTTTTTAAAAAATTTCTCTATTCTGTGTCCTTTATTTTGTATTCTTTTATCTTAGGCTGAAAACTTGCAAGATGCAAGCATAGCTGCAATGTGGCACAAGCTGAGTGATGGTGACACTGACAAGAAAAGGGTAATACACACTGACTACACAAGCACACAGACAATTATAGCCTTATTCAGTCCCACGAACTCACATATCATACAAGTAGAGACTCAAAAAACTGTTGATGCACACAGACAGATACACATACACATAATAAATAGACATACACTTGGACATGCCCAGACAGGTGCACACACATTCTCATATACACATACTCCAGTCACATATTCTCATGCACACATAGCCATATTTATGGACCCACACATTCACAGTCCAGACATGGAAATGCTATCCTTAGTCTCCACAACTGTAAACATCCCCAACCTCTACAGGGACCTGGACTAAGCTATGAATCCAGAGGCCTGAATAAGCTCGAGATTGGCCCAAGGGAGAGTGAAAGGTGGAGGGCAAGCAAAAACCTGCTATCCTCTTGTCATAGAAAGCAAGGAGTGAGGAGATCCATATGCCAAAGGAGCAGTCCATACACTCTGACCTGGAATGCTAAGTGAAGGGGCCTTCTGACTCCTAGAGTTGTCTGTCAGAAATGAGAATATTGGGATGTGGAAGGAATTATTTATGGCCCCAAATTGAGCCTCTCCTTTTTGCTGAAGACTGGGCTCCCTTTGGCATCCCCTTTCCACATCACCCCCTACAACAGTCCTTCCTGTCTCCAGGAGCTTGACTCTCCTTTAAGATCTCCTCACTGAGATCCACATGCCTGTACCTCCACAAAATGGGATCCCTCCCAGACACAGCAAGGTATGCCCCCACCTGAGGGATCCTCATGCTGCATCTACCCCTACACATTCCTTAAAGTACAAGAGGTACCCCTTACCTTCAGCCCCACAACCCGAAAACTCACAGGTCACACTTCAGCGCTGCAGAGAAAGAGGCCCACCATGGGTCAGACCTCCTCTAATGTGATGACTCCCTTCGCCAAAGAGTGCCTCTCCAGAAACTGCAGTCCTCCAACCCAAGATGCCTGCACCTTTCCCGAGGGCTCCCAGCTTGGATCCTTTGGCTTGAGCCCCCTAGCGGGCGGCTCTGAGCCCTGGTGGCAGCAGCTCCTGCATTCCAGCTGCAACAGCACTGACTCCTGCACTCCAGCATCTCTGGTACTCTGTTGGCGGCATTGTGGGATCCTGAATTTTGGACAACACTAACAAGGTGGTGTTGGGTCCCGTGCTCTGGTGGCAGCGTCATTGGCTCCTACACTCCAGAAAAAATGTTGCCTCCTGCACTCGAATTTAATGCCCCCGCTGCGGTGGCAGCAAGTTGGCAGCAGCTCCTGCACTTCAACGCTGGTGTGCTCTGGTGGCTCCCATTTCCTGGCTGCAGAGGCATTAGCTCCTGCACCGCAGGGGTACCTGCACTCCAGTGGCTCCCTTGCTCCAGATGCAGCTTTGTCTTAGATGATATGGCCGCTACTTATGGGATACAGCTGCAGCTACTCTGGCTCCTCAGGCTCCATTTTGGCTGCTCCTTCTGGGAGGTAGCAGCCGCTCCTCCCCAGGCCCCTCCCCCGATCTACTCCGTATCCTCCCCTGCTCCTCACCTGGATACTCACCGGGCTCCTCCCCATCTCACCTCCAGCTGCAGCCTGGACTGGAAGACTCGCTGTTGGATAAGCGCAAGTGCTCTGCCCTCGCTTCTGCTTTTCTCTCAGGGGGCATGGGGCCATGAGCAATTCTTAAGTTTCGACCAATGGGGTTGGTACTTTTTCCAAACCCTTATTAGCATAAACATAAACCAATAGCATTGAACCAAGAAATATATATACCACTTGCTGAGCACACTCAATGAGATAATTGTTGTGAAATGCTTGGAGATACTTTGCATCTTGTATATTCAGAAGCTGGGAGTCCTGGGGGAAAAAAATAAACATTTGGTGGTGAGCTTCTATAATCTGCTGGAATGCCAGTGAGTAGAGGGTCCTATCAAGAGCACCTTGGATGCTGAGGCCTGCCACTTAGTAGGGACCCACTTGCCAAGAGAAGCAGAAAATGCAACTTTCACTTCAGGGACTTTTTAGTGTGCTTGTTCATATGAATCAATATTAATTATGTTATTTTTATTTATAATTTTCACATTAATTATTAAAAGTAAAAAAGTTAATAAATACACACATTTAACTAATTAAAACAAATTTTTAAAAATCAGACATAATCAGTACATTGGGGCACATTCCTATAATCCCAGTTATCTGGAGGCTGAGAAAGGTGGGTTGAGAGTTCAAATTCAAGCTCAGGACCTGTCTCAAGATTTTAAAAGGGCTGGATATTAACCTTATTGGTAGAACGCCTGTCTAGCATGTGTGAGACTTGGGTTTAATTCCCAGCGCTGTGAAATTGAGAATACACACACACACACACACACACACACAGAGAAATGCAATAATTAAATTTGACGTTAAGTTTTAAATTTAA
The DNA here is from genome assembly GCF_048772815.1 of Callospermophilus lateralis. Taxonomy (NCBI): domain Eukaryota; kingdom Metazoa; phylum Chordata; class Mammalia; order Rodentia; family Sciuridae; genus Callospermophilus; species Callospermophilus lateralis. Next base: position 478,863 of record NC_135326.1, read on the forward strand.
CTTTAAGTTTTCAAGGCTTACTTTTCTTAGAAAAGCAGTAAATACATTACATTATTTTGGTGATTATATTTTAGTAGATTGTATGTGTTAGTTGCATAAACTATACTTACAGACCATTAATCTATTTTTATTTTAATACAAAAAATAATACATATTTGACATTAAGATAAAAAAAATGAAATTCTAGTGCAAATTGGGGGCTATGGGAAGAAGGCACTTAGAAGTGGACTATTGGTACGTTTTGCCTTTTATAACCCAAACTTATAAACCATCCACTCTTCTTTCACTATTTACAGTTCTTTAGAAGTGAATCACTAAATCTAGTATGCATTCTTGAGAGAAATGTTAGAAATTCTCTCAGTGTATAAATGACAACAGCAGGTTGCTAGAAGACATTTTAGGAAAGGACTATTAACATAATCACCTTCCAGAGGCAGGGGGAACTCAGAACACTTGCTTAATTTTAAACTAAGAATGGTACCTGTATCCAAGTGGCTTTTGAAGAGATAGGAGGCATTCTGAGATGTTGGGTAAGGAAGCTTACTCAATATCCACTTTCCATTGTCCAATTCCAGTGTGCAGAGAGAGCCACAGGGTCAGGGTGGCACACAGCCACCACAGGAGCAATCAGGGAGCAGTTGAATGTGGACATCTTTGATGCTGCCAACTTTGCTAAGGTCCAGCAACATGGAGGTCAATGCCTTTAGCTCATGGCCCTAGATGATAGGCAGCCCTGTGGTTTAGGGAAAACCTATATAAAAAAACCCATCTAACTTTGATAGACTTCAGTATTTTTTAATTTTTGCTGACACAATTTTGGTTTTGTTCATCTAGTATCAGTGAATATTACATGAACTATAGAGTATAATTTATTCAGCTCTTTGATTTTACATACCCCTTTCAATAAGAACCACCTTGGCCGATGGTTCACTGGGCCTTCCCCTGTCTACTTTTCACCACCAAGAAACAAATATGAGTAGATGAGAGACAGGAATGTCTTTCTTCCCCTCCTGGAGGAAATTTTATGTCACTGTCCCCTGACAGTGAGTATGGGCAGGCATTCCATTTTGAAGAATTTTCTCTTTGCAGAATAGAAAATTTTCTATTAAAAAAAATCAAAGTATGCTTAAAAGCCCAGAATTTTTCAAGTTTGACAATGTTTTCTGATACCTTCATGTTGGCTGTGAAATTTCTTTCTTTTTTTTTTTTTTAACCAGGGATTGAACCCAGGAGCCCTCGACCCCTAAGCCCCATCCCCAGCCCTATTTTGCATTTTATTTAGAGACAAAATCTCCTTGAGTTGCTCAGGGATTCAGTGTTGTGAAGGCTGGCCTCTAACCATGATTCTCCAGCCTTAGCCTCTGGAGCTGCTGGAACTCAAGGTCTGCATAACTGTGCTGGACTTTGTTTGGGAAGTTTGTTTTGGGGTTCAGGAGCTGGGAATTTTGTTCATCAAAAACAGAATGTGGCTTCTCTTTTAGGTGTTTTTCAAAAGCCCGATTTATATGCTCTCAGGTGGACCACAGGTAGAGGAGATCTGACCCTTAGCTTCCAGTCTTGAGTGTCCTTGTCTTGGTTGGGTTTCTGAAGAAGAGAAGGCAAGGGATGGCTTGATAAGATAATGCTCCCCTTGAACAGTGGGAAGTGGCCTGAGTGTCTGATCCTGTGGCCGTGTGTCTCTGCCTTTGGGACATTTCTATATCAGCTCACAGGAAAGTCCAATGAATGCCTGCCAGCAGAAGTCTTCTGTGGCCTCCCCATTTGTCAGGAGAGCAGTGACCCTCATCTCTTCTTCTTCTTTTTTTTTTTTTTTTTGGAAGGAAACCAGGGTTTGAACCTTGGCACCAACCACGAAACCACCTCCCAGCCCTGTTTTGAATTTATCTGGAGATAGGGTTTCATTGAGTTGTTCAGGGCCTCACTGAGTTGCTGAGTCTGTCCTCTAGCTTGCCTTCCTCCTGCCTCAGCCTCCTGAGCTGGGATGACAGGTGTGGGCCACCGCTCCATGTAGTGTTGCTCTTCACCCATGATGGTGTCTCTGGCTTGTACTGTAAGGTGACTTATCAGTACTTGTGCTGTGGCAGTTTGAGGTAAGAAGGTTTTTGGTAGGGAGGATATGGATGTGGAGAGAAGGATGGTCTTGCTTCTCATCTGTCCCCATTGGCTGTTCCTTCCAGAGCTGCAGATAAAAAAGGCCAAGGAGGTCTACATGGAGGAGGTTACTAAGCTGATGCCATGTGAGACCAAGAACCCCATGGGTGGCTACAGCAAGACCATCAGCCACATGATCATAGTGCTCAAGACAGCCAAGGGCACCAAGCACCTCAAGGAGAGTCCATTCTGAGCCCTGTCCTTGGCACTGTGGTACCGGTAAGGTGGTGTGACCTCTGTGTCCCTCTTTCCTTGGCCTCTACACTGTTTTATGTTTACACCATATGTTTATGCCATATGAGACACTCAAAATAACACCATGTAATATAAAGGTACACCTCTTGGAGGACTTGGACATAGGTTCCTTCATGAGGTAGCTCTTTCAATTCTCATTGCTCCTGGGAGTTGTGTGGTTAAGTCAAGAAATTGCTTCTGCCATCTCATCCCCCACATGATGACCATTGGCCAGCCAGGCACAGTGGTGCACAGCTGTCATCCCAGCCACTCAGGAGGCTGAGGCAGGAGGATCCCAAAGTGGAGGTCAAACTCATCAACCTAGCCAAGACCCTGAGCAGCTCAGGGGGAGCCTGTCTCTAAATAAAATAAAAAATGGGGCTGGGGATAGGGCTCAGGTGTAAGTTACCCCTGGGTTCAATTCCCAATACTGCCCCCTCACCTCCCCAAAAATTCAAAGTGGACATAATTTTGTTTTCTTTTTTCTTTATTTTTGATAACATTTTCCTTATGCACTGTTATGATTGACTCACAGTAGCTCTGTGCCTGAACCCTACTGCCTACCCAGGTCCCCTGATGCAGGCTTGGGGAGGTATTTTACCTGTGACTCCTAACAGCTGTGTTCCTGTGTGCACAGGTGCCTTAAATCTCATTTCCCCTGTTTTCCAGATCAAGGTCTCAGGCTCAGAAAAAGGCTCCACAGTCATCTGGTGTCCAGTGCTGGAGGAGGGTGACTGCAAGTCCCCTGGTGCTCGGTGACCCCTGTGGAGTACTCTGAGCTCTCTGGGGCTCAGTTTCTCATCTCTAGATAACTGTGAATCCACCATAGAATCTCTCGATCTTTCCTCCTTTTATAATTTGATTGTTATTTGATTCTCTGAAGTGGTTTCTCGGTCACTGCTTTTTGGAGATCATGAAAATGTCACTTCTTCCAAGGGCTATTTTTCTGTTTCCTAACAGGGCATTAATCTTAGGAGCTTGGCTTCTCAAACTTCTCTCTCTCTCTCTTTTATTCCTCACCATATCCTGTCCACCCTGGATTAATGAGGTTCTGAGAAGGTGGCCCCTTTTAAGAAATGACACCTGGAGCAAGTTCATCTGTAAAATCAAATGTATGAAAGTCCCTGAGATAATAAGAGAAAAATTGTCCTTTTCCACGTAGGAGAGAGGACACAGGAACACAGGAAATTTGAGCCATTCATTGGTCTGCTTCATCAAGCTTCTTGAAAAAAAGAAGAAGATGAAAATAGTCTTCCAAAGCAAAAAGTGGTACTCCCCTCTGATCCCAGCAGCTTGGTGGGCGAGACAGGAAGATAGCGAGTTCAAAGCCAGCCTCAGCCAAAGTGAGGCCCTAAGAAACTCAGTGAAACCCTGACTCTAAATAAAATGCCAAACAGGGCTAGGGAGGGGGCTTGGTGGTTTAGGGCCACCTGAGTCCAAGCCCTGGTACCCCCAGGCCCCCCAAAACCCAAGTCCTTCTGGGCAGTTTTCCCACATGGATAAGATATTGAGAAAGAAAGACCTCAGGTGCATTGTGTGGAGTTTTGAAATGTCTGAGTTTGAAGGAGGCTTACTAATCTTGCCCTGGGGACTCCCCAACTCTTTTCCTTTTTGAACAGTGTCCCAACAAGGCTAGAGAGGCTGGGCCCTGGGGAGCTCCTGGCAGCTCTGTTGGGGTGCAGTTGTGAACATGATCAACCAATTTTTGGTGTGTGTGTGTGTGTCCCACAGGAATTTGATGCATGGCATAGTTTACACTTCCCATCTTAATTCTAGAACATTGTCATGACCTTCCAAGGGACCTCATTCCCATGAATGGCCACCTGCTCTCCCTCCCCCCTGGCCTTTGGCCACCACATATCGACTTTGTTTCTGGATTGGCCTTTTGGGGGACCCCTCCTCTCGAGGGAGCCCTGCAGTGGGTGTTAGACTGTGTCGTGTCTCTCATGCCCCCTTTTGACTCTGGACTCTGGGACAGAGCTCAGGTGTGTTTCCACAGGGTAGCCATCTGTAGTACCTGACCTGGAAGCTCAGCCTCAGGACCCATGTGCAAGCCGGGTCCTGCAGAGGCTGCTGTCCTGCCCCAGTGCACACGCCTGGGGAAGAGAAAGACCCTGTAGAGCACCATCACCCGGAGATGTGTTTGCACAGCCCCGGGGGCCAGAGGGTGTTATGATTTCCTTTTTTGTGATTCTGGGGCTCAAACCCTGAGTCCTGGCCATAGCTAACTGGCACTCTGCCAGTGAGCTGTGCCCCAGCCCCAGGGATACCTATGTGGTCTAGACTGGCCTCCACATTGGTGATCCTTCTTTCTCAGCCTCTTGACCCAGACAGTCTGGGGGGATTCCAACTTATGTTTTACCTTCTTAGCTGGACCCCTCTGTAGGTGCTTCTGGGTGCTGTCACATAGAGGAGGAGAGCGAGGCCCAGAGAGTGGAATCACAGGCTACATCAAATGCAGCCTCAGGTGGCTAATTAGGAAGCTCTGGTGTCCCTAACTCAAGGACTAGAGCTGCAGTGGTGATTCTGGGGGGTGCCATCGAGTGTGGCCATGGACACATGTCCCCTTTAAGGCAGCCAGGTCCCTGTAAGAATGCTTCTACCACTTTGCAACCCCTGAAGGTTGAGTAATGGTGATGTTCTCTTGTCTCCTGCAGGCAGACACGGTCACCCTCAGGTTCTCCTCCTGGTGTGCAAAACCCCCAGTCCTGGTTCTTGTGCCTTGCCACATACCAACATACCCACCCACTACTAGGGTTCCTGGCTACCTCAGGTGTCTGTCTGTCTGACTGTCTCTTTCTCTCTTGTATTTAGTCCTGTGAACTGAACCTGTAGTTCTTAAGAAGGGACCCAGAAGCCTGCCCTTTATATTTTGCTTTGTATTGTTTTGAGAGAGCATCTCCCCTTGTGAAGTTGCTGAGGCTGGCCTCCAACCTGTGATCCTCCTGCCTCAGCCTCCCCAGCTGCTGGGATGAGAGGTGCTTGCCACTGCACCCGGCTCTTCCCCAATTTTATGTTTTTCTCAGGCTTATTATCACTTTACTCCCTGAAAATGTAAGTTCAACATGAATCCACTGTTGCCTTGAGGCCTTTCAGCAGCCTAAGCTCCTCCATGAGTGGCCAAGAGCAGATCTGTCTCTGAACTCGGTTTTGACAGCCCCGTGTCATGGTTCTGGGCAAGGACAGGCTTCTGATCCTGGTTTCTTGGGAAGAGCTCCATCCTGATGACAGGGGGCGCTGGTTTGGAAGGTGAGGGCTGGGACCTGAGGTGGATCTGCCGTTCTGCAGGGGCTGATGGTTATAGGGCCCAGGCTGGGCCTGCTCTGACCCTTCTTGCTCAGGTTTCCTGGGGAGAGAATTCTAACTACACTTGATGGAAAGTTAATGAACCTAAGCATTGTCATGCGGAGCCCCCCAAAAGGCTCCTTGACTGAGTGCAGCAGAAGAGAATTTGCAAATGAAAACACATCTCCCTGGGGCATCCATGTGGAGTGTCTTGCATCAGGCTCTGGGCTCTATGGGATGACTCCTAGACACTTCACGGAAAGCTTTGTGTGGAATGATGTCTGTTTTTTGTTCGTTTCTTTGTTTGTTTTTTAGATGAGGGTACAAGGGTTCAACTCAGGGGCTCTTGACCATGAGCCCCAGCCTTATTCTGTATTTTATTCAGAGACAAGGTCTCAACTGAGTTGCTCAAGGCCTTAAGTTGCTGAGGCTGGCCTCCAATTTGCAATCCTCCTGACTCAGCCTCCCAGGCCGCTGGGGTTATATGCATGTGCCACCACACATGGCATGATTCTTATTTTCAAATGATGATATCAAACCTTTAATGGGCCCAGTACCCATCCTAGGGTCAGAGAGCCAGTGGGAGAACAAGGCTGCATGGTTGGGTATGGAGAAATTTGAGGTGTGGAGAAGGGAGCAGGTAACAGTTCCCCCACTGGCTGGGACCCTGTCTGAGGAGAGATCATCAAGGTGGTGAACAAGTACATTGACCAAGGCCTGCCTGAGCTTGTCCCCAGTGTGCTGTTTGTGGACAAGGTGCAAATGCTGGACATCAAGGGCTTCACCTCCCTGAACTGAGCTCTGGAATCTTTCATCGCCCCCATCGTGATTTTTGCCTCCAACCATGAACACTATGTTATCAGTTAGGTGCTGCTGGCTGTCCCTGCTCCCTGGGTCTGTCCCCACCATGATGTCATAAGTCATGATGGGATGAAGGGACAGTATGTTTTCCCGGGGAGGAGACAGCAGAAGGACTGAAGGCCACAGCTTCCCTGTCCCTGATGGACAGGGTCTCTGCGGGCCTCTGAGCCTCGACATTCCTGTGGAGATGGGACACCAAGGCCCATGGCTGGGATTTGAGGACAGAAAAAGAGGGCATCAGGTAAAATGGAAGGTGTTGTGTGCAGGTGGTGACTGGGTGCCAACTAAAAAGGATAATGGGTGACACACAGGAATGCCAGGCCCTAAGCAACTCAGCAAGACCCTATTTCTAAATAAAATATAAAATAGGGCTGAGGATGTGGCTCAGAGGTTGAGTGACCCTGGGATCAATTCCTGATTCCCCCCCCGCCCAAAAAAAAAGATGGAAACTGAGTGGCCATGAGATCCCAGAGCACCCTGGGCTGCACCACCTTCCTAGGTATGTGAAATCGCACTCACTAGAGTCCTGGGTATTTGGAGGTTGTGGTCTTCAAATCTGACTTTTAAGGGCAGGTTTCATCCCAGCCCCTCCTATGACCTAGGCCCCAAACTTTCCCAGGAAAAATCCAGAGGCTGCAGTGACAGCAGGCCCTAGCTGTGGGTTGGCACTGAGATGCCCTGATGACCAGAGGAGTCTTCTCATTCCTGTCTGCCACAGTCTGGCTGGGCACACAATCATGAGCCACTTACAGCTTGGTAGATTCAAACAACAATTCTTTAATCCCGAACTCACACCGACACTCTACAATCACATTCTGGGGAAATCCACATTCTCTGCCAAAATCCACCTCCTCTGCCTCCCAAATACTCTCTGAATCCCAGGAGAACTCAAGGGGAACTCAGGCAGCAGGATACGCCCTATTCCCAGAAGAAATAATCTTAAACCCTGATCCCCCTAAACCCGGATCCGCCCTGGTCCTTGAGCAAGGTCACCTTACATACAATGTCACTGCAAAATGTCTAAGGCAAGTCCTATTTCCATGAGTCCTTCCACTAAGCAACATGGGGTACGCTAGCAAGGAAATTGTCATACCTACTTGGCTAATGGCTCTAAGAATCTCCCCCTTCTGATTAAATAAGCAACAAGCAATGTGGCTTAAGGACCGTGCCTGGTAGGTTGTCCAATTCAACATATGGTTCTTACCTGTCATCGGAAAACTGACCTTTAGGCATCAGCCTTCTGTCTTAGGTTGATACCACTGCAATTGGATCATACCCATCACTGACTACTGGTCCAGCATACAGCCATACTTGTGGATAGGTCTATGCACCAGTGGGGGGGGGGTGAGGTTCTTTTCCTCACCTCTGTTGGTACCCGAATTTGGCCTTGGTGCCAGTGGGGGAATGAGGTTAATATGGCTTAACCACTGCAATTGGATCATACCCATCACTGACTACCGGTCCAGCATATAGCCATTGGCCCCCAAATTTTAGACCATCACTAGCAGAAGGACAGAGGATACAGAAATGCCACGACACCAAGCCAATTGACGGCTTCTATGGAAAAATTGAATCACTGGTGACACCATCAGCAAAGATATGCCAGCACTACCACAATTCGCTGCACCAAATGATAGTTACATAGTATGGACAAGTTCTGCAAGCTGTTCAAAGCAGAGGAATCTATCAATATGTCCGTTTCCTCCCAATGTCCGTTTCCTCACAAAGTAAGTTGACTCCTTGATTGAGCATTACTTCTTGAGTTATATTCATTGATGCATCAGTTTATACAGTTTACTATGATAGCTATCATAGAAGCTGTAGTTTGGTTTTATCTTAGTCTTCACTGGCACTGGGATGGAGATAGGAATTCTGGCAATGATGCTAAAGAGACATTATTTTGAAGATAATTATTAAATATAATGAAAAGTAAAGGTGAAAGTAAATGAACAGATCAGTTAACCTATTTTAAAAACAATCCTTAACAGCTGTTTACCTGATTTAAATAAAGCCATTTAAATCACGTGAATAGAAAAAAAAAGTTCGGATCCATTTTTTCATGAGCGCTCCTCATATATGATATGTGGACATATGCACACACAGACATACAACACAAAACACAAATGTGCACAAAAACGTACAACACATAAGACAATAATAAGGCCTTGTAGCTTAACCTAGGTGAAATCTCCATTGCAATGTTTAAAAACTCCAGTCAAAAGATAAAACTGATCCGAAAAACATTAACCTAGGTTTGTATGAGCTCAAAAATAAAAATAGAAACTTATGATGTGGAAAAATGCAATAATAAAATAGATATTTAAAAAAAGCACCCTGGTTAATCACTGTTGCAGATGTAAGAATAGCCAAGCTGGAGCTAAAGGCCTTGTAGCTTTACCTAGGTGAAATCTCCATTGCAATGTTTAAAAACTCCAGTCAAATAATAAAACTGATCAGAAAAACATTAACCTACACCTGTATGAGCTGAAAAATAAAAATAGAAGCTTATTATGTGCAAAAATGCAATAATAAAATAGATATTAAAAAAAGCACCCTGGTTAATCACTGTCGCAGATGTAAGAATAGCCAAGCTGGAGTTCTGGATATCAGCTGTTATGTATTTTTGATCTGTAGAAATTGTTTTCTCAGACTCTCCCATGGAAAGAACAGCCCAGGAGGGAGTGGGGGAGGAACCTATGAACAAGGCATTGAATTATGTTAAAGGGGTCATGGAAATATAGGATGAGAAGTATGAGGTTGGTGTTCTGCTCCTCAGGTGTTGGGGAGGTGGCTCCTGGCTCTGGGCAGAGGTGGCCCTGGGTGGGCAGTTGGGGTGTCCGAAAGGCCTGATGACCACATTAATCTCCCAGAGGAAGTTTTGAAGTGTTACCCAGTGCCCAATGTGGGCAGTGTCTCATCCATTTGGGGCAAGACACAGCTCAGAGGGAGCAAGGGATTTGTCACATCTTATTGCGCTGACACGCAATCTAGAAGCCATGACAGCATCCCATTTTTTTTTGCCATTTCAGTTGGAGCCTAAAAAATGGTTGTGATGTTTAGGTGAAGAGGGCAGGGCTGGTCCCCAGAAGTGTTTGAGGTGGTCACAGCTGGGCCCAGGCTATTGGGTGCCTCCCAACACAGAATTGGGTGGCCCCATCAAGCCCAGCTTCCTGCCCGCTCTCAGGGGCCCCTTTGGGAGTGGGAAACCAGAAAAGGAAGAGCTTTTTTTTTTCAACCAGGGTCTGAACCCAGGTTTTCTTACCCACTGACCCCTACTTCCAGCCCTCTTTGTATTTTATTTTGAGCCAGGATCTCACTGTGTTGCTCAGGGTTTCTCTAAGTTGCTGAGCCTCCTTCCTCAGCCTCCCAAAATGCTGGGATGAAAAGTATTTGCAAAACAGCCCAGCTTCTTTATGATATTGAGCCTCAGTTTCCCCATCTGTAAGATGGGATTCTGTCTCCTATCACTGGAAGTGTATAACCATACTCCATGGACCTGGGAGGTGATGTGTGATCAGCCACCCAAGCAGCCCAGAATGGGGGGAGCCCCCAATCCAGGTCCCTCCAGGAAGAGGACCTGGCAGTCTCTCAATAAGGAGACTCCAACTGGCCAGCTTCAACCTCTCCTTAAAGACGTCGAGCTTAGAAGAAAAGTCTCCATTTGGAGGATTAGAACTGGAGGTCTGAGGAGGGTCCCAGAGCCCAGCATCAGACCAGGGGAAGTCACTGGCCCCACCCTGTGTCCCCACTGGGAGAAAAACCCTGGGCTGCTACCCCAGGGCTGCACTAAGAAGAGAAAGGAGTGGCCTCCCTCCATCCTAGGCCTAGGGGAAGCAGAGCCAAGAATGGAGGGCAACAGGTACCTCTATCCTCACTCACCCATGGATCACCACCATGCCTTGTCCCCTCCCCAGGGCTATTTACCAAACTGACACCTCCGACTTGGAGGATTGCGGGCAGCTGGCCAGGTGCAGGAGGCCGATGGTGGGGCATCTGTCGGTCTCATCACCACAGCAGGCAGGATTAATGGGCAGCCGCAGGAAAGGTGATGGATGCGGCTGTCACTGCGCCTAGCTGCGTTACCCCCTGCCCTGCCCAGCTAGATCAATGGGCAGTGGCAGCTGGGCCAGCTTGATAAGTTGGGCCTATGGGCGCCCGCTAATTGCCTTCTCCATCAACTACCATCGCCATCATCGTCATGCCGCTCTTGGACAGATTGGCTTCATCAACATCATAATTCATTAGAACATTTGTGGCCATAGTGAGGAATGTCGCGGGACTCTGTGCTGGAGCAAGGAACGCAGCGGCTGTGGTCCTGGTTACAAACAGAGGGACCCCTAGAGCTCCACTGGTGCTGCTCTCATCCAAGGACCAAACTTAAGCAGGGGTGGTGGTGGGCGGGAGCCCAGTGACAACTAGGCAGGCTTGCCTACCCCACCCCTGCCTGCGTGAGACTCAGCCACCATCCTTGTATTTTGTGGACCCCATTCCCCATTGCCCCAGCCATTGGAGAACCCCAGATCCCAGCTGGGTTCCAAACCCAGGCTGGAGGCTGAGGCTGGAGGATCGCAAATTAAAGGACAACTTCTGAACTTGTGAGACGCTGTCTTAAAAATCGAAAAGGGCTGGGAATTGGTGGTGGCCAGAGCCCCTGGGTTCAGTCCTGGGAACCCGAACCCTGTCGCAGGGGTCTCCACCGCAGGGGTGAATCCCACACCCATGGCACCCGCGCTCTGCCTCCAAGAAGCAGCTCTGGCTTCTGGCTGCCTGCACTCTTCACCCAAAGCGGGAACTTGTCACACTCAGGACGTGGTGGCAACAAGCTACCAGGTCCCGGGGCTGCAGCACACCCCGCCGGACTATGGTGCATTCCTCCAGGCGACCTTGGTGACCCCTGAGGTGACCAGTACCCTGGGCACCATCCCTGCAAATAAGCGGCCTCACGGCTGCCCCAGCCCAGTATGACTGGACTGGCCTGGGACACAGAGTCCCAGGGTTCCCACAGTGGCATCCCTGACCACCAGGCGGGGAATAGTCCTGCCCTCCCTAGAGGAGCCAAACTGCAAGTGGGGAGGAGGTTGGCACCTCGGCCTGGTCATCAAGGCCTAAGGTGACCAGCAGCTAAGACGCTGTCTCCTCCTCACTGGGGAGCCATCCAGGAACGCGACACCGGCAGTAGGTGTGCACAGGCATAGAAGAGGTGGTTGGCTTGGAACGTAGTTAATGTTTAAGAAACATCAAGGAGCCAGTGCGGTGGGGCGGGTGGGGCTCTGCCGCAGTCCGGCTGCAGCAAACTAGCCGGGGGTGGGGGGGGGGTGATGAATAACTTGTGTAAGTTGATACAGCAGGAGTGAGAGCCGTTTATTATAGGACAGCAGTGGTATTTATACATTTTACCCAGCTTATCTAATTAGCATAAACTAGATACAGCAGTCAACCATTAAGGAATCTCCACACTTAATGGCTCGCTTTTGTTACTTCACAAACCACTCCCTCTGGCATTTGGCCAGGCAACATCCAGACTTGTTTACAGACTTTAACATTTCTCTGGCAAAATACCAGGTGACATCCTGACTTGTTTACAGACCTTAACATTTCCTACTTTTGTTTAATTTAAATAAGTACCATAGTGTTTTTTACAGAAAGGCCATAAATATCCTGCTAGAAACAGAAAGGGAGGATACAAAATGTTACAATTCCAAGGTTATTGATGGCTCCATGCAAGAAGCCCTTGGAAAAATTATACCAGCAATGATACCATTAGCAACGATATTGAGTTACAATTTGTTGTAGATTACAGTTTGTTGTCTCAGTTCAGATAAAGCAGTGTCTCAATATATTAACTCACAGTCCAGGTAAATCACAGTCCAGGTAAGTTCTGCAGGCAGCTAGCTTAAGTTGTAGTAGCAGAAACAGCAACAACTCGAAGTCTCGTTGGGTTCTCAGCTGAAGTTTCCTCAGGTTCTCAGCAACATTGTAAATTCTTTCACCTTTGTTTTCACCTGCACTGAGAGGAAGGCAGAACTCCGGGTGGCTAAAGAAAATCCTGTAGCATTCTACTAAGAAAACAACATTCTGAACAATTTAGTACATTATCTCAAGGTTTTTTTTACATTTGAAATAAGCCTTAATAGTACTCATTACTCATCAGCCTCCAGGTGTGGGAGACCTATTGTAGTTACTGGCCTTGAAAATGATCAAACTTCAGGGATGCCAGTAGTGTCTTCTGCCAGCTGTAGCATCCCGGGCAGCCACAGATGGCCCTGGGAAGAGTCCCAGACTCAAAATGCTTTCAGGCACAGGAAGCAAAAGCCTGCGAGACTGTGCCTCCAGGTCAGGTCTAGATTTGAGCTCACAGTCACGATCTGCTCCCCCAGGCAGGGGGGCGGGGAAGAGCCCACAACTCCTGCTTGGAAAATTCTTGCTGGGCCAGGATCGGCTTGGGGAGGTGGCAGCCACCTTGTTGATTCACGCACCCTCAGGTATCAAAAAGTATTCCGTAATAGCCTTTTGCTGAAACTTTTTTCCTGATAATCCTTCTTCTTCTGAACTTTCTTTTTCTTTCTGACTAGAGTTTCTGGGCTTTTATCAACGCATGCCCTAACTATTCTTGGTTCCACTGGGGTGCCTTTTTCTCTTATTAATTTACTTCTCACCCCTTCCATATTTTCATCACAAAGACAATACAGCATTTCAAGACAAAACAAGACACAAACATACTGTATCAATCTTCTCCATTTTCTTGAAATGGCCATTTTTCCTCTCGCCCTATCTATCTAGGAACGAGAAGATTGCTCCCTTCCTATCTATGGACCGGCAGCTTTTTTCGTCACTTACCCCCGAGTGTCCTTGGGCTCCCCATAACGGGCCACCATCTGCCGCAGCCCAGCTGGCTGGGCAAAATATCCAGAGGGGTGACGAATAACTTGTGTACATTGATGCAGCAGGAGTGAGAGCCGTTTATTATAGGACAGCAGTGGTATTTATACATTTTACCCAGCTTATCTAATTAGCATAAACTAGATACAGCAGTCAACCATTAAGGAATCTCCACACTTAATGGCTCGCTTTTGTTACTTCACAAACCACTCCCTCTGGCATTTGACCAGGCGCCATCTAGACTTGTTTACAGACTCTAACATTTCTCTGAAAAAATACCAGGTGCCATCCTGACTTGTTTACAGACCTTAACACACAGCTGTTATCCCAGGGGCTCAGGATGCTGAGGCAGGAGGGTCGCCAGGTGGAGACCAGCCTCAAAAACTCAGTGAGGCCCTATCTCTAAAGAGCTGGGACAGGTTGGTGGGAAGGCACCACTGGGTTAAGTCCCTGGCACCACAACCCAGCAAGACTCTAAGGGGTTCTTAGTGCAAGTTGCCCTCCCCCGTGCTGCCCTCCACCTCTGGTCCCTGAACACAAGCTCCCAAGGCTCCTCTCTGGAGACCCCCAAACCAGATTGAGGCATCTGTCTGACATTGACTTTGAGAATTATGAAGTGCAAAGCTGAAGAATCGCCATTGAGCCCCAAGACCTATCGTCAGGTCAGGCACGCCCTGGCATCCCTTAATCCTCCGCACTCTCAATGCCACGTCCAATGTCCTGTGTTTTGGAACTGCATGCACAAAACCTTAGTCCCTGAGGACTTCAGGATACAGTCCATCATCCAGTGTTCAGCATATTCTCTTTAATTTGTAAGGACTGGAGGTTCAGCCAGGGGTAGCTGATCATGGAGCCACATCCCAGTCCTATTTTTTGAGACAGGAGTTTGCTAAGTTATTGAGGCTGGCCTGTAACTTGCCATCCTCCTGCCTCAGCCTCCCAAGTTGCTGCGATTAAAGGCATATGCCACAGGGCTGGGGTTATGAAGCCTCTTGTCCAAGTTCTTGTAGGCATGATTCTTTTCAGAATTGAGCAGACAGGGCATGCACATGTTCTGGTTTCATGGAAACTGCTATATCTTTCCTGAAACCAGTTTATTTGTTTTTCATCCATTCTTTAATGCTTCTGGAATAGACAGATGGTAAATGTGGCCCCAGATGATTTGGGACAAGGGATGAGGTGGGTGCTGTCATAGTTAGGGTACTCCCAGGAGCCTCCAAAGAGATGCATTGGTGGGTGTGGTGGGTGCTGAAGCTCGGGCTGGTATTTGTCGGCCCTAGGAAGATGGCCATTGGAGGGTGCAACATGCTCAGTCACCGGCCCTCATCAGGAAGCTTTTCACTTCCCAGGGCCACCCATCAGGAGGCTAGGACTGGAGGTTCATGAATATTGTGCTCCTTAGGACCAGGCCAGGCCAGAGTGCAGGGGGGGTTCAGGGGTGGAGGGAGTGGTGGGAAGGACAATCAGGGGATGGGAGCCAGGGGTAGTGACTGACACAACCAGGAACCCTCATTCCTGTCTTCAAGCAGGTCCCTGCAGGCAGGGGCCTGGTGTAGGCAGAGCCCAGAGTTTGGCCTCCCAGTTGCCTCCTGGCCTCCTACTGCTCTGGGCCTTACTTTCTTTACCAGCCACCTGATGTCAGCTGCAGACATGGGGGGGTGTAGATGAAGGTGGGATCTGTGTCCCAGTCCACCCCCCGCACACACACCCACATTCTATCTGACCTTGGGCTCCATCTGCTCTGCTCTGAGGCATGTTGGCGGTGGCCCCAGGCATAGCCCCAAGTCCCAAGGGCAGAGAGAAAAGGCACAGTGCTTAACTGGACAGGAGGTTCCCAAATTGGGGTTCTAGTTTTTCCCTCTATCAGAGACTAAACCCCAGGGCTGCTGGACCACAGAGGCCCACCCCAGCCCTTTTTATATTTAGAGAAAGTGACTCATGAGTTGCTGAGGGCCTCACTAAATTGTTGAAGCTGGCCTCCAACTCATGATCCTCCTGCCTCAGCCTCCAGAGTCATGGGGACGCAGACCTGAGCACAGGGGATGCTCCTACGAGGAGAAAGGCCAGGCTGCTGGCAAGCATGTCTCTAGGGATGAACCTGAGTGGAAATGAGACCATGACGCCACAGTTTGTAGAAAGTTGGCTATTTATAATTTAACCACAGTATCTCAGTCATGCAATTTTGGCATCATCAGGGACAATCCCCTGAAAGCTGGGTCAGCATTTGCCCACCATTGTGATCACCGCCCTCAGGCTGTAAGCCCAGGCTACATGGGCAAAGGAATGCAAGCTCCTCTGAAGTCTGGTGCTCTCCAGCCACAGCCCGGGAGCGGGGAACTGGGCCTGCCTGGCAGAGGCCTTGGAGTTCCCAGTGGTGGCCTGGAAGGCCCTGCCCTCTAACAGGAGCAGGAGATGAATCGTGGAGGCCCCCATGGGCTGGGAAATGGCTAGTGGTGGGGCTACTCAGCTGGGGACTGTGTCTAGACAAAGCCATGTGTGAGAAGGTAAAGGGCTCAGGCTGGGGCTGAGGGCCCCCTGGTTTTTGTCACAGGTCTCTGGGGATGGTGTGCCACCTCTACTGAGCCTTTCCAGGGCCCGTGCAGAATAGGGGCACCTTCCCAAGAAAACATGCAGCTGCATCTGATAGGGGCCTCAAGACCTCTGAGAAGATCTCCAGCTCCATGATCTTTCACCTGTCACCACAGATGTCATTGTCTTTCTATCTCAAACACCAGAGCATCTTCCCAGGGACCCCAAGCCCCTAATGCTCAGCTCAGGCCTTGAGGCTGAGCCTCCCCTCCTGGCCTCCGAGTATGGTGGAAGCTGAATTTGGTGGAGGCCGAGAGAGCTGGCCCCCCTACATGCATTTGGTCCCTAAGTGCAGTAAGAACATTCTAGAAACACAGGAGAAGAAAGAAGACATCCTTTACCAGGAGCCTGGGGGCAGCTGCACAATGAGGACGCACCACAGCTGACTGTAGTCTGGACAAGAGGACTTGGCGGAGTGGTCCCCTGAGGGCACTGAGCTCAGGTAGGCGAGGGTAGAGATGGCAACCCGAGGCCTCCCCGGGAGGAGGACAAACTTTCCTGGCCACAAGGTGACCACGAGGTGGCCACGAGGTGGCCACGAGGTGGCAGGAATGGCAGTCCTGGTTCTGCCCCAGCATTAGGCCATTCTGGAAACTTGGTGGGAGAGCACCTGCCCATGACTGGGCAGGGAACTGGGTCATCCTGAGCCCAGAGGACCCAACACCCTCCACAGGAATAGTCTGAACCCAAAGAGTGCCACTGCTGGTAATGATGGGAACATGCTGGTGACACTGTTCATGTCCCCAAAGGAGGTGTGACCCAACACCAGACCACCATAAGGCCACACACAGAGATTTTGTGCTTTCAACCAGAGTCAAAAAGCCACCGTTGTGGGGACCAGGGACACCGTGGTGGCTGCACACATCAAAGGGAGGGGGGAAGGGAGGCCAAAACCAAAGTCAGACAGAAAATGGGGACAGCACTCCACATCCCTGTCACGACTGCAGCTGCCAAAGCCAGAAGGAGGAGAGGACCTCCACCGAGGGTGTCCACCCCATGGTGTAGAGGAGGGGCACATGTCAGTCAGAGGGTAATATCTCCACAAACCACAGCACTGCTGCCCCCGGCCACCACTGCCTTCCAAGGAACTGCCCGCATCCTCCCTGGTCCTTGAGCAGGTGTGGCTCTCTGAAAAGCAGGGTTCCCATGTTGCCCACCTTGCTCGGCTCCTTGATGAAGATCTCATAGGACTGGGAGATGTTGGTGACCTCCAACAGGATCCCAGTCCCCAAGCTGATGGTGCCCAGGAAGGCAGCCAGGACCGAGAGGCCCCAAGGCACATGACCCCAGAGGCCATCACCATGGATATGTAACTAGGAGAGGGCAGGAGGTCAGCCCTGGGTCACCACAGAGCCCCCAAGCTTGCCACCAGTCATGCCCATGACTTAGAACAGAACCTCAGGTGGCCCCACCACCTCCCTGAAGCATTATCTGCTAACACTCCTGTGCACCCCACTAATGCTATGGAACCTAGTCCCTGCTAGGGGACTGTGACTAGTCCCCTCTGAAAGGCTGCCGGGCACGGTGGTCCACACCTGTCACTCCAGTAACTCAGGAGGCTGAGGCAGGAGGATCACAAGGTGGAGGCCAGCCTCACCTAGTTTGCAAGGCCCTAAGCAGCTCTGAAAGACTGTGTTTTTTCCTGTGGTTGCTTCTTTCAGGAAAGGTCATCAAGTGAGAACCCACAGGACAACCTAGGCTGCCATCTGACTTTGTAAACAAAGCCCTTCTCACTGTGGCTGCTGCCGAGTGGCCGATGAAGAGCTAAGGAAATGGCAGAGGGCACTAGGTAAGAGAAATGCAGCATGGTTACCCTCAAAGAAATCTAGATATGTTATTAGGAAAAAGACCTTATGAAGGTCAAGGGCAACAAATTGAATATGATCCTGCTATATATTCAAAAATTGCTGCAGATGCAGTTAGGGCATAAAAGACTTTACAACGACATTGATATTTATAAGGTCAATTATCTAAGATAATACAAGGAGCTAATGAACCTTACACTGAATTTGTAGATAGGCTTATTCAAACAGCTACGAGAGTTTTTAGGGACACAGAACAAGCAATGCCATTAATTAAACAGCTAGCCTTTGAGCAAGCAAACAGATGGTGCAAGGAAGCAATTAGACCATAGAAATATGGAGATTTGAACACATATATTAAATTATGTAGAGACATTAATGAACAAGAACAAGGTATAGCAAAATAAGAAACCTACACTAGAGGAGCAGATGAATAAAGGTGCTCCATGTGATGAGGATAGCTTACCTTCTGAAATTCAGCAGTTACCAAGTAACCCTTTCCACCAGAAATAAAAAACAGATAAGCCTTCATTAATAGATAAACCATACCAATTGTGGTATAATTTGTATAGTGACTCATACACCAATTATAAATGGAAACTAGATTTCTGTAACATGTTGTGAGAAAATTCCCTGGAAAACAGCAGTTGTCTTTTTGGTAACTGATTTTTTTTTCCTAACTTAATTCTAGACTTTCATTGAAATGGTATGCAGACTTGAATACATCAGATTGGTTCTAAAACTTTCATAGTACCTTTTACCAAAGAAGAAACAGACATTAAAGCTTAGGCATTAGGTCAAAGGATAAGTTGCAAAATAAGATCTTTGTCTTTAAAGAATTTGAGTTCTAGAGTCAAGGCTGAGGAGAGACAAATTGGCATGTGGCCTCCAATTACAGTGATTCCCTCTTCTCTTCTATGCTGTCTGACATGTGAAATGGAATTAAATTTGTGTCCATGCAAAATTCCTCATTGGCAACCTTCCATAACAAATATTGTCCTCCATTTAGCACAGATTTACACATGCTAGCCCAGTTTGCTGGTGTCATGTCCAAGTTGGTAATGGATTCGACCATGCTTACAGTGAAGTGTGCTTGGGGACCATAGGTTGCTACAGCCTCCTTTAACTGCTTCACTGTTTTGAAATCTAAAGCATGGTGAATTTGCTGCCTGCCGCAGTCCGGCTGACTGGGCAAAATATCCGGGGGGTGATGAATGACTTGTGTAGATTGATGCAGCAGGAATAGGAGCCATTTATTATAGGATCTGATCGATATTTATACATTTTACACAGCTTATATAATTAGCATAAAATAGATACAGCAGTCAACCAATAAGGAATCTCCACACTTAATGGCTCGCTTTTGTTACTTCACAAACCACTCCCTCTGGCATTTGGCCAGACGCCATCCAAACTTGTTTACAGACTTTAACATTTCTCTGGCAAAATAACAGGTGCCAATCTGACTTGTTTACAGACCTTAACATTTCCCCCTTTTGTTTAATTTAAATAACGACCATAGTGTTTTTTACAGAAACACCATAAATTACCTGCTAGAAACAGAAAGGGAGGATACAAAATGCTACAATACCAAGCTAATTGATGGCTCCATGTAAGAAGCCCTTGGAAAAATTATACCAGCAATGACACCGTTAGCAAAGATATTGAGTTACAATTTGTTGTAGATTACAGTCTGTTGTCTCAGTCCAGATAAAGCAGTGTCTCAATAGATTAACAGTCCAGGTAAATCACAGTCCAGGTAAGTTCTGCAGGCAGCTAGCTTAAGTTGTAGCGGCAGAAACAGCAACAGCTCCGAAGTCTCAAGTCTCATCAGGTTCTCAGCTGAAGTTTCCTC
The DNA here is from genome assembly GCF_048772815.1 of Callospermophilus lateralis. Classification (NCBI taxonomy): domain Eukaryota; kingdom Metazoa; phylum Chordata; class Mammalia; order Rodentia; family Sciuridae; genus Callospermophilus; species Callospermophilus lateralis. The sequence goes on from NC_135326.1 coordinate 498,519, forward strand.
AGGTTCTCAGCAACATTGTAAATTCTTTCACCTTTGTTTTTACCATCACTGGGAGGAAGGCAGGAACTCCGGATGACTAAAGAAAATCCTGTAGCATTCTACTAAGAAAACAACCTTTGGAACAATTTAGTACATTATCTCTAGGTTTCTTACATTTGAAATAAGCCTTAATAGTACTCATTACTCATCAGCCTCCAGGTGTGGGAGACCCATTGTTGTTACTGGCCTTGGAAATGATCAAACTTCAGGGACGCCAGTAGCATCTTCTGCCAGCTGTAGCATCCCGGACAGCCCCAGATGGCTGTGGGGAGAGTCCCAGACTCAAACTGCTTCCGGGAACAGGGAGCAAGAGCCTGCGAGACTGTGCCTCCAGGTCAGGTCTAAATTTGGGCTCGCAGTGGCGTTCTGCTCCCCTGGGCAGGGGGGCAAGAAACAGCTGGCAACTGCCCTTTGGAAAATTTTTGCTGTGCCATGATTGGCTTGGGCAGGTGGCAGCTGCCTTGTCGATTCACACACCCTCCGGTAACGAAAAGTATTAATTAATAGCCTTTTGCTGCAACTTTTTTTTCTGATAATCTTTCTTCTTCTGAACTTTCTTTTTCTTTCTGACTAGAGTTTCTGGGCTTTTATCAACACATGCCCTAACTATTCTTGGTTCCACTGGGGTGCCTTTTTCCCTTATCATTTTACTTCTCACCCCTTCCATATTTTTATCACAAAGACAATACAACATTTCAAGACAAAACAAGTCACAAACATACTGTATCAATCTTCACCATTTTCTCGAAATGGCCATTTTTTCTTTTGCCCTATCTGCCTAGGGACGAGCAGATTGCTCCCGTCCTATCTATGGACGGGCAGCTTTTTTCGTCACTTACCCCCGAGTGTCCCGGCACTCCCCGTACGGGCCACCATCTGCCGCAGTCCGGCTGACTGGACAAAATATCCGGGGGGTGGCGAATGACTAGTGTAGATTGATTCAGCAGGAATAGGAGCCATTTATTATAGGATCTGAGCGATATTTATAGATTTTACACAGCTAATCTAATTAGCATAAAATAGATACAGCAGTCAACCAATAAGGAATCCCCACACTTAATGGCTCGCTTTTGTTACTTCACAAACCACTCCCTCTGGCATTTGGCCAGGCGCCATCCAGACTTGTTTACAGACTTTAACATTTCTCTGACAAAATAACAGGTGCCAATCTGACTTGTTAACAGACCTTAACAGCTGCCCTCCTGTCTGCTCAAGTACAGAGCATGCTAATCTTTGAGGTCCTGTCTCAGAATTCCATCTATCAACTTCAGGGTTGAGGGCCACTCATCTGTCTCCATAGATGGAGCTGTTTGTTGAATTACACCCTCTGGTGATAGAACAGTGTTAGTAGCAGCCTCCTGTTGTAGCTTTTTCCCTAATAGCCCCTTTTCCTTTAAATTTTCTGTCTGACTAGCTTGAGAGATCTTCTCTTTTGCTTGATCTAAAATGCCTTTCTTTATGCTTATGCTTTGAACCTCTAACAATTTATTTAACACTCTTTCTTTTTTTTGTACTAATTTCTAATCTACTATAAAGATAACACAACCTAACAAGATAATACAAAACAAAGCCAAAACAAAATAAAAAAAAAAATGGAACAAAAAATCATTGTATAAATTTTCTTATTTTTCTTAACATGTGTATTTGTTATATATTTCTATCTCTTCCTCAGGGGCAAACAACTTCAAACCTTGAGCCAACCATTTTTCCCAGTTTGCTTGAGAAAGTTCTAGGGATAGACAGCTTGAAACAAATCAAAACAAAAACACATTTCTCAGTGTGTGTGTGTGTCTGTGTGTGTGTGTGTGTGTATTGTGTGTATGTGTGTCTGTGTGTCTGTGTTTGTGATCATGTAATTCATACACAGTATATCAGTTAAGATCATCACAAGATATAAGCAGATCTTAGATAGATCTTGTGATGATAGCATATGTGATATCCACAGGCCACCATACTCACTGGGAAATTTGGGTAAATCTTTGGCTCTTTCAGCTTTCATTTCCACGTCAGAAATATGGTACCTGTTATGCAATATACACCTTTGTGCTGGTAGAGTTCAGAAATAAAGTTTGTTCCTGCTTTAGTGGCTGCCATCTGACTTTGTAAACACAGCCCTTCTCACTGTGGCTGTTGCCGAGTAGGGTCTAATGGGAGATGATTGTTTACCACATGTTGCTGAGTGGCCGATAAAGAGCTAAGAAAATGGCAGAGGGCACCAGGGAGGCTGAGGCTCAGTGGCAGCGGGGGCCCCGGGCACCTGCACCCTGGGACCTTTCCCACCCTCCCTCCTCTCAACCCCAAGGTGATGACCACACAGGCCACCTCAGTGAGACCCTGGCTCTAAAAAGGGCTGGAAGAGGGCTCATAGGTTAAGGACCCCTGGTTTCAGTTCCTGTTACAAAAAACATCCTGCACAGAATTTGGGAAAGGGCGCAGGGGAGGAGATCTGTGGGTGAGACATTTTAGTCAAAAGCAAGATGCACAGATGCTGAGCAGCATCACCCGCTCTGTGGCCAGGAGAAGCTCTTTGGAAACATCTGACTGACAGACCAGGTGCCCAACAGGGTGACAAGCAGGTTCCCGCTAAAGCAGGCTGACAGCATCTGGGAGATGATGTAGAGGTGGGGACCGGGGTGGTATACAACACCTAAGCTTTTTTGATAGTTTTTGTCCTAAAATTTTCTCCCCTGCGTTTTCCATTACTTTTGAATGCCTTTCACAGTAAGCTCTAAGGTTCACCTGACATTTATTCCTGAGTGGCAGGGAGAATGTAGTCCCACCAGGGGAGACTCTCTTACCTGGTCTAAAGGTACTTTATCCTGGATAGCATGTCGAGGTGGCCTGTGGAATACTGCTCAATCACATCCTTCATGTCATAAGGCCACAACATCTCCTTGAACTTATTTTTATATAGAGACAGAATTGCAGAATTCTACAAGGCAAAGAAGGGGCATTTGTGCATCATGCTCAGGGTGAAGGGAACTGTAACAGGAGTCTAGCAAAGTCAGGAAAGGGGAGAGAGAGCAGAGCAAACCACCTGGGGATACACTCTGTTTTTTTGTTGCAGTTCTATCCCTTTGAACCATGCGTAATTAGGCCTGCTGGCATCTTTCCTGAAGGATTACCTCACTTTGATCATTTGAACAATGAGACAATAGTAGTAAGGATGAGAGCTAATATGTATTGAGCATTCATTACATTCTCACAGGGACCCGGCTGCCTTTAGAGGGGACATGTGTCCATGGCCATGCCCTACAGCACCCCCCAGGATCACCACTGAAGCTCGAGTCCTTGGGTTAGGGACACCAGAGCTTCCTGCTTAGCCACCTGAGGGCATTTGACGTGGCCCCTGATTCCGGTTTTCTGGGCCTCGGTCTCCTCCTCTATGTGACAGCACCCAGAAGCACCCACAGAGGAGTCCAGCTCAGAAGGGAAATATAAGTTGGAATCCCCCATACTGTCTGGGTCAGGAGGCTGAGGAAGAAAGATCACCAAGGTGAAGAACAGTCTAGACCACATAGCTAGTCCCTGGGCCTGGGGCACAGCTCAGTGGCAGAGCGCTGGTTCACTATGGCCACAGCTCTGGGTTTGAACACCAGGGCCAGAAAAAAGCAAATTCTAGCACCTTCTATACCCAGGCTGTGCACACATATCTTGGGGTGATGGTGCTTGACGGGGCCTTGCTCTTTCATAGGGGTGTGCACTGGGAAAGTACAGCAGCCTCTACAGGACCTGGATGGCAGACAGGTCCTGAGGCTGAGCTCCCAGAGCAGCTGCTACAGATGGCCACCCTGTGGAAACACACCTGAACTCTGTCCCAGACAGAGTCTAGAGTCAAAGGGGGTGGTGGGGAGACACGACACAGACTAACACCCAGTGCAGGGTTTCCTCGGCAGAAGGGAGCCCCCAAAAGGCCAATCCAGAACCAAAGTCAGTATGTGGTGTCCAAAGGCCAGGAAGAGGGACATCAGGTGGCCATTCATGGGATTGAGGTCCCTTGGAAGGTCATGACAATGTTCTAGAATTATGATGGGGAGAGTAAACTATGTCATGCATCAAAATCATTTGGGCCACACACCCTTAAATGGGTTGATCATGTTCACAACTGTATCCCAACAGAGCTGCCGGGAGCTTGCAGGGCCCAGCTTCTCTGGCCTCTTTGGGGCACTTTGCAAACAGAACCAGGGCTGGGGAGTCCGCAGGCCAAGATTCGTAAGCCTCATTCAAACTGAGACACTTAACAACTTCATACAATGTACCTGAGGTCATTCTGTCCCAATATCTCATTCACGTGGGAAAACTGCCCAGAAGGATTTGGGTTGGGGGGGGGAGCTGGGGGTACCAGGGAATGGACTCAGGGGGCCCTCCACCACCTAGCCCCATCCCTAGCCCTGTTTGGCATTTTATTTAGAGTCAGGGTCTCACTGAGTTGCTTAGGGCTTCACTTTGGCTGAGGCTGGCTATGAACTTGTGACCCTCCTACCTGAGCCACATGAGCTTCTGGCATCAGAGGTGGGTCCCACATTTGTTTTTTCAGGCCCCTGTACCAGAACACATTTTTTTTTGAAATGGTCACTTATTCTTTTGCCTTCCCTTAGGGGCGAGCAATTTCACTTACCTCTGAGCTTCAGGTGTTCCCGGAATGGGCTGCCAAATGCCACACTCTGGCTGGCACAAATCATGAGATGCACATCCTCTACCTTGTAAGGGGCGTATAGAGAAATTGAGACAACACAGATGAATGTGAGTCATTTCTGGGCTTGTCCAAATAATGTATCCCCACTCGAGGATCCTGCAGAGTTAACAGAGACACCACCCTGCAGGGGTTGGAAGTGAATGATGCCATCAAGTTGAAAATAAGCTTACTTTGCCTAACACGGTTTCAGGCAGTCAAAGCTCAGTGCCTGTTGAACAAACGGATGTGTGAGTGAGTTCTGAGTGTGACATTCTGTTCTTTATGCAAGTGTGACTCTCTGAGAGACCAAGGAGGTGAGCATGATGGCTAAGACAGACCTGACTCCACAAATATCAGCCAATTTTAATAAGCACAGACTAAATGGTGACAGTGTCATAGTTTTTAATATTCATCAGGAAAGTGTACTCCTAGGGTTTGTGGCTAGAGCTTGAACACCTGGATGACTACCTGTGTTTCCCCAGCCATGCTGATACTGAAGGGCCTAGATAGACAAGAAAGCTGATTTAGTATGAGATATGACCTGTCCATGGAGATGTGCTGGGTTTCCAGTGGGGAGACAGAGATGGGTACTTCCAGATGCATGGTCTTAATGGTCCTGCTTCCATCTCAACTCTGCAACATGAAGGGACACATTTCTCTCTCGTTCATTCCAGCTCACAGAGAAACCTGGTGTCTCACAGAAGTAGAAGTGGGGTGCAGAGCCAGGATTGGTCCCATCCTGGTCATAGCCAGAGATGTCTGCAGATCAACAGACATCTACAAACTGAAAAATGGAGTCTAGGACTTCATCTGTAAAAAATTCCTAATTAAATAGTTAGGGGAGGAATAAAAGAGCTGGGAGATACACAGGCTTGCCACACACATATGCCATTTCCTGTAACAAATAACAAGATGCAGTCCTAACCCTGTCTCAGTGGTTTATCTGCCTCCCTCCCTATCCCTAGGGATAGGAAAATGCTATCAATGCCATCAGACAGAAAAGGGTGGTAATATACTGATGTGCTAAGTTCTCTTTCTTTCTATTTCTCTCCTCCTCTGTCTCTTTTCTCTTCTCTGACATATTCTAAACTCACATATGAATTAAGCAGAAATAGAATGACTCATTTTCCTCCCCAAACAACAAACTCTCATCAAGTATTGTGGATTTCAGGGCAAACAAGTACCAGACCAAATGGGCTGTGAAAATACTGTGTATCATTGCCACCACCCAGCATATTTTGAATAATGCACAAAAATAAATTAAAAATAACAAAATTTTCTGAAACATTCTATTAAATAGTACCTCTAATTTAGTTTTCCTTGTTGTACCATGGAAGTAGAGACAGCATTAAAAGCTGCTAGGTTATAGAAAAAAGTCTCAGCTTTCCTCAGACTAGATATTTTAATAAAATATACTGATTTTGTGAGAAAAAAAATTCTAAAAGAAAATTTTAAGTGTAAGAAATAAGTGCAGTATAAAGATCCCCAAATATAGTAAAATCAATTATAATGAAAATATAAATGAAGCTGTTCATTGAAATTAGTATCCCAGAATAACCTTTGTTACTTAAGCAGGTGTTGATTTATAGATGACATGTTCAATTTTTTACATACTTGACTTGTCATTTGTCTTAATTTCTTTATTAAATCCTGTCTTTATATTTTAAATTTATGAGAAAATGTGCTAAATCTTCTAGAGAAGCCTCTGATACACATTGTAGTTTCAGGGTACCAGCTGGCTTTTTTTCAAGATGTCTCACAACTACCTGATATTTCTGTTAATAATTTTGTTACTCAGCTCACTTAAAAAAATTATTATTATTATTATTATTATTATTATTGTTGTTGTTGTTATTATTATTATTATTGTTGTTATTACTATTGTTTTATAATTTTTATATAATGATGTTTACTCTGAAAAAAATATCACTACATACAACAGTAAGCTGCTGTTTATTTCTGAATTCATTTCAGAAAATAGAAGATTGTGTACTCCTGCTTAGTCACTATCAAATTCCTTACACAACAGGGTGAGCCCTATATCTCTACATACTGCCCTTGTTAAAGTTGCAATTTTTAACAAACTACTTAAATCTCAATCAAAAATGGTTACACAGGTCTCATTGGTAGTGGTGAATTCTACAGAGTTTATTATCCCTCTCTTATTAAAAACTCAAATTAACAACCCACATCCTCACATCTTTAAAGCTTTGCTGAAATAATTTCAATATACTTTCACAAAGAATAAAGGAGATGCTGGGTAACATGGTCTCCACCTCACAGCCTGTCCACATCCCTAGATTTCTCACTGGTCCTTACACCACTCCTGCTTTACATAAACTCTGCCACCCTCATTATTCTGGACAATTTTTCTCTTCTCTGTTAGGCTCTTTTCTTCAAGAAGCTGGACAAAGCAGACCAATGGATGGCTCAAATTTTCACTGTGTTTCTGTGTCCTCTCTTCTACAGGGAAGAGAACAATTTTTCTCTTTTCCTCCTAGGCACTTTGATACGGTTGATTTTCTAGATGAACTGGCTCAAGGTGTCATTCCTGAGAAGAGGCCACCTTCTCAAAACCTCATTAATCCAGGGTGGAAAGGATGTGGTGAGGGATTAAAAAGAGAGAAGTTTGCAGAGCCAAGCTCCTGAGATGAAGGCCCCATTAGGAAACAGATAAATAGCCCTTGGAAGAAGGGACACTTTCATGATCTCCAAAAAGCAGTGACTGAGAAACCATCTCACAGAATTAAAGAAGCATTAAATAATAAAAGGGTGAAAGATGGAAAGATTCTATAGTAGATGGAGTGTGGTCTAGAGAAGAGAAACTGAGTCTCAAAGAGCTCAGAGGACTCGCAGGGGTCACCCAGCATCAGAGGACTCACAGTCACCCTGCCCCTCAGCCAGCACTGGATGCAGGATGCCTGCAGAGCCTCTTTCTGAGCCTGAGGCCTTGATCTGGAAAACAGGGAAAATGAGACTTATGGCACCTGCACACATGGGCACGAAGCTGTGAGGAACCACAGGTAAAATACATTCCCAAGCGCGCAGCAGGAAACCTGGTTATGCAGCATGGGACAGGTACAGAGCTAGTGTGAGTCAATCAAAACAACAATGGATGAATAAAAACATAATAAATAAAAAAGAAAACAAAATTATGTCCACTTTGACTTTTTTGGGAGGTGAGGGGGCAGTATTGGGAATTTGGTTCATCAAAACCAGAATGTGTCTTCTCTATTGGGTGTTTCCCTAAAGGCCCATTTATAGGCTCTCAGGTGGATTCCAGGTAGAGGAGAGCTGGCCCTTAGCTTCCAGTCTTGAGTGTCCTTGTCCTGGTTGGGTTTCTGGCGAACAGAAGGCAAGGGATAGTGTGATAAGAAAATGCCCCCCTTTGAACAGTGGGAAGTGGCCTCAGTGTCTGATCCTGTGACCATGTGTCTCTGCCTTTGGGACATTTCTATATCAGCTCACACAGAGCTTGATGGCCACCTGCCAGCAGAAGTACTCTGCAGCCTTCATATTAGTCAGGAGAGCAGCGAGCCTCTCCTTTTTTTTTTCTTTTTTTGAGGAGGGGCACCAGGGATTGAACTCGGGGCACCTAACCACAGAGCCACCTCCCAGCCCTGTTTTGAATTTATTTGGATACAGGGTCTCCCTGAGTTGATCAGGGACTCACTGGGTTGCTGAGGCTGGTCTCCAGCTCACCTTTCTCATGAGCTTCATCCCCTGACCCAATGTCCAGATGCTGTTACAGTTGATCTCTGTGCATGGTCTGCCCCTGGCTGGTTGCCAGCCTGCTTTGGGCTGTTCTCCACCTCGGGCTGGGGGTTCCTGGTGGAAGCCTTCATAAGACTTCAGACAGCCTCACAGAGGCCCCAGCCTCTGCAGAGCTCAAGCCCTGAGTCCTCCAGCTCTCAGCTGGCGTTACTCTTGGTCCCGCTGGGCAGAGAGTCAGATTTGCTCTTCATCCTCCTCCCCACCAAGAATGCACTTTCTGCTGGGAATCTGGTTTTTCTTCTTGTCCCATGGGACTTTGCCCAGGAGAGGCCAGAGACTCTTGGGATTGGAGTTTCCTCCTACCTGACAGGAGGATTCATATATTTATTTGTTTTTTTGTACTTAAGCTTAAACCCCAGGGTGCTTACACAAGGAGCCTCATCTGCAGCCCTTTTTATATTTTATTTAAAAAAAGGGTCTTGCTGAGTTGCTCAGGATCTCACTAAGTTTCTGAGGCTGGCCTTCAACTCGCAGTCTTTGTGTCTCAGCTGCCCAAATTGCCAGGATTTTAAAAGACACGTGAAACCACACATGACTCTGCTTGATTCTTGAAGGTCAGTGGAAAATTCGAGGGGATCTCTCTGAGTTAAGGAGCCCCTTATCCTTCCCAGGGGAGCTGTGTTGGGCCTGTCCACCTAAGGCTTCAAAGTTGAGTGACATCAGGGACCCTCAGGAGGCAGGAGGATGGGCTTTGCAAGTTTCCTTAGAAAGTCCTTTCTCTTACAAGAGAGATAAGAAATTCTGTCCATGATGAGCCAGTTGATAAAGCCAAAGAAGACAGAGATCACAAGGAAGATGCACGGTGAAGCCTGAGCCTGGAGCCAAGTTGAGGCCCTGCCTCTGACATGCTTCTGGCTATTGGAGCCCCCCCCGCCCCCCCCACTGCACGGCTATCAGTCTTTACTCCCTTTTTAAGCTGTGGCCGAACTGTGTGCTCTGGACCCACTGAGGTTAGCATCTGCTTCCTTTGAGGTCCCAGAAAGGTGCGGACTTTGACACCAGACAGTGGATTTTCCTTGCTCCTTTGTGGACTTTTTTTTTTTTTTTTGATGCCAGTGATTAAACTCAGGGGCTCTTGAACACTGAGCCCTGTCCAGGCAGTTTTATTTTTTATTTAGAGACAGGGCCTGGCTGAGTTTCTTAGGCCCTTGCTAGATTGCTAAGGCTGATCTTCAACTTATGATCCCCCTGCCTCAGCCTCCCCAGCTCCTGGGATGACAGGCATGTGCCTCTGCCTTCAACTCTTCCCAAATTTTATGTCCTTCTAGGGCCCATTATTATGTTACTCCCTGAAAACATAAGTTCAACATAAATCCACTTTGGCCTTGAGGCCTCGCAGCAGCCTAAGCTTCCTCTATGAGTGGCCAAGAGCACATTTATCTCTGACCTCGGGTTTGACAGCCCCACATCATGGCTCTGGGAGAGAACAGGCCTCAGGTCCCGGTTATTTGGAAACAACTCCATCCTGATGACAGGGGGTGCTGGTTTGGAAGGTGAGGGCTGGGACCTGAGGCAGGTCTGCCGTTCTGCAGGGGCTGGTGGTTCTGGGGGGCTGAGGTTGGGCTGGCTCTGACCCTTTTTCCTCAGGTTTCTTTGTGCAGAGGATTCTAACTGCACTTGATGAAAAGTTTATTAACCTGAAAATTGTCACGCAGGGCCCCAAAAAGGGCTCCCTGAATAAGTGTAGCAGAGGAGAATCTACATATTAAAATGCATCTCTCTGGGGCTTCCAAGTGGGGTGTCTCCGCATCAGACTCAGGGCTCTATAGTACACTGCACCCCACATAGCTCCTCAAAAGGCTTTTTGTGGCATTTTGGTGCAATGATGCCTGTTTTCTATATTTTAGATGAGGGAATAGGGATTCAACTCAAGGCTCTTGACCCATGAGCCCCATCCCCAGCCTTATTCTGTATTATATTCAGAGACAGAATTGAGGCAGGAGGATCACAAATTAGAGGCCTGCCTCAAACTCCCAGGCTGCTGGGGTTATATGCGTGTGTCACCACACCTGGCGTAATTCTTGTTTTCAAATGATAACACCAAACCTGTAATGGGCCCAGTACCCAGCATGGGATCAGAGAGCCAGTAGGAGAAACAGGCTGCAGAGTTGGGTCTGGAGAAAACTGAGGTGTGGAGAAGAGAGCAGATGACGTTTCCAGCACTGGCTGGGACCCTGTCTGAGGCAAGATCAACAAGGTGGTGAACAAGTACATCGACCAGGACATGTTTGAGCTGGTCCCCAGTGTGGTGTTCAAGGACGAGGTGCACATGCTGGAAATTAAGGGCTTCACCTCCCTGCACCAAGTTCTGGAATCTTTCATTGCCCCCATCGTAATTTTTTTCCTCCTACTGAGGCCACTGTTTCATTAGGTAGGTGCTGCTAGCTGTTCCTGCTCCCTGGGTTTCTCCTCACCCGTAATGTCATAAGTCAGAATGGACAAAGGGAGTGCATGTTGCCCCTGGGAGAAGATAGCTGGGGGGACTGAGGCCGCAAGTGCCCTGTCCCTGATGGGAAGGGTCTCTGTGGGCCTCTGAGGATGGACATTCCTGTAGGGAGCAAAGGCCTAAGGAGGTGGGCCCTCTTTGGCGACCTTAGTGTTGGATTACTCACACTGGCTCCCAGAGGCCAGCAGAGCTCGCTTCATCTTTAATGACGACACTGAATGACATCGCACCTTATTTCTTGTCATAGGTGGTAACAGAGGGTTGTCTGTTAATTTGTTTTTGTTAGCTCCCCATGAGAGCAGCATGCATCCTGCCATGTCACTTACACGGGATGTAATTTTCATTCCTTTGGATGGCCCTGCTGTGAGGTTTCTCTGGTTGTTTCCAGGGTCACTGGCCTGGCCAGTACGTGTCTTTCCTATGTGAAGATGGAAAAGTGATGTCCATTCATTCCCCTGTCTCTCCCAGTCACTCCCCTCCCTTCCCATTCTCTCATTCAATGAAATTCTATTCTCTTCTCCCCTATTGTGAGTCAGCATCTGCATGTCAGAGAGGACACTCAGCTTTTTTTTCTGGAATTGGCTTACTTACTCAGCACAAAAATGGGATCTTGCATGTAACTCATGATAATCCAGCCTCAGCCTCCAGAGCTGCAGAGACTCGAGGTATGTGCAGTTGCTTTGGGCTTTGCTTGTGAAGTTTGTCTTGGGGTTCAGGGTCTCATAAATAAAAGAGGCCACATTGAATTATGATTTGCAGTTACTTGGGTGCATTTACTTTTCTTTTAATGTGATTACATTTCAGTAAAAATAGCAGCTTTTATAAAAGCAAAGTTTTCCTAAAGTGGTGAAATCAAGCCTGGCAAAACAATATTTAAATTTATCCTTATATATAGGAAAACATTATTATATGTATTATATGCATACATATTGTTAATTATTGAAAACAATATAATGGGCAGTTTTTATTTTCATTTAACTTTTCTGATCTATTTTCTGAGAAGACAATCCAATATAATTAAAATATCATGCAAAGGTGAAATTTTAACTTTTCTACTATTTACACTAAAAGAAAAACATACAAGACACATTTTAAATTCATTAGAATGACAAAACTAAAGATTATATCAAGAATTATAGTTACATGACAAACAAATATTATTACATGACAAACATAAAATTTCTAATGTAGAATACATACATATTAGAACTACATCCTCACAACTAACTTTATTTGAAGCCTGAAGCACATCTTAGTTCACAATGGTCCCATTCCATTTTGTGAGTTATGTCTCCTCTGACACTGGGGAGTTAAAGAACCGGGATGACTGAATTTAGTACAAGAGGTGTGGGAATACATTTTTTAATCAATGTTTCTCTTTATAAGTAAACAGCAGAAGTGGCAGTGCTCTCAAACTGACAAAGCACAAGTACTGACAAGTCACCTTACAGTACAACATGGGGATATCTTCATCGGTGGAGAGAAACACTACAGGGAGTGGTGCCCCACACCGGTCATCCCAGCTCGGGAGGCCCAGGCAGGAGAACAATTTGTCCACTGTGGACTTGTGCATCAAATCCCTGATGGAAGATTGTAGAGTCCAGTCTGTCATGTAGACACAGTGTGTGTTGCATACTTTTCCTGGGGACTAACAAACGTGTTCTTTTTAACTCCTTCTGTGCACTATTTCTTGGGATTTTAGCAGCTGAAAATCTTGCACACCAATGGAAAACCACTGGTTTGTGATTTATTGGAGATTTGCATGTGATCAGCAAGCTTTATTCTCATAGCTTGAAGATTTAATATGGCTTTCTATTTCGGGTACTTTTGCATAACTCTCTTACTATTCTCTTATAAGAGTATTTTGTTACATGTGAGGAAATTACTTACTAGCATTGAGTGTAATATAATAAGAGAAAAGAAACTCAGAGATGAAATTTTTTATTCTGAAAATAATTGTCAGTCCTGAAATTTTGTATAGGAGCAAGAACCAGATTGGAGCTCTATGTCTGCTGAACACACATAAAAGGCATATACCAAGTTCTTTGAGATTTAACTTCTTTCTCCTTATCCCTGGAGTTAAAGCCCATGATATCCTTGCCTAAACATAGATAAATATCACTTTTTCTCTGATCTTAGCACTTAGGAATGTGTAGATCCTTTCTCAGAAGAAGCTAAAATAAAATCAAAAGTACAGAGAACAATTTAGTTAGCGTGTCATATATATAGTCCCAATCTTGATCTTCTCAGGGTGACACGGGCTGTTTGTGTTTCTGTTTTAAATATATAACATATTGTCAAAGGCTGCACTAAGGCCTAAGTCTATACTAACTTTTTAAAAGCATCAAGTGGTACATATATTCCTACTTGTACACATAAATCTCTAATGGAAAACCACTTGTTTCTATTTCTATTGATTTTTTTTTCAACTTTGCCTAAGAGGGACTTGAAACATAATATGTGTATTCAAAATATCTATGAATTTTGAGAAAGTCAGGAGCTCCTTTTCTTTTATATTTCCAATATCATTCTCAATAAGATAGACTTGACAAGATATTGTGTCCTCATGTCACTGTCATACGATTAATTAATTAATTAATTATTTATGCTCGATTGCATACACAAACTACACTACTGAATTCTCCCTTCAAGTCAGTATTTTGTTTTTGATTTGGATATGTCATCTATTCACCTGTCGTATGGTTCTTGAGGTGTTTAGATTTATGGTAACATTTCAATTTGTATTAAAAATACATAAAATTTCATATACATATATACTAAATTATGCATTTTACTTTCAGTTATGTTTCCTTGCTTTTATTATTACAAGATATATTTTCCCTTTTAATTCAGAGTTTCAGAGAAAATTATATATATATATATATATATATATATATATATATATATATATATATATATATATTCACACACACATATATGTATATACATATAATATTTTATATAAATTTTAGAATTTTTTTCTCTGATTTCTTCTTCCATTTAAAGTAAATTATGCTAACATTTTAATGAAGTAATGTTTTGGATTTAGGGGGAGTTTTATATTTTGCTAAAGATAAGTTATATTATGTACACATAATTTTATGTATATTATGAGATAGTGTTGCTGCAAGGTGGGGGAGGTGTATCATGGTAACTGCTTGTGGACATTGATTAGAGAGAAACTTTCATTTCCTTTTAAGCATAATGATATAGCAAATATAAAATCCAGATTCTGAACATTATTTGGTACTCTTTTATTATTTTCCTCAATGAGGAGTCTCCTGCAAACTTGTGACTTTTTCACCACAGTTGATAGGTCCAGGCTGGTTCATAGTGTTTCATTGTTTTGTATACTAATGACTCCAATAACTTAAAACAAGCTTACCTTTCCTAAAACACTTTTTGTATCTCTTCTGGTACTTTGAAATTTATTTTTACCTTTGCCAGTAAACAGTGTCTTTCCACTGACATTTGTTATCAAGTTGTGCAAGCTGAGTACTTGGTAAATTTGCTGTCTGTCCCATTCAATAGGTTTTAAGGCTCACCCATCTTTAAAAATACCTTGCCACTGAAAAGTTGAACATGCAGGTTACCTGGTGTATATGCCAGTATGTTGCACTTCATACCCCCAACACCCAACAACCACAGCATGCGAAGATGGAGGTTCCTTCTTTGTCTAGACCTACAGATCCTGGAGCAAAGCCTCTTTCCTGTTTTTGCTTGAAGGAAAGAAAGAGCCCACAATGCTGGCAGCTGACTTTCGAGCTTGGATCAGGGAGGCTCAGCAATTGAGAAGCAAGATACTGCAGGAGTTGAAATAGTATCTGGACTTTCAAAGAGTACCTTCAGTGTAGGCCCTGTGTAAGGTCCCCCTCAAATTTAACAGGTTGCTTCTCTGGGAGCTCAGCTGTATGTGTTTAGCAAGTGAGGTAATGAGTACATTGATCAGCACCATGAAGTGGACTTTCTCAAAGTCACAAGGAGAAGGAGAAAAGAGAAAAACTGATATCTAAGATCAATATTGTTAAGAAATGGATGCATAGTGCTAGTCTGACTTACTTACATATTGAGGTATAGGACTGAGAGAACAGAAAGTTTTTCTGACCAAAGTAGTAGAAACTGTGAATAGATGGGGTCTTTGTATTTTTGGATAAATAGAATTGTCCATCTGGTGATTGGTCTTTGGCTAACTTAACACCATGCACCCCATTTTCCAGAACAGGCCTTATGTTAGTGAATAAAGTGAAGAGTTCTGGGATTTTTCTGAGTTAGTGCTGGCAGCCCTCCACTCACTCAATGCACTCTGTACTGCCTTCTGGGGACCTATGAATGAACTCTCTCCATAGACTGAGTTCATACATGTACAATGTACTTTTACTCTGGCACTTAAATTATCTTATGGTTTTTAGGGCATAGATTTATGTTTTTATTTAAGTTCTCTCTGGGAGAGAGTTCTCAGAAGCTTCAGAACATTTTTATTTATTCCAAAGTACATTTAATCCAGTAGCTACTGCTTTACCCTCTTACATCTTTGTAACCAGTCAGGTGGCTGATGGCTGTGTGATCTTCTTTCTATTTTAATGTGATCCCCTCTTTGTTCATAATTTTTCTCTCAAGTTTTGCACAGGAGATAAAATATTCAACACTTTGCATTCTGTGTCTGGATTATTTCACTGACCATGTCATTTTTGTTCCATTCATAACTTTGCTGGATATAGCAATATTGGTTGGCAAGTATTTCCTTTCAAAGCTTTGGATGTTTCATTCAAACCCCCTTTGATTTTAGGGTCTGAGGTGAAAAGTTTGAAGTGAGGCTAACAAACATAATATAATTAAATTTATACAAAAAATACAAATTTATATAAATGTGACCTAATGTTTTTCTTGTGTATCTTTCACTATTTTTCCTTACTTCCATTGTTAGGGGCCTTTGATTATGTCTTGCAGAGCTGCGTTTTACCGTAATCTTTTCTCTTTGGGTTTCTCTATGGATTGTGTACATATATGTCTATCTTATTTTTAATGTTTGAAAAACTTCTAGTGTTATTTTATCAAAAGAGTTAATCTATTAGCCTGAATCTCTATGTTCATCCTCCACATTTTGCCAAGATTTCCTATTTGACCCTGAGCCCAAAGCCATTGTGTATGCCTTTCATGTACTGAAAGTTTTTAAAATGTGAGCAAAATGTAAGCTTTCCACTATTTTTTTCTTCTGGTATATTAGTCATATTAATAGATAACTATTAATAGGAAAGGGAGATACTTTTTAATCAAAATTTTTAGCTTTTGGTTTCTTTCAGTTACATCTTTTCTAAGTTTTAAGGGTATTTTGAAGTGGAATGTAATGCATCTTAATTTTATATATTAATATTTACATTTTCATATACCAATTATGCTCCAAAGTGAGTTTCCCTTCAAAGTAAAATTGGACAAAAATTTTTTAGACTATTAATTTGATTCATTTGATCCTCCAGAAAATGATCTTATTTAATTTGCATAAGCTTATCTCAAATGATATGGAGAGTTCTTAAGGCAACGGTATTTGATTAAAAGAGAGGGAAAATTTAAATTAAAAGCTTCAAGTTGTAAATACATTTTGGAACCAACTCATATTTTCCGCAGCTCTAATGGTGGTTATATGTTATGACTTGTTAACCACCTTAGCTTTTCCAATTATTATCTTGCATCTATCATTTTAATATTAAGTGATATTTTTCTCAATACAAATCATGAGTATGTTTTCCATTGATAGTTTGAGAGCCATCATCACTACATAGTTTTTAAATAATAGATTTTGTTACTTCTATATCTATTTTCTGACAGGGTTCAATACATAAATGTTGAGTGAATTTTTATGGAAACTAGATAACTATACCCAATGGGCAATATAAATATTTAATCATGTATCTGAATCACAAATAACAAGGAATTTTGCTATCCTAGATGTAATAAAATAAGATTTTGAATCACTCCTTCTTCATACTTAGAAACCATTCTTTTAAAAATGATTGTAGTAGAGTGACATAATTTTATTGAAACTCTTAAAATTATACAAGCATTTCAATTACAGTTGAATGCCATTCCCTTGTCCCCCATTAATACTTGACCATATGACACAAAGTGAGAATTCAGTAATAAACTTTCCTATGGTTGGAAGTATGATTAACATTGGTGTAGAAATGGAGAATCTGTCTTTGAACCATTAATGCTCTTCAGTAGGGAGTAAATGCTCATATAATCAGATATCTATAAATATAAGCTTTTATAATTTGTATATTATGATATGTAAGTAAGTAGTTTTATGATGCCTTTATAAGGCATATGGGTAAAGTTACTTATATGGTTCTCTATTTTTGATTCTTATACATTTGTTATTCAGAAAGTTCTTCTTTAGCACCTACTTTGCATGTAGCACTTCTTTGGATGCTGAAAAATATATAATAGCATTTTTATTTGACATTTTATTTTTTTAATTTCAAGATTAGAAAGGTTGTTTATCCCTTTCTGTTTTATGACATGAATGTATTTTTAGGGATTACAAAATGGGTTAAAATAAATAAAGAACCCAACCAAAAAGCAATAAAGTTAGAAAACCACAGAACATTATAAAAACAGCTTTAATCTTATTGTCTTTATTTAAGTGGGTCTGCATTTAGAAGGCCAGGGGCTCATCCTTCTTATGAAGAGTTTGGGTTATTTTGTAAGTCTTAAGTGTTGTTATATATCTATATCTATATGTATATCAATATCTAAGCATATATTTAGTACAGTAATATGCATACATGCTGAAGTACTTATACATATATATATATATATATACACACATTATTTATACATATATATAATGTGTAGATATGTGTGTGTGTGTGTGTGTGTGTGTTTGTATATGTATATATATGTGTGTTGTGTGTGTATGTGTATATGTGTGTGTGTGTGTGTGTGTGTGTGTGTGTGTGTGTGTGTGTGTGTAAATATATATATGGATTATGG
Organism: Callospermophilus lateralis; assembly: GCF_048772815.1. Lineage (NCBI taxonomy): Eukaryota > Metazoa > Chordata > Mammalia > Rodentia > Sciuridae > Callospermophilus > Callospermophilus lateralis. The sequence goes on from NC_135326.1 coordinate 516,443, forward strand.
CTTCCAAGAGACAGAGGGACAAAAAATGATTATAGATATTTGTAGATTTTTAAGCTGAAACATAATCAGTGCCAACTGGCTTTAATTTTTCTTTCTACATTTTTTAATTTGTGCATTATAACTGTAGATAAAAGATTTATTGTTACATTTTTATACACACTCAATTTAAAAATATAATTTAGCCAATATTACTTCTCAGCACTTCTCCCCTCCCTGCCTACCTCCAACCCCTTTGTCTTTTTCTTTAATTATCTCCCTTTGATTTTCCTGAAATCATCTCCCACACCTTTCTTTTTCTTTTTCCTCTCTAGCTTGCACATATGAGAGAAAGCATATGATCCTTGACCTTCTGAGTTTAACTTACTTTGTTAAATATTATGGTCTCCACCCATTTACCTGCAAATGGCACAATTTCATTGTTTTTTATGACTGCATAAACTTTCATATTATCTCACCTCTATTTTGATTCCTAGCATTAGGCAAACAGGAAAGCTACTGTTAGTCCATCATGTTGATGATAGTAATAGCACAACCCATCTTTCTCATTCACCTCCAATTTTTGTGTTCCTCCTGTGTGCCTGCTCTGGTCTTTGTGGATGATCTTTCATCCTTGGATTGGAATATTATGACTTGATGTAAGGATAAAGAATACTAAGCCAGAGAAGTAAACAGATGGCTGTGGAGGGAACTCCATTAGTTTGACTCCATGTCCATCACCTTTTTTTTTTTTTTTTGAGAAGTGTGGGTGCCAGTTTTAAGTCAGAAAAATGTCTGCAGTATGAGAATTGCCTTCATTTTATAAAATTTTATTCTCCTTGTCTGTATCACAATGTTTTTCAGATGTGAACTATAATTCTATGTGTAGTTTAATTCTGTTAAATTATTTGACTTTCTCCATTTATTCTGGTTGGGAATATGTTAGTATTGTAATAAGTTTCTTTATTAATGAAATAGGTGGATTGGATCAGGTGATTTCCAATGCTGCTTTCATCTTTGATACACCTTTTAATCTTTCCCAGTTTTTTTGATATGTTTTTTTTCCTGAGCGCCTAAAAGCATTTATTCATTCTATTTAGTTATACATGACAGTGGAATGTACTTTGACACATTATACAAAAATGGAGTATAATTTCTCATTCTTCTGGTTCTACATGATGTAGACTCACACTGGTCATGTAGTCATATATGAACATAGAGTAATTATGTCAGATCCATTCTGCTATTCTTCCTACCTCCATTCCTCTTCTTTTCCCTTCATGCCCCTCTGCCTGACCCATAGTACTATTGCTCTTCCCTAGGCACTCCAATTGTCAATTAGCATCTGAAAATCAGTGAAAACATTCAACCTTTGGTTCTTTGGGCTTAGCTAATTTTGTTTGCCATGGTAATTTCCAGTTTCATTCATTTACCAACAAATGCCAAAATTTTATTCTTCGTTAAGACTGAGTAATATCTGGTTGTCTATATATGCCACATTTATTTATTTACTTATCTATTGAAAGGCACTGAGATAGGTCTTATAGTTTACCTATAACAATGATGTGGCTGCATCACTGTGGTATGCTGACTTTAAATTTTGGGGGGTATAAACTGAAAAGTGGGATAATTGGGTCAATTCCAACTTTCCTAAGGAATCTCCATAATGCTTTCCATAGTGATAATTTGGAAATTTTTCTCCCCACCAGCAAGGTATGAATGTACCTTTTTTTCCTACATCCTCATCAACATTTACTGATGCTTGTATTCTTCATAATTTACATTCTGACTGAAGTGAAATAAAATCTGAATGTAGATTTGACTTGCATTTTTGAAATTATTAGAGATGAACATTTTTTTCATATATTTGCTGAATGTATATTTTATTTTGGTGTAGAGTCTGTTCAGCTCCTTAGCCCATTTATTGGTTGGATTGTTGTTGTTGTTATTATTATTTTATTATTATTTTGGTGTAAAGCTTTTAAGTTCTTCATATATTCTGGAAATTAATGCTGTATCTGAGGTGCATATGGTAAAGATTTTCTCCATTTCAGTAGTCTTTCTCTTTAAATTATTGTTTATTATGCTGAGAAAAAGTTTAAAGTCTGCTTCTTTTATTCCATCTCATTTATTGGTTCTTGATTTTACTTCTTGTGCTTTAAAGGACATGTTAGTAAAGTAAGTCCTAAGCTGACATAGTAAAGGTGTAGACCTAGTTTTTATTCAGTTAGTTGCAGGGTCTCTAGTTTTCTTGTGCCTAAGTCTTGATCTGATTTGAGTTTTGTGCAGGGTGAGAAGTAGAGGTTTAATTTAATTTTGCTACATGTGTATGTCTAGAATTCCCAGAAACATTTGTTGGAGATGCTCTCTTTTCTCTAATGTATATTGTTTGGTGCCATTTTCTTGTATTAGAAAACTGTATTTATGTGGGTTTTCTTCTTTGTCTTCTGTCCTTTACCATTGTTCTGCATGTATGTTTTGGTACCAATACCATGCTGTTTTTGTTACCATGGCTTGGTGCTGTAAGTTTAAGGTCTGGTATTGATTGTGATGCCTCCTGCATCACTTTTCTTGCTAATAATTGCCTTGGATATTATGGTTCTCTAATATTTCCAAATATATTTTATGAATGATTTTTCTAGTTCTACACAGGAAGTCATTTGTATTTTTATAGGAATTGCATTGAATCTATATAGCACTTTGGGTAATATGGTTAATCTGACAATATTAATTCTGCCTATCAAGGACATGGAAGATATTTCCATCTTCTAACGTCTTCTTTAATTTCTTCAGTGTTCTGTAGTTTTCATTGTAAAAATATTTCACATTTTTTTGTTCTATATAAACTCCCAAGTGTTTTCTTCTTTTCCGAGGCTACTGTAAATGGGATAGTTTTCCTAATTTCTCTTTCATTCCATTTGCCATTGATATATAGGTATGTAATGGATTTATGGGTGGTTAATTACCCAATGGATTTTGATGTATTTTATCCCTATTCCCATTTATTGCTGAAAGTTTTTTCTTCTCTGATTTTATCTGTGATCCAATCTTAATCTAGAGTTGTATATTTTAACCTCTAGACATTAAATGGTTTCTATTTCTTATCTTGTAATTAACTTCTTATTTCTTTCTTTTATGATCATTTTGGGTACAAGAAATTATCTCTAGTTCTTGTATCTACCTTGTACCCCAAAATATGAATTTTTTGATTCTTTATTATGTTACCAGATTAAACTCAGAGGCACTTGACAATTGAGCCACCTCCCCAGCCCTATTAAGATACAGGGTCTCACTGAATTGCTTAGCACCTCGCCATTACTCAGGCTGGCTTTAAACTTGCAATCCTTCTTCCTTAGCTTCTCGAGCTGCTGGAATTACAGGTGTGCACCACCACCCATGGCAATATGAACTATTTTAAAGAATGCTCATTTTTTCCTGGAGAAGCAAAAAATCAACAGATATCTATTTGTTCTTTCTGGTTAATGTTATTTATTTACTTCGGAAGATGCCAGGCAGGCAGGGTTTCCTTTTTGGGTGGGCATGTTACAGAAAGTCTCCCCAAATCTAAACAGTGTGAAGAGAATGGAGTGTGCTCCTCACAAAACCTTTCATCTGTCACCCAAACTCTCTCTTACATCTGTGGCTCTCTCCAATTATCACCTCCTCAAGCCACCATAAACACCACACAATTTTATAGTAATCTTATTTTGTTTAAAAACATTGACACAAGTTTTGGGTATATGGCTTAGTGGTAGAGTGGTTTAGCATGTATAAAAACCTGGGTATGGTACTCATCTCTTTAAAAAAAATGACAAGCCAAAATGATTCTTGCCAATAAAGAAGCTTATCAAGGCAGATGGAGGGATCAGAGATACCGGCTTGTGAGGGCCATATGTGGGAATCCTGAACTGAAAGATTAGAGAAGCAGAAAGGCCCTGATTGTGTCCACACATCTAATCACTCATTTGACAAATTTAACTGAGTCCTAGAAGCCAAAGTGTGTGTCAGTTATGTAGGTTAGAACAATTTCCAAGACAATATGTTTGTTCTTTATCATTTCAGTGAATATTTAGGGATAAAACAAATTAAATACAGTAAATACAATGAATAAGTCTGTGTAAAGTATATAAACTAGGTGTTCAGTGTGCAGGGGTCCAAGACTGGCTTGCTTCTGTGTGGGCTTTATTATCCTGATGGCAGGAAGAAGAGGTCCAAACCTCTAAGGGGTAAGGTGGTACTAGAGGCATTGGTGCAGGTGCAGGAATATGAAATAAAGCCATAGGCCCTAAAGGGTGGGAGCAAGGTCAAGGGAAGATACAAAAAGATTAGAGAGATCAGAGACTGGTCATGGTGACTGTGAGCCATGGTGAGTATTGTGAGCTTTATTCTAAGAGGAGTAGAATTATCTGTGCCTGAAGCAGGGTGGGTGTCATGGGTTGGTTCCTGCTGTAGACGTTCTTCATTCAACTGGTTTTGTTTTAACCCAGATGTTATGTTGTGCTTCTATTTTCATTATATCAAGTTCTCCAATTTTTTTTGGACCATTTATTTACTGAATGCTTTTTGTTTTCCTTGTGTTACCACATTTCTCTGATTCTTCTTGAGCCTAGTAGCTTGAAAAGTTGCCTGCACATTTGAAGAAACCATCACTTCTTCCAAAAGATTATTTATTTAAGGATGGGAGGGATTTTGCCTGCAGAAAAGTTTGGGAGGACATACTGACCTTGTATAGGTCTGGTCTAGTGGCATGAAGCACTAAATTTGTTATCTGAGGTTGAAAGATGCATTGCTTCTCTTTTAGTTGGCACAACTGTGGGTGACCTGAGAACCTTCATGGTCATTGGTGGCTAGAACTATGGGAAATCTAGAGTTATTATGAGGACTAGCTGGCTCATTGATAGTGCCTCTAGGTTAATGCAGAGGGGACTAGAAAAGTATACTGCCAGGCAGTATGTATAATTTGGTGCAGTGTCAGCTTCAGGCATGTGCATTGTAGAGAGGATTACCTGTTGGCAGAGAAGGGGTAAAGAATAGTCAGGACCAAGGATGAAATCCAGAAATGGCAGAGTGCCTATGAGATGGGACCTAGTTTTGTTAATGCACATGGTTATAAGATCAGGTATTATTTTAGACACATAAGGCTTCGGTGAAGCAGTCAGAAGCAGAGATTTACCAGGATGCTGTGTATCTACAGCTCTGGGGTCTAATCATGAATGCATAAAGCTACAAACCTCAGCTGTGAATTCAAGTATGGTGGCAGGGACAGGCAGGTTTTGAAAATGGCTATCAACATGCATTATTGTTTGGTGAGTTGAGCTGAGGAGAAATGTGTGTGCAGTGGCACAGAGCAACTTTTTTTTTTTTTTTGTCAAACCAACATGGTGGTGGGGACAGTTAATGGGACTATGGAGGCTGTACATATGTTCTTATCGCTATGAAACAGAGCTGGTGATACACATGTATGTAACTGAAGAGACTGCTAAATATGTTGAGCAGTGGCTCGTGACAGTTGTTGGAAGTGGTGTTGTGCATGTGCAGCTGTTAATCCAGCATTTGACATGGTGCATGGATCTGGCTACAGAGGTCAGTCACAGATGTACACCCAGCACATGACATCCTGCCTGCAGTTTTTACTGCAGCCTTTTATGTTCTCATGCACAGGAAAAGGCTGTTTGGGTACTTGGGTCTGGGTGTGTGGCAAATGCAGTTGAGGTTACATTGAATAGGCAGGATACAGAGGTAGTGATTCAGGTACTTGGAGAGTGTGAATGCAGACACTTTTGTGAATTTTTGTAGTAGGGAAAGATGCAGGGTTCTTCTGTGGCTGGTGACTTCGAATGCTGAGGCAAGAGCATTGGAAGTTCAAGGCTAGGGTGCGCAACTTAGTGAGACCCTGCATCAATTTTTTTAAATAATAAAATTTGTTTAAAATATGACTCATTAGTTGATTGCCCCAGGGTGCAATCCACAGCAGTATCAGAAATAAGAAAGAAGAAAGAAAGTTTAATGGCATAGGCTGATGAGCTGTTAATTTACTAAATAATGACAGCTAGTAAATATTGTACTTCTTCAGAAGAAAATAGAGGAATTATGAGTTAATTAATGTTTATAATAGCATAAATAATTATATATTTCAAAAGGTGTGTTATGAATTGCTCACAAATCCTCTTACTTGCATTGAACCCCTCTACCTTATGCCTGTACCTATGGAAATTCCCCAGTGGTGGCTCTTCTAGTGAAGAGGAAATGTAACATCAACCTGTGTGACAGTGATGGCAACACGACATTGATGAAGGTAGATGTAACCAATGGTTTGCAGAAAATAAATTTGATGAAATGCTTATAAGAAAAAATGACTAATGCCATTTAGTTATATCTAATGAGTAAACTGTGAAATGTTTTTCTTGGATTTCCCAAATTTGCAATCTATTTGTTGGTTAAAACTGAACAGGCCCTACAATATAAAGAAGAAGATTGTGCAATTATTCTTATATAATATGAAGTCATTACAAATGTTCACAACAATGAGGGTGAATCTTCTCTCCACTCTGCTATCTTTTATAAGAACAAATCAGTAACAACATAACTGCTTTTATTCAATGCACATATTGAAGACAAAAACATGGTATATGCATCAATCGCCATTATTTTCAAAATATCTGAAATGTTTCTTTAAAATTTTCAGTGATGTATGTTAACAAATACTTATTATAAGCAGATTTTTTTTTATTACACTAATAGCAAATGTTGGAAGTTCTCCTTGTATTCCTACTCCATCTTTTGTAGCTCATTTGTGTGTTTAGTTTGGCTTCATGAATTGGGTCAATATCTAGAATTCAAGAGACTTATATAGAAATCTGAAGTTCAAGCTTTTGTGAGGGAAGTTGATGTGGTCCCCCTTGAGCCATAGTACTGTGCTGTGGGGTGTGCAGGGTTCGCCTCCCACATACTGGGCACACATGTTCTTTAGTTTGCTACTGGCAACTGCAGAATTCACTCAGATAACTTACTTTGCTTCTATAAATGAGGTTACAACTCCTCTTTTATAATTTTTTTATAAAGATTTCATGGTGATTTTTACTGATATACAAAAATATGGGTTACATAATATATTAAGAATTTCTTTCAAATGAGATAAAATTTTTGAATTTAGAATTTGAAATTTAAATATTTTTCTTACTATATACTAAAAAAATCATGTTCCTATTGGAATTTTTGAAAGGCTGATTAGGTTACTTATTGCTAGAAGTGGATAAATTATTGCTAGAAGTAGATAACTCATTGATGTTCAAGCTGTACTATTTATTACTCTTCAACCTTGTTTATTAAAAATGTAGATGATTTAGTGTCTTTCATGATGATAAAAATAATCTGTATAGATCAGCATAAATCTTTATACACAAAATTTCTAAATTAAATTTTGCCTAAAATTGTAAATAATTTTAAGTAGCAATTAGAGCAAAATGAGATAAAAAAATATTGGAAATTAGCTTAGCATTATGTTACCAGGATTGTCATTAGAAGTGAGGATACATTTTTAATATTATTTTTATTAGAGTTTATAGTTTGACATAGTAGTTTAGTTCATCCCAACAAAATCATATATCCATGGGATTCCACTTGAGTTCATGATTCCCTCTTTTCTCTCTTGTCCTACTCTTCCTTCTCCATTCTACGCCTCCTATACTCCTGGACTTCCTTTCACTTGTTTATTTATATTCAATTGTTTCTTTTTACTTATACATAAAGGTGCAGTTTCCTATGGTATATTTATATATACTTATATATGCATATAGCATGAATTTTAAAGAATTCCTTCTTCATTGCCTTCCAATTCCAACTTCTTCTCTGCCTCTGAATCTCCTTTTTCTGAACTAATGATCTTTCCTTTGTCTTTTGATATTTTGTTCTTACTTTCTATTTTTTTTACTTAACTTCAGATTCCACAAATACAATATTTGACCTTTAAATTTCTTTGTTTTACTTATTTAACTTTGCATGATATTCTTTGATTCCACCCATTTACTAGAAAATGACATCATTTATGTTTTTATGGCTGAGTAATACTCCCATCATTGAGTACCGGTCCAGAATACAGACAGAACTGTGGATAGGCATTTGTACCATCGAGAGGGGGTGAGGTTCTTTGCCTCACCACTGTTGGCCCCTAAATTTTAGCTGAACAACCATAATGGAGGAGGATTGTACTACTGATGACACCATCAGCAAAAATACCCTGGCACCACCACAAGTCACTGCACCAAGAGATAGTTCACAATGCATACAAGTTGAGGCAATTTCTGGAAGCAGTTCAGTGATAGCTATTGCAGAAGCTGTAGTTTTGTTTTATATTTGTCTTCATTGGCACTGGAATAAAGGTAGGAATTCTGGCAATAATGGCTAAAGAAAAATTTATGTAACATTCTAGCAGGCACTAAAAGAAAACACTTTTCTGAACAATTTATATTATCCTAAACAGAATCATTAAATATAATGAAAAGGAAAGGTGAAAGTAAACAAACAGATCTGTTAACCTTTTTTTTCACATATTAAAACAATCCTCAATAGCTGTTTACCCAATTTAAATTAAACCATTTAAATCACATGAATAAAAAAAAATTGGATTCATTTTTTCATGAGCGCTGGTCATATATGATATATAGACAGAAGCACATATAGACATACAACCCAAAACACAAGTGTGAACACATAACATAATACATACACAGAACATAATAGTAAAGGCTTTGTAACTATTTACAGGCTAAAACAAAAAGCAATCTTTAATATCTATAACTAAAATTTACTAGGTTTTTGGCAAAGCAGACAATTGGGGAATACCCATAATAAACATCTCATTATTAATGGCTATAACTCTTGCAATAGTTTCCATTTATCAGATTCATTTTTCATGACAAAAATGGGAGTATTATGGGGTGATACAGAAGGTTGTATATTTCCCTCCACTAATTATTGTTTCACCAGGTCATGGACTGCTTCTATCTTTTCTTTAGTCAGGGGACACTGAGGAATCCATACGGGTCTTTCTGATTTCCGAGTAATTTTTATTGTCTCAGCGACCCCTCATGAAAACCCACCCCATGTATATCCATTTCTTGATCTATTTTTATTGTTGGCACTATGCTTTGTCTTTTTTCTTCTAATCCTTTTCCTTTCCTAAAACTTTGTCTAGCCATAATAGTGGGCACATTTGAATAGCTGTTATTTGTAATGTTAGTCCTTATTGATCTAGGAAATCTCATCCCCATAAATATATAGACAGTTGATCCAATACATATGGTGTACAGTTCCCTTACATCCTTCAGGATCCTTCCCATCTAATGCCATTACAGTTTTATGGGGAGTAGTCACCACTCCTAGGCCTTGATACATTTCAGTGGCTTATTGTAATGATCATGTTTAGGTCATTCTTCATGAAAGATGATACTAAAGTCTTCACCTGTATCCAGTAGCCCATTAAACTCTTGTCCTTGAATATTTAGTTTTAACATGGGGAGAGAATCTAAATTTAAAAAAGCATAACCCAATCTAAACCTTTGGAACCTAATCCTCTGGAACCTCTTTCTACAGTACAACTGGAAAATTAATCATGTAGGCTGGGTATTATTAATTACTGTGCTATTCTATCACCTTGTGAAATTACTGATATACCCCTGAGAGAACTGGCTATAAATTTATTTCACCTTCATAATTGGGATCAATTACTCAAGGACTTATAAGTTTTTTTAGAGTAGAAGAACTGTGTCACAATAATAAGCCTATTGTTCCTTGGGGAAAATGCCCTTTTACCCCTGTGGGAATGGTTTAAACTCCCATCTCTGGAGTTAGTACTGCTCTGGTGGAGTCACAGATGTCTAATCCTGTGCTTCCTCTCATTTGTCTAGTGAGGGATCTAATGGATAATGTGTCCTGGGCACTACCCTGATAGTGTTGCTGGGTTCCTCCAGTGCCCCATACATTTGTCGTCATGGGCCCCGGTGCATTGGGCTCCCCTCTATGTTTTGGCAATAAAGCCCAGTGTCTTTCTCCACAATACCATGGTTTAACACCTGGTCCTTGTCCTTTTTTGATAATGGAATACCCTGTATGGTGGTTTGAGAACAACATTCATTAGCCCAATGTCTCTCTCTATGGCATTGTGGGGAAATACTCAGTATTCTACTTTTTTGATACCTAGTTTTGTTAAACCCTCCTCCTATGGGACAATTTCTTTTAAAATGTCTTGTTTGTTCACAATTGTAGAATGTTTTTGGCCTGTGTATTGCAGCTGCCAAGACTTGCCCTTTTTCATTAATATCTCTGCATAATTTAATATATGTGTTTAAATCTTCATGTTTCCTTGGCCTAATGGCCTCCTTGCACCATCTGTTTGCTTGTTCATAGGCTAGCTATTTAATTAATGGCATTGATTGTTCTGTATCACCAGAAACTCTAGTAGCTGTTTGAATAAGCCTATTTACAAATTCAGTGTAATGTTAATTAGCTCCTTGTATGACCTTAGATATTTGACTTTGTAAACCTCCATGTCCTGGAAAAGTCTTCCATGCCCTAACCACATGTACAGCAATATCTTTGTATATGGCAGGATCATTTGCAATTTGTTTCTGCTGACCCTCATAAGGACCCTTTCCTAACAACATATCTAGATTTCTCTGAGGATAACAAGCTGCTGCAATTCGCCTAGCCGTCTCCGTGCAAGATTCCTCATTAGCAACCTTCTAATAACAGGTATTGTCCTCCATTTAGCACAGTTTTACACATACTAGTCCAATCTGCTGGCATTTTGTTCAAATTTGTAATGGATTTAACCATGCTTAAAGTGAAGAGTGCTTGAGGACGATAGGTTGTTAAAGCCTCTTTTAGCTGCTTCACTGTTTTGAAATCTAAAGCATGGTGAATTCACTGCCCTCTTTTCTGCTCAAATACAGGACATGCTGATCTTTAAGGTTGTGTTTCAGGATCCCATCTATAAACTACGGGGGTTGGGGGCCTCCCAGCATATGGAGATGGAGCTCTTGGTTGGACACTTATGCCCTCTGGTGATAGAAAGGTGTTAATTGCAGTCTACTGTTGTAATTTCTCCCCTGATGTCTTTTTCTGCTCTAAACTTTCTTCTCCTTTTTGACTATCTCAAGAGGCCTCCTTTTATACTTGATCTAAAATTTCTTCTCCTTGACTAAGTAAACAAGATTGTACCAATGTCCATAACAGCAATGTGCCAACTGGCAGCGTTCCTGGGCTTTCATTTTTAAACCTTCAATGTATGCCCTAAATCTTTTTAAATCTTTTTAAATCTTCAATGTATGTTGATATTACTGGGGTGCCTCCTTTCTCTAACAATTTACTTAACATTTTTTTGGTTTGTTTTTTACTAATTTTTAATTCCATGTTTCTGTGACAAAAATACCCCTCACTAAGATGATGCAAAACATAACCAAGACAAAATAAAACACAAATGGAACAAAAATTCATTATATCAGCCTTTCCATCCTCCTGAAATGTCCATCTGTCCTTTCTACATATCTGTTTCTCAGACACAAATAGTTTTTTTTCTCAGCTGTGAGCAGTTTTTCTTTCTTCTCACAGGAACAGGGACAGGCAACTTAAAACAAAAGCGAAACAAAATGGAAGAAAAAATCTTAAAATAGCTCCCCATCCACTTGCCCTGCTCTCAGGGGCGAGTAGTTAACCTTATCACTTATCTTCAGTCATTCTCCATATGGGCCACCAAAGTGCTGCATTCTGGCTGGACACAATTCACAAGTCACCTGTCAAGCAGGAACAAACTTTATTTTAGAACACACACTAAACCATGCAAGCTCTGCAAGAATTCCCTCAGATCCCAAATGCCACCACCAGCTTTTTGGGTGAGCACCTCAACCAGCACTCTTTTCACTCTTGAGGGCGATTTACAAGGTCGCATGGGCAGAGCCAAAAGGCACCCCCAATGAGCAGCTCCGTAGTCTGAAAGGGTGGGGAAACCGCCCACTGGGTGTCACTGCAGAGGAGCCAATCAGTTGGAAGTTTGTTAGGGCCACGGTGAGCCAATCAGCTAGAAGTTTGCTGGGGCCACTTTGGCTGTGGCTCTCAACACTTTCTCTGAATAAATAGAAAGAAAAGGGCTGGGGATGTGTCTTTGTGCCCCTCCCCTGAGTTAAATGCCTGGTACAAAAAAATTTTAAAAAAAGGAAAAAAAAAAAAAAACTCAATCAAGGACAAATATATTAGAGAAACAAACTAATGAAAGAAACCCCTTAATTTTTGACAAATTAACTACACTATTGTGAGAATGGCTTTAGTCCTGGTCTAAACAACTTCATTTTTAAAACATTAGTTTGAAACATAGAGTCTCACCAGGCATGCCTAAAGAAGCCCTGAAATATTGCTCTCAGATGTAAACAAATAACTTCCCCTTACCCTGAGAAAAAGAGTGAGGCCTCTGCCAGGTTGTTCTCACCTAATAAGAGGGAAGGTATTTATGCAAGTAATTAATATCCTGATTTAGTGTATGCATTTATTGTCATAGATATTTTCTTTTGATTATGTGTTCACTATGTAAAATAGTGACAATGTGCTTTTGTTTTCTGGCCTATATATGAAAAGGCTGATGGAATGATGCAGGAATGTAAGGGTTGAAGGCTCTGGGCTGTCTGGGAGCTATTTTTTTTGTTGTTGTTGTTGTTGTTTGCATAAACATGACTACACTGCCACTCTGCCTAACATCTCTCAATTGCTAGTGACCAAAATATTACATCCTACGTCTCAACACCCATAGTGCAACTGGTGTAGTTTTAGGATATTTGCAGGTGAGAGATATCTCAGTCCTGATAGATTAATAGAGGTTGCTAGGGGAGTAGTGGCACCTATGGAAAACAAGAAGCAAACAACACTTAGTTGCCTCAGTCCTATTACAATGGACTCCTATGTAGAGTTGTGATATAATGGGATTAGTTCTTTGTAAGCAGAAATAAGGAATCTGACTGCACTGTGGGCAAACATGAACCCTGGAAGTTGAAGTGTCAATGAAGTGTTGGAACCCAGGCCCCAGCCGCCGGCCAAAAAAAAAAAAAAAAGTGCCAGCAGTGGCATAGATGATTTGGAGAAGTAATCAAACGAGTCATATCCATCTGCTTTGGCCATGGGATGAATGTTTGCAGTAGATCTGGCAGCAAAATCTGATGCAAGTGTATGAGAGACTACCAGAATGAGGAATTGCAACATAAACAAGAGGTCTAGAAATAAATAAATACATCCAGTAGAATTAGATCTCTGTATTTTGAAAATACTTATCAACCCTCCCCATTGTGATGTTGAGTCTGTAGAGAAGAAGAAGGAGAGAGGCCTTCAAGTCCAGTCATTGGATGATTCATAAAATGAAACTACAGCAGCCAATGTTTCCAGTGAACTGCTGGCATGGCTAGCCCAGTTATCCAAGTTTAACCTTTTTTCCCTGTTATGCAGAACTGATGGACTTAAAAAAATAATTTACCCAGGTGTCAAGAGAGCAAGATTATTATTTTTTGTCTTTAAGAATTAGACATAAACAGCATTCTGCATTGCACTCTAAAAATGGAGAGGTTAGCATTACTCCTTACAGTAGAAGTTGTAAAATGCTCAATACAATGAGGGATTTAGAGCCAAAAAAAAAAAAAAAGACCGAAAAGACCAATTGTGTCAGTACAGCTTCCAGAGGCCTATGTTTTTAGCAAGTAGGCAAGGTCATAAAAACTTAGATTCAATGTAGATACTAAAGGTCAAAAACAGTTGTTTGTGAGCATGCTCTTACATCAGTCAAATGTTGTTGATGTGCCTTCTTTGGCTGACCTGCATTAAAAAAATTATTTAATAACTTTGGGAGCTGAGAAATAAAAGCTAGAGCCTAATTATCGGCTATTCCTGCCTTCAGAAGTAGCAAGCCTACCATCTCAAAAGTTCCTCACATCTGGTTATAGAGAGCCTACATCCTGGGAACAAATTCTTACCCTTCAAACATCAGATAAATCTCTAATCTCATGAGTATACAAATAACTCAAAAAGTTAAACAACACAAAAGCAAATAATCCAATAAACAAATGGGCCAAGGACTTAAACAGAAATGTCTCAGAGAGAATATACAGTCAATCAACAAATACATGAAAAAATGCTCACCATCTCTAGCAATCAGAGAAATGCAAATTAAAAATACTCTAAGATACCATCTCACTCCAGGAAGAATGGCAGGCTTATTAAGTCAAACCAAAAAAAAAAAAAATGCTGTTGAGGAAGGGGGCTTGTACACTCATACACTGCTGGTGGGACTGTAAATTGGTGCATCCAATTTGGAAAGCAGTATGGAGATTCTTAGGGAAGCTGGGTATGGAACCACCATTTGACCCAGATATTCCCCTTCTCAGACTATACTCAAAAGACCTAAAAAGAGCATACTACAGGGACACACCCACATCAATGTTTATAGCAGCACAACTCACAATAGCTAGAATGTGGAACCAACCTAGATGCCTTTAAATAGATGATTGGATTAAAAAAATGTGACATTTACACACAATGGAATATTACTCAGCACTAAAAAATAACAAGATCATGAAATTTGTAGGCAAATAGATGACATTAGAGTAAATTATGCTAAGTGAAGTTAGCCAATCCCTAAAAAAATAAGTGCAGAATGTCTTCTCTGATATAAGGGGGGTGACTCAAAATGGGATAGGAAGAAAGTACATGAGAAAAAGACTACCACTAAATAGGGAAAAGAGGTGGGAGAGAAAAAGAGGAAAAAAGGGAGTTGCTTGGAAGATGGAAAGAGAACCTCATTGTCATACAGAATTCATATGTGATGTTGTGATGTTTAAAAAAAGAAAAAAAAGTGTGTCACATTAGATTGGATATAGAGAAAGGATGGGAGAGGAGGGGAGGAGTAGTGAGGATAGAAAGGGCAGCAGAATAGAATACAAAATATGATTGATGTGTGTACATTCCTTGTATGTATTGTATGTCAAAATACATTCTGCTGTCATGTATGACTAAAAAATAATAAATAATAATAAAAATAAATCATATAGCAGAAAAAGGAAAGTTTCTCACATCTTTTTTCCAATGCCTGAGCCCAAAACATTGCTTTTTGTTATGAGCCCCTACACAGCAGCCACAGATGTGAAACTATTTTTAATTTGAGACTATCACAAATCCTCTGCTTTATGAGAGGAGTATTCTGTTGTTTTGTAGACATTCTCCCAGATAAATATTGATATAGTATATATTTAGTGTATTATTTATTTTACATTACATATATTGCCTTAATGTTGTCTCTCTCTCACTTTTTTACATAGTGTTTAATGTTTCATATTCTCCATTTATAAAACTGTTGTGATACAAATACAGTGGTTTTGTTGCAGCTTCCATACCATGCTGAAATTTTATCATGACTTTAATTGTGTTTAAGTTTCTCCTGATAAGAAATTTTAAAAGTTTTGCTTGTCCTTAATTTTTCAATTCAGTTCTCAGCCATTTCCCAAGTTTATTTAAAATCCTACTATAAGCTTCAGAAGTTATTTTTAAACATATTATCCCCATTGAATAAAAAGTTTAACAGCTGTAAAAATTTTGGGTATTTTTTCTTATTCTTTTCTTTTCTTTTTAAGGAGAGTGGAATCAGTACTTAACCCCAGATAGTTCTTCTAAATCCCTGTATCACCAACCCTTTTTAATTGTATTTTCAGTTATCAGGCAAAGTGTTCTTTAGTTGCTTAGGGACCTCTCATATTATTTAGGCTGAATTAAAAATTGTGATTGTCCTGATTAACTTCTCCCAAATTATTAAGATTGCTGACATGAACCCCCATATTGTGTAACCTGGTTTTTGGAAAACAAAATGTCACTACCTAACTTTAAGAGAATTTAAAAATAATGATGAATCATGGCTCCTAAAGAAGATAAGATTTGTCTTTGGCTCAGGCATATTTGATATGTACTTACAAATTGTGGGCACACAAGAAATCATATTTGTAAGATCTAGTCTTCAAATTAAAAAAAAAGAAATAATAGAAGATATAGCTCAGGAATAATATTTCCTCAGTTTAACCACCAGTACTACACCCATATAAACACACACACACACACACACACACACACACACACACATACACACAGTACTTGTGGGACCTTGAAAATATTTTTTTTTTGATACTGAACAGCTGTATAAACCTCATCTATTACAAAAGGTAGTATTAGTGCCATAATATCAGTAGCCTTTATCCTTATCTGTGTACACAAATTTGTTAATGCTATTTTTATTCTATGCTAGTCAAATGCCGAATGTATTCTCCAAACTTCAAGTCAGGGCTCTTCTTATTTTTATGGCTTATATAAATGTGTTGCAATAAAAGAGTACTTCTCAGGTATCTAGTCAGAAAATATTTTTTAATGATTTTGCTTTTTCTTTTAGAACACTATCTCCTTGATGAGAACAAGTCCACCTTAATTTATTTGATTCTGAGATATCATGTGAAGAAGATTTACAGTAATCAGGTCCAGGACCAAGGCAGGTTTTCCTTGCATGGAGTGGATGCTCTGTTGAGAAGAGGCTTATAGGAAGAAGTTGAGGCTCTCACCAAGGTCTATATGAGGTTATAGAGTTTGAGAGAGATGAGGATCTCACAGAGGTTCAGGAGAATGATGACAAGTAATGAGATGTCAATCCAGTTCCCCATCAGGCTCTCCATCTTGAGTGCATCCTTGATTCATTTGGCTGAATCCCTATTAATTAGCTCTTTTTACACTAAATTTTGGGGCTTTATGACCCCCTTGAAATTTTTATCAGCTACCACCAGACTTCTCCAGGAAATTATTTATCCTGAGATTAGAAACATCTGGTCTGGTGGTCTCCACCCTTAACTTCTTACTTTATATTATTTTCAGGAGAGGACAGCCTGCCAGAGGCTTCAGTCTGTTTATCAGAGTAAGGGGAATTAATTGTATGGGGTCATACTGGAGGGATCTGTGGGTGTGCCTGGTGAGACTGCAGGTTTCAAACTGGAGTTTTTAAAATAAAGTTGCTTATGCTCAGGCCTAAGGCCATTCTCACCATTCACCCACTTGATTCACATTTTACATCCTGGGGAAGGGATGCCTAATCTTGGCACTTTGAATCATCCATCCCATTGGCCAAAGGCCAGACTTAACATATATCTAAAAGTCACTTATCATTGTGGTTTGTTGCATAGTTCCATAACCACTAATAGTGACCATAGTTGAATTACATCTGGTTAAGACCAAATTGTTTGCAAGGTACCCAGGGATTGAAATGATAATATAATCAAAATCAAGTGGTATGATAGGGTTGAGACATTCTTAAATTCTTCTTGCATGTAAGTCCCAATGAACTAATTCTGTTACATTGTCCCAGTTGATTCTAATAGTCACTGTAAGGCTCTCAAATTCTCTGATAAATATTGAATCTAAATATTGACTAACATACAAGAATGAGGGTGGTTTATCTAATTACATATACATAGGGATTGCAATTCCAACTGCCATCATGCTGTGTTTATTAAAAGCAGAACTCTGTCCTCATACATCCCATGGGAAAGATGTGGGCAAAACAGACAATTAAATCCTACATCAGGGGAAGAATTCCACAGCAACCAGCTTAAGAGTTGGCTACCGATATAGCAATTATTGCAACTTTGTATTATATTGAACCAGATCCCAGCCTTCCAACTCTAGCCAGGAGAGCTGTACTCCAAGATGCCTAGCTCCTGTTTCCTCCTTGCATGGTTCCCCCTCTTCCTCCTTTGTGAAAGCGCTGTAGCAGGCCACAACATGTGCCAAGGCTGGCAGGTTCTGTTGAATTATTGTAAGACTGTTAAGTCACCAGCATTTTGCACTTTTGTTTACTAATGTACACTCGGCACCTTATGGTTAAATGTTTAGCAAGATTCTCCTGCCAGAGGCACATCGTTATCTTATTTTTTTTCGAATTAAATTTTTGCAAGGAAACAGGTGTAAGAATATAAATAGCAATTACTAGACATAAACAATGTTTTCTAGAATGAAACAGACTCTTCCAAAAATAAGAATAGGTAATTTGATTGGAGGGATTAAATATCAGTTACCCCAATCCACATGGAAAGCTAT
Organism: Callospermophilus lateralis; assembly: GCF_048772815.1. NCBI lineage: Eukaryota > Metazoa > Chordata > Mammalia > Rodentia > Sciuridae > Callospermophilus > Callospermophilus lateralis. The sequence goes on from NC_135326.1 coordinate 534,569, forward strand.
GAAATGTACAAAGGATTTGTTTTGCCCTTCCTGCAAGATCATGTACATTTAGCCAAACAAATGTTGACAATGTACACTTGTATGTGGTTTTAGATGAATCAAGAAACCTGTAACCTAAGAATGCCTCTATTTATTGCATCTCAATTATTTCCATGAAAACACTAGCAATGGCAAGCTACACTGTTCCAGGACCCTAGACTACCAAATTAATTAAATGGACTTTGGTGGAGCTCAGGGCTGGCAGAAGAAGACAAAGTAGGAGAGGGAAGAAGAGAAAAGTCACTGGGGGTAGTTTTGGATGTTAAGGTGAGGGTATGTGGACACAGCCTGAGTTCTAATTAATATTAAGAACTGTAATTAACAGGCAGTTTCTAGATGGAGAAAAACTGACAGGAGTACGAATTATTCAAAAGTTTTAAACTGAGGCTGGGAAAAAAGACATATTTCTTTTTCAAGAAATGAGAGAAGCCAACAGCAGCCAGCTGTAGGGTAAAGGGAAACAGGACTCTTTAAGGTTGAGTGACAGAGGAAACATCTAGATAATCATTACCAAACCATCTGATATCATCAGCCAAAATAACATCAGTGAGCAAATGGGAACAGCCTGGAGAAAGAGGCCAAAATTATCAAAGGAAAGAAATCATTGCAGTACTATGCTGCACCACCAGGACTTAAAAAAGAGGAAAGGGGTGTAGGAAAATCAGTAAGAAAATGTGACTTTTGTAACATTCATGGATTTTCTTTCTTTCTTTTTTTTTTTTTCAAACAAAATCACAAGGCTTTGGAAGACCAATGAGGCTGCTCACTCCCTGCCCTTCCACCCCAGTTCTGTTATCTATTCATTGGGTATCCTCTCTCCAGAAAATCAGGGTTTTCCAAAGAAGGACAAACATCCTGGTAGGAAAAATGACCCCTCACTCCAGAGGGAGGCTGTGTCACCAAAGTGGGAAATGAGCCCCCCCAGGCCAATTTGATTTTCAAAGCAGCAATGCCTATGCTTTCAAATCACATTCTCTGAGCATCCATTCAAAATTGTTACATTTCTGTCTTTTCTTCCTGCTAGGGGCTTTCATATTTCCAAGATGAATTATGAATTATGGTCAAGCAACTTCCACTGCAGAATGCACGGAGATGGGGAAGTCCACAATGCCTCTACATTAGCCCTGACACACAGTAGTGGAGGTAAAATAAAATAAAATTAAATGTATAAAGCACCACTGTTTCTTAGGAAGCACTTTCAAGCATCTTTAAAGGTGAAGACCTTGCCATTTCAAAGAGCTGTTCACACTTTAGCACAAACTTTTTGAATATTTTTTGCAACAAAAAGGGCAGCTCTTGAAAAACAATAAATCTACAGTATCACTAGAAATGCACAGAATATAAGTTCTGTTGCTAGAGATCCATTTTGATACATCCATTTGATACATGATCATACAAACAATATGAACAAGCAAGGGAACAAAACATCCCAAACAAACCAGAATGACTCAAAAGCAGATTCCACAAAAACCACAGTGAAGAAAATATCAGAGAAGAAATTTTGAAAGTTTATATTTCAACTGATCTATGATAATGATCATAGATCATTATCATAGATCAGTTGATCTAAAGATAATGTAAAAAGTAAAATAACAGAGAAGACACAAAAAGTGAAATGTCAATAGGGAAATAGAAGTTCTAAAGAAAAAATCAAAAAGAAATTTTTAAAATTCAGAAATCAATAAACCAAATTAAAAGTGCAATACAAAGCATCACCAATGCACTAGGTGACAAAAAACAAATATTCAGGTAATAAAGAAGTAGTGCATAATCTTAAAAATAAAGTTCATCATGGAGAAAAGATGATACCAGACTATGAACAGAATTTTAAAAAATATATATGAGATAATAAGAAAAGGCCAAATTTAAGATTCACTGTAATAGATGAAAGTATTGAATTTCAAAATAAATAAATGAACAATCTTTTAAATGAAATAACTGAAAATTTTCAAAATCTTAAGAATGGAATGAAAAATCAAAACTTCAAATATATAGAATTACAACACTCCTTGCCACAATAGTATGAAAATGCCTAACATCCAGAATAAGCATAGAATTTTACTTATAATAGAATTTTAAAACCTGATAGTGAAAAATGATTGGTCATATTCAGAAGTAAACTGATCCAGATCCCAGCTGATTTTTCAAAGACCCTAAATTTAGGAGGTCTTGAAATAATACATACTAAGTTCTGAAAGAAAATGGATTCTGCATAGAATACTAAATTATATCAGATTTTAATATGATATAAAAACATCCATAATAAACAAAAGTTAAAAAAATCACAACTAGAAAGATGGAATTATAAAACACACCCAATTAATATTTTATTAAGAAATAATAAAATATGCAAATAAAAATATACAGAAAATAAAACTAAAAGAATAGTTAATCAAAGTAGAATCTATTTCAACTTGATAACTAGAAGTGAACCAAAATAACAATAAACATAAATCATGTCTCAATAATAAAACTGAATGTTATTGGACTCAACTCATCAACAGACAAGGACTGGCAGATTGAATTGGAAAAAAAACACACCAACAATATCCTGTATCCAAGAGACTCACCTCTTAGGCAAATATATACACAGTCTAACTGTGAAATGATGGGAAAAACATATCATTCACATGGATCTTGTAAACAAGGTGTATCTATTTTCATATCTGATATAATGGACTTTAAGCAAAAGTTCATCAGAAGAGATAAAAAATTCCATTTTCCTACTGCTTAGTAGAGTAATACAACAGAAGAAATAATAGTGATAAATATATATGCTCCAAACTATGAAGCATCTAAGTAAACAAAGAGCTCTTTCTCAATAGGAAGAATCAAACAGATCAAAACACAATAATATTGGGAACTTTAATATTTAAATAGTGTTAATACCTTGAGTTCTGTCAGACCATAATGGAATAAAACTAGAAATTAACAAGATGAAAATTTAAAAAAAAAGCAAAAAACACTAGGAGACTAAATTCACTATTGAATAATGAACAGATAGATGAACAAATCAGAGTTTAAATAAAAAGTTAAATATAAATAAGAATAGTGGTGCAATATATAAAAACCTTTGGGATTATACTCTGCAATCTATTGGATCACAAATGAATAAAACACCAGAAGACCAAATTCACGACTGAATGATAAATAGAGAGCTAACCAAATCAGGCCCTTTAATCTCTTGCCAGAGCAATTTGGCAAAGGAATGTAATTAAAGGGATACGAATAGGAAAGGAAGGGCTAAAATGAGCATTGTTTGAAGAAAACATGATTCTATATTAAGAAGATACCCTTAAAAATACTCACTAGAAAGCTTCTAGAACACAAATGAATTCATCAAATTGCAGGATACAAAAGTAACATTCATAAATCAACTTTGTTGCTATACTCCATTTAAAAAAATGAGCTAAACAAGAAATTAGGAAAATTGTCCTATTCAAAATAGCATAAAAAACACTTGGGAAACAATCTAACAATAAAGGTAAAAGACCTCTACAATGAAAATTACAGAACACTCAAGAAATAAATTGAGGAAGGTCCTAGGATATGGAAAGACTTCCCATGTTCTTGGATAGGCAAAATTAATATTGTCAAAATTACCGTACTACCAAAAGTGCTATAAAATTTCAATGCAACTCCCTTCCAGAGCCCAAAGATGTTCTTCACAGAAACAGAAAAAGCAATAATAAAATTTACTTAGATAAACAAGAGACCCAGAATACCCAAAACAATTTCTAGCAAAAAAAAAAAAAAAAAAAGAGAAGCAGGATGTATCACAATATCAGAATTCAAATTACACTACAGAGCTATAAAGACAAAACCACTATGGTATTGGCAACAAAACAGGTAAGACCACCAATGAAACAGAAGACAAAGACAAACCCACATACATACAATTACCTCATACTAGACAAAGGCATAAATATTATATACTGGTGGAATGATAGTCTCTTGTACAAATGGTGCTGAGAAAATTTGAAATCCAAATGTAGTAGAATTAATTTGAAACCTAATCCTAAACCTAATCAAAGTGGATCAATTTTTTAGATATTAGACCAGAATCCCTGCACCAGATAGAAGAATATGTAGGTCCTAAACTCCAACATATCAGCTCAGCAACTGACTTATTAATAAAATCTCCAAAGCACAAGAAGTTTTTGGTGGCCCTGACCTTGGATCTACGTGGAGGAATGCTCATCTTTCTCATTGTGCAGCAGAGATGTCCTAACATGCAACACTATGTTTTAGAACAGAGTGTTGTCAGAACAATGGCAAGCACCATTTACTTGCTCCTTTTTCAAGAAATTACTCCCCAGTTGGTACAAGGCAGTTGCTAGACTCTTGGTGGCAGGACTACCATAATATTGTATGTTGTGTATCCCCTCTGGCCTATCATGACTGCTATATGTAAATTGGAACATAGCCACTATGAAAGATAGTTTTGCTCCATAATATAGCAGAAACAATTATCTGTAACTGTCTTTGGAGGGGTTTCTGTATGCACTCAAGCTCCGAAGAGTAGATGCTGAAAGGGGAGGCTGCTCAACACAAAGTAAAATCAATTTTCAATAAATGGTGCTCCTTCAAACTAAGAAATTTCTTCATGGCAAAGACAAAAACCCAGAACATGAAAAGTGAGCTAACACAATACAAAAAAATACTTTTGCCACCTGCACCTCAGAAAACACATTAAATTCCAGGATAGATAATATGATGATAATAATAATAATAATAATAATAAAAAGATTAAAACTAATAATAACACCATAACCCACCTTCACCCATTTAATAAATGAGCAAAGAAATTCAACAGGCACTTAACATAAGAAATACAGATGGTCAACAAGTGTATGAAAAAAAAATCTACAGAAATTAGAGAAAAGTAGTAAACAGATCAGGGACAGAAAGCTTACAATGACATTCCAGTATAGGATACTGCATATATGCTCACCTCTTACTTCCAGCTACTTTTTCTATCTTATGTGTGGTACAAACAAAATTTTTCTTCCCCTAGGGACAAAAGGGTTGAACGATGACAACCTTCAGAGTTTATACACTCTTTTCCATACCACATTGTCATAGGGAAATATAGAAAGAAGCACTAGGGAGGTAGCAGCAAGTTGCGATGTAGTAATACCTGATATAATAAAATATTTAAATATGCTATGATCTCACTCATGCTTTCAGAAGGAGCCAAACATTTTGTTTCCATATAGAAGAAATTCTTTCCCATTTCATTAAATCTATAAAACAAAACAAAAAACAACAACAACAAACGAATAACACATTTACTCTGAGAGAATCTACTGGTAGGGCAGAGGAAAGAGCTAAGTGGTAACGTATTGCATAGAATTAAGGAGCTCTGGCTTCAATCCCAAGAGTAAAATAAAAAATGATGATAATGCTGACAATGATGGTGATGATGATGATGATGATGATGATGATGGTGATGTGGAGGAGGAGGAGTAGTACAAAAGACTTGTACTGTTAAAATTCCATAGACTGAGTTTATATTCACCACTCAAAAGTGGAGGAGTATTTCAATTTATGCATTCTATTCACATTCTAGTCTTGTTTCACATGACAAGGTAGACATAAAAGACATTTTGATGACAATTTCATAAACTATGACTTTTTTAATGAAAATATTCTTTAGTTGCAGTTGGAAATAATTTCTTTATTTTATTTATTTTTATGTGGTGCTGAGGATCGAATCCAGTACTTGTCATGTGCTAAGTGAGCACTATACTACTTAGCCACAACCCCAGCCAAAACTGTGATTTATTGAGAATTTAAAATTCCATAAAGAAGAGTTTATCTGGTCCCAGAAGAGAAGTATGGTCCATTTAGTACTGTGTTATACAATATGATATCAATTTTTTCAATCCTTCTAAGTGGAAGATGTTTATAGACTTCACACTTCTTCAGCAAGCAATCTATGTGCCCTCATGTCCTATACTGATGTAAAAAATAGTACTAAAAGTGGAAGACAGCAGCTTTAAATGTAGCCCACTCACAGAGAATGTGCCTCAATTTCATGATGTTATGGGTTCAATCACTGGCACCACAAAAGCACTGAGATCTATTTTTTTTTCAAATATATTTTTCCTTTCCTATTTAATTGTTACTTGAATGATTCATGGACATTTATACATATTCATAATTCTTATTCTCATTTGCAGGTTTTTTTTTGGTACTGGGGATTGAACTTGGGGATATTCAACAACTGAGCCACATCCCATCTCTGCTTTGTATTTTATTGAGAGAAATGGTCTCACTGTGTTGCTTAGCACCTAGCCATTGCTGAGGATGGCTTTGAACTCACAATTCTCCTGTCTCAGCCTCCCAAGCTGCTGGGATTATAGGTTTGTACCTCTGAACCCAGAGATTACTAGCATTATTGAAGCACCTTATTTTCTGTAGATCAATATTTTGACCTACCAATAAAGAAAAGTCCAAAACTAGATAAATACTCTGTCAATTCCTACTGAACACTTAAAGAAGAACTTACACCAATACTGCTCAAATTATTCCATGAAATAGAAAACAATAAAACACTTCCAAACTCATTCTATAAAGAAAGAGTAACCCTGATAACAAAACCAGACAGAGATACATCAAAGAAATAAAACTTTGGACAAATATCCCTGGTGAACATACATGCATCAACTCTTAATGAAATAAAAAATAAAAATACATACAAAAACATAATAAAAACATAGTGCATCATGATCAAGTGGGGTTCATCCCTGAGAAACAAGGTTAGTTCAACCTATGAAAATCAATACAGGATTCATCAATAGACTTAAAAACATACCAAAATTATCTCAATAGTTGAAGAAAGAGCATTTGACAGAATACAGCATCCATTAATTTTTAACATGGTAGAAAAACTAGGGAAAATACAAATGTAACTGAATATTTTAAAAGTTCTATATCAAAAAATCCAAGACTAACATGAATCCAAATGGAAAAAAAATAAAACATTCTTTCTAAATACTAGAAAAAGTCAAGGGTGCCTTCTTTCACAACTTCTATTCAACTTATGAATATTGAATTTATAACCAGAGTTGTTTGGAAAAAGAGATTCAAGGGATATGAATATCAAAAGAAGAGCTCAAAATATCCCTATTTGCTGACACCAATATTTTATATATAGAAGACACAAAACTACACAAAATTTTTAAAACTTATAACCATACTCAGCATAGTAGCAGGATATATAATTAACACTCATAAATCAATTATGATCCTGTACAAAAATGATGCATCAGCTGATTGAATCACAATGGATTCAAAACAATTTAAAAAATAGAATAATCAGAAAACAATCTAAGAAGTGAAAGACCTCTATTATAAAAATTACCAAACACTAAAGAAAAAAATTTAAGAAGACCTTAGAAGATGGAATATTTCTAATGTTCATGGATTGGCAGAATTCATGTTACCAAAATTGACATACTACCAAAATGCTATTATTTTAATACAACTCTTATTAAAATGTCAAATGATATTTCACAAAGAAATAGAAAAAGCAGTCATAAAATTCACTTGAAAAATCAAGAGGCCCAGAATATTCAAAATAATCCTTAGTGAAAAAAGGTGAAGGAGACAGCAGACTTCACAAGATCTGATCTCAAATTGTACTATAGTGCTACAAAAATGGCATGGGATTGGCACCAAAACAGGCAAAATGTCCAATGGAACAGAAAAGACATCACAAAGACAAAAATCACATACATACTGTCTTGTTAATCTAGACAAAGGCACCAACAACATATATGAAAAAAAAAAAAACAGCCTCCTAAACAAATGGTACTGAGAAAACTGGAAATATGCATCTGGCAGAATTAAATTGAGCCCCTCTTCCTATCCCTGCACAAAACTCAACTCAAAGTACATCAAGGAACTAGGCATTAAACCAGACATCCTGTACCCAATAGAAGAAAATATAGGCCCAACTTTACACCATCTTGGCTTAGGACCTGAATTTTTCAGCAAGACTTCTAAATTGCAACAAATAAAATCAAGAATCAATAAATGGTAAGGTAACAGAGTAAAAAGCTTTCTCACATGAAAGAAACTTATTAAGAACATGAACAGAGAACCTACAAAGTAGGAGAAAATCTTTACCACCTGCACCCCAGAACATTAGTTTTCTGGATATATAAAGAATTCAAAACAAACCAGCACAGGAGACTGAGAGAGGAGGATCAAATACAGCTTCAGCAATAGTGAGGCACTGAGCAAATCTATGTTTAAATACAATGCAAAAAAGAGCTGGGTATGGGGCTCAGTGTTAGAGAACTAGCCTTGCAGGTGTAAGACCCTGGGTTTGATCTTCAGTACTACATAAAAATAAATAAATAAATAATAAACAAGTAAATAAGTAAATTGTGGGCAGAGCCGCAACGCGCTTGCAAGGTAGACAGACCTGCGACTCACCAGCAGATCAGGCCCAGTGACCCACGGAGTGGAAGAGCCATCACCCGCGCCTGCAAGGTAGGGGGACCTGCAACCCGCCGGCAGGTCAGGCCCAGCAACCTGCTGATTGGCATAGCGGCCCCACGTGCCTGCAAGGTGGGCGGACAGAACAAGCTCAGTGGCCCACCAGACATATCTCCCCGGTTGGGGGAGAGGCAGAGCCGTCACGCGACATCAAGTTAGGCAGACCCGCGACCCTCCAGCAGAACAGGCACAGCAATCCGCAGAGCGACAGAGCCATCCCCCCACGCCTGCAAGGTAGGGGGACCTGCGAACCACCGGGAGGTCAGGCCCAGCAACCTGCAGAGGGGCATAGCTGCCCCACGCACCTGCTAGGTAGGCAGAACCATGACCACCAACAGAACAGGCCCAGCGGCCGCCAGTCACATTGACCCAGTTGGGGGAGGGGTAGAGCCGCCGGGTGCCTGCAAGGTAGGCAGACCTGCGACTCACCAGAAGATGAAGCCCAGCAACCCGCAGAGCAGAAGAGCCACCACCCGTGCCTGCAAGTAGGCGCACCTGCCACTCACTGGCAGGTCAGGCCCAGCAACCTGCGGAGGGGCACAGCTCCACGCGCCTGCAAGGTAGGCGGAACTGTGACCACCGACAAAACAGGCCCAGTGGCCCGCCAGACACATCGCCCCAGTTGGGAGAGGGGCAGAGCTGCCGGGTGCCTGCAAGTAGGTGGACCCATGACCCACCAGCAGAACAGGCACAGCAATCCACAGAGCGGCAGAGCCACCCCCGTGCCTACAAGGTAGGCGAACCTGCAACCCACCTGCAGGTCAGGCCCAGCAACCTGCTAAGGGGCACAGCTGCCCCACGTGCCTGCAAGGTAGGCTGAACCGTGACAACTGACAGAACATGCCCAGCGACCCACCAAACACATCTCCCTGGTTGGGGGAGGGGCAGAGCCGCCAGGCGCCTGCAAGGTAGGCGGACCTGCCACCCACCAGCAGAACAGGCACAGCAATCTGCAGAGTGGCAGAACCAACCTGCCCTCCACGCCTGCAAGGTAGGCGGACCTGCGACCCACTGGCAAGTCAGGTCCAGCAACCTGCAAGGGAGGTGGAACCGTGACCACTGACAAAACAGGCCCAGAAGCCTGCCAGACACATCGCCCTGGTTGGGGGAGGGGAAGAGCCGCTGGGCGCCTGCAAGGTAGGCAGACCTGCGACTCATCAGAAGATCAGGCCCAGCAATCCGCACAGCTGCTGAGCCACCCCTAGTGCCTGCAAGGTAGGCGGAACCGTGACCACCGACAAAACATGCCCAGTGGCCCACCAGACACATCGCCCCGGTTGGGGGAGAGGCAGAGCCACCACCAGCGCCTGCTAGGAAGACAGACCTGCAACTGACAGATGAAACAGTCCTAGCGGCCAGCAGAGGGGCAGAGCCGCTGCTCGCGCCTGCAAGGTAGGCGGGCCTGCGACCCACCAGAAGAACAGTCCCAGTGGCCTACAGAGGGTCTGAGCCACTGCCCGTGCCTGCAAGATAGGCGGACCTGCAACCACTGAAAGAAGAGGCCCACTGAAAGCACAGGCCCAGCGGCCTGCTGGCGTGGTAGGCACATTGCCCCAATTGGAGGAGGGGCAGAACCACTGCCAAAGCCTGCGAGGGAGACTTTGCAACTATACAAGAGCAATATAAATACATAGGGGGAAAAATCAATAACACAACAGTTTCACCAAGCAGAAAGAAACGCGATCAGTATGAAAAGACAAGGAAAAAAAGGACCACAAGCAATGCACGCCAAATCAACTTTAGAAGAGGTAATATCTGCAGCAGATGGAATGTCAGATAAAGAATTCAGGATATACATGCTTCAGATGATCTGGAGTCTCAAGGAAGACATTAGACAGCAAAATCAGACAATGAAAGACCACTTCGACCACTTCGACAATGAATTACATAAGCAAATCCAAGAAGCAAAAGATCAATTATACAGGGAGATAGAGGTTATAAAAAAAAAAAAACAAACAGAAATCCTGGAAATGCAGGAAACAATAAACCAACTTAAAAACTCAATTGAGAATACTACCAGCAGAGTAGAACACTTAGAAGATAGAACATCAGACAATGAAGACAAAGTATTTCAACTGGAGAAGAACATAGACAGCTCAGCAAAGCTGTTAAGAAACAATGAGCAGAACATTCAAGAAATATGGGATAACATAAAGAGACCAAACTTAAGAGTCATAGGGATACAGGAAGATATAGAGGTCCAAACCAAAGGAATGAGCAATATATTCAATGAAATAATATGAGAAAACTTCCCAGACTTGAGGAATGAGACAGAATCCCAAATCCTAGAAGCCTACAGGACGCCGAATGTGCAAAATCATAAGAGATCCACACCTAGACACATTATAATGAAGATGCCCAACATACAGAATAAGGAGAGAATTTTAAAAGCTACAAGAGAAAGGAAGCAGATTCCATTTAGGGGGAAACCAATCAGGATAACAGCTGATCTTTCAACACAGACTCTCAAAGCTAGAAGATCCTGGAATAACATATTTCAAACACTGAAAAAAAATGGGTTCCAACCAAGAATTGTGTATCCAGCGAAACTAAGCTTCAGGATGGAAGATGAAATTAAAATCTTCCATGATAAACAAAAGTTAAAAGAATTTGCAGCTAGAAAACCATCTCTTCAAAACATCCTCGGCAAAATATTACAGGAAGAGGAAATGGAAAATATCAATGAAAACCAACAGCAGGAGGTAGTACAGTAAAGTGGGGGGAGGATAATCAAAGAGGAAAACAAACCATGTTTAGTAACATAAATAAACGAATATGGCTGGAAGAACAACCCATATCTCAATAATAACCCTAAATGTTAATGGCTTAAACTCACCAATTAAGAGACACAGGTTAGTAGAATGGATCACAAACAAGACCCAACAATATGCTGCCTTCAGGAGATGCATTTGATAGGAAAAGACATACATAGACTGAAGGTGAAAGGTTGGGAAAAATCATATCACTCATATGGACTTCAGAAACAAGCAGGAGTGTCCATACTCTATCAAATAAAATAGATTTCAAGCCAAAGTTAATCAAAAGGTATGAAGAGGGACACTGCATACTGCTCAAGGGAACCATACACCAACAAGACATAACAATCATAAATATATATGCCCCAAACAATGGTGCAGCTATGTTCATCAAATAAACTCTTCTCAAGTTCAAGAGTCTAATAGACCACCATACAATAATCATGGGAGACTTCAACACACCTCTCTCAACACTGGACAGATCTTCCAACCAAAAATTGAATAAGGAAACTATAGAACTCAATAACATAATTAATAACCTAGACTTAATTGACATATATAGAATATACCACCCAAGATCAAGCAGTTACACTTTTTTCTCAGCAGCACATGGATCCTTCTCAAAAATAGATCATATATTATGTCACAGGGCAACTCTTAGACAATATAAAGGAGTAGAGATAATACCATGCATCTTATCTGATCATAATGGAATGAAATTGAAAATCAACGATAAAAGAAGTAAGGAAAAATAATGCATCACTTGGAGAATGAACAATAGGTTACTGATTGATCAATGGGTTATAGAAGACATCAAGGAGGAAATTTAAAAATTCTTAGAGATAAATGAAAGCACAGACATAACATATCGGAATCTATGGGACACATTGAAAGCAGTTCTAAGAGGAAAATTTATTGCTTGGAGTTCATTCCTTAAAAAAAGAAAAAACCAAAAAATAAATGATCTAATACTTCAACTCAGAATCCTAGAAAAAGAAGAGCAAAACAACAGCAAAAGAAGTAGAAGACAAGAAATAATTAAAATCAGAGCTGAAATTAATGAAATCGAAACAAAAGAAACAATTGAAAAAATTGACAAAACTAAAATTTGGTTCTTTGAAAAAATAAATAAAATCGACAGACCCTTAGCCACACTAACAAAGAGAAGAAGAGAGAGAACTCAAATTACTAGCATACGGGATGAAAAAGGCAATATCACAACAGACACTTCAGAAATACAGAAGATTATCAGAAATTATTTAAAATCCTTATACTCCAATAAAATAGAAGATAGTGAAGGCATCGATAAATTTCTTAAGACATATGATTTGCCCAGATTGAATCAGGAGGATATTGACAACCTAAACAGACCAATATTAATTGAGGAAATAGAAGATACCATCAAAAGACTACCAACTAAGAAAAGCCCAGGACCGGATGGGTATACAGCAGAGTTTAACAAAACCTTTAAAGAGGAACTAATACCAATACTTTTCAAGCTATTTCAGGAAATAGAAAAAGAGGAAGAACTTCCAAATTTATTCTATGAGGCCAACATCACCCTGATTCCTAATCCAGACAAAGACACTTCAAAGAAAGAAAACTACAGACCAATATCTATAATGAACCTAGATGCAAAAATCCTCAATAAAATTCTGGTGAACCAGATACAAAAACATATCAAAAAAATTGTGCACCATGATCAGGTAGGATTTATCCCTGGGGTGCAAGGTTGATTCAATATACAGAAATCAATAAATGTTATTCACCACATCAATAGGCTTAAAAATAAAAACCATATGATCATCTCGATAGATGCGGAAAAAGCATTCGACAAAGTACAGCATCCCTTTATGTTCAAAACTCTAGAAAAACTAGGGATAACAGGAACATACCTCAATATTGTAAAAGCAATCTATGCTAAACTTCAGGCTAGCATCATTCTGAATGGAGAAAAAATGAAGGCATTCCCTCTAAAATCTGGAACAAGACAGGGATGCCCTCTCTAACCACTTCTGTTCAACATAGTTCTCAAATCACTGGCCAGAGCAATTAGACAGACGAAAGAAATTAAAGGCATAAAAATAGGAAAAGAAGAACTCAAATTATCACTACTTGTAGATGACATGATTCTATACCTAGCAGACCCAAAAGGGTCTACAAAGAAACTATTAGAGCTAATAAATGAATTCAGCAAAGTGGCAGGATATAAAATCAACACGCATAAATCAAAGGCATTCCTGTATATCAGCGACAAATCCTCTGAAATGAAAATGAGGACAACCACCCCATTCATAATATCCTCAAAAAAAAAAAATAAAATAAAATACTTGGGAATCAACCTAACAAAAGAGGTGAAAGACTTATACAATGAAAACTACAGAACCCTAAAGATTAGAAATAGAAGAAGATCTTAGAAGATGGAAAAATATACCCTGTTCATGGATAGGTAGAAGTAACATCATCAAAATGGCGATATTACCAAAAGTTCTCTATAGGTTTAATGCAATGCCAATCAAAATCTCAATGGCATTTCTTGTAGAAATAGAGAAAGCAATCATGAAATTCATATGGAAAAATAAAAGACCCAGAATAGCAAAAACAATGCTAAGCAGGAAGTATGAATCAGGCGGTATAGCTATACCAGACTTCAAACTATACTACAGAACAATAGTAACAAAAACAGGATGGTACTGGTACCAAAACAGGTGGGTGGACCAATGGTACAGAATAGAGGACACAGAAACCAATCCACAAAACTACAACTATCTTATATTCGATAAAGGGGCTAAAAGCATGCAATGGAAGAAGGATAGCATCTTCAACAAATGGTGTTGGGAAAACTGGAAATCCATATGCAACAAAATGAAACTGAATCCCTTTCTCTCGCCATGCACAAAAGTTAACTCAAAGTGGATCAAGGAACTTAATATCAAATCAGAGACATGGCGTCTGATAGAAGAAAAAGTTGGCTATGATCTACATGCTGTGGGGTCGGGCTCCAAATTCCTCAATAGGACACCCATAGCACAAGAGTTAATAACTACAATCAACAAATGAGAATCATTCAAACTAAAAAGTTTTTTCTCAGCAAAAGAAGCAATAAGAGAGATAAATAGGGAGCCTACGTTCTGGGAACAAATCTTTACTTCTCACACTTCAGACAGAGCCCTAATATCCAGAATATACAAAGAACTAAAAAAATTAGACAATAAGATAACAAATAACCCAATCAACAAATGGGCCAAGGACCTGAAAAGACATTTCTCAGATGAGAACATACAATCAATCAACAAGTACATGAAAAAATGCTCACCATGTCTAGCAGTCAAAGAAATGCAAATCAAAACCACCCCAAGATACCATCTCACTCCAGTAAGATTGGCAGCCATTAGGAAGTCACACAACACAAGTGCTGGCAAGGATGTGGGGAAAAGTGTTCACTTGTACATTGCTGGTGGGACTGCGAATTTGTGCGGCCAATTTGGAAAGCAGTATGGAGATTTCTTGGAAAGCTCAGAATGGAACCACCATTTGACCCAGCTATTTCCCTACTCGGTCTATTCCCTAAAGACCTAAAAAGAGCACACTATAGGAACACTGCTACATCCATGTTCATAGCAGCACAATTCACAATAGCAAGACTGTGGAACCAACCTAGATGCCCTTCAATAGACGAATGGATAAAAAAAATGTGGCATTTATACACAATGGAGTGTTACTCTGCATTACAAAATGACAAAACCATAGAATTTGGAGGAAAATTGATGGCATTAGAACAGATTATGCTAAGTGAAGCTAGCCCATCCCTTAAAAACAAATGCCAAATGTCTTCTTAGATATAAGGAGAGTAACTAAGAACAGAGTAGGGACCAAGAGCATGAGAAGAAGATTAACATTAAACAGGGATGAGAGGTGGGAGGGAAAGGGAGAGAGAAGGGAAATTGCATGTAAATGGAAGGAGACCCTCAGGGGTATACAAAATTACATAAAAGAAGAAGTGAATGGGAAAGGGGAAAAATATAAGGGGGAAAAATGAATTACAGTAGAGGGGGTACAGAGAGAAGAGGGGAGGGGGGAGGGGGGATAGTAGAGGATAGGAAAGGCAGCATGATACAACAGACACTAGTATGGCAATATGTAAATCAATGGATGTGCAACTGATGTGATTCGGCAATCTGTATACAGGGTAAAAATGGGAGTTCATATCCCACTTGAATCAAAGTGAGAAATATGATATATCAAGAACTAGGTAATGTTTTGAACAACCAACAATAAAAATTAATTTAAAAAATAAGTAAATCGTGTCCATCTACAACAAAAATAATAAAAATAAAATAAAACATAAGGTTGGGGATGTGGCTCAGTGGTTGAATGCCCCTGAGTTGAATCCCTACTGCTTGCCCCCATTAAAAAAAATCAAAAAACTTAACAAACACACACACACAACCAAATGTATTTAATATTCTCTCATAATGGTCATAAGATATCAATAAATGTGCAAAGGATCTGAAACTGGTAGTTCATAGAACAAGAAATACAATTGGTGAACAAATATATTTTTAAAATGCTCAATATCCAACCATCAGTGTATGAGGGTATCCGTTTTTCCACATCCTCAGCAGCACTTGTTGTTGTTTGTCTTCATCATGGCTGCCATTCTTACTGAAGTGAAATAGTATCTTAGGGTAGTTTTAATTTGCATTTCTCTGTTTGCTAGAGATGGTGAGCATTTTTTCATATATTTGTTGATTGACTGTGTATCCTATTCTGAGAAGTGTTTGTTCAGGTCTATGGCCCATTTGTTGATTGGATTGTGTGTGTGTGTGTGTGTGTGTGTGTGTGTGTGTGTGTGTGTGTGTGTTTGTGTTTAGCTTTTTGCGTTCTTTGTATACCCTAGAGATTAGAGCTCTATCTGATGTGTGAGGGGTAAAATTTGTTCACAGGATGTAGGCTCCCTATTCACCTCACATATTATTTCTCTTGATGAGAAAAAAAATAAATTAGTTTGAATTCATCCTATTTGTTTATTCTTGGTTTTAACACTTGAGCTATAGGCATATTATTAAGGAAGTTGGGTCCTAGCTCCACATGAGGAAGATTAGGGTCTACTTTTTCTTCCATTAGATGCAGAGTCTCTGGTTTAATTCCTAGACCCTTGATTCATTTTGAGCTAACTTTTGCGCATGGTGAGAGATAGGGATTCAACTTCATTGTGTTGCATATGGATTTTCAGTTTTCCCAACACATTTCTTGAAGATGATTTCTTTTCTCCAGTGCATGCTTTTAGAACCTTTGTCTAATATAAGGTAGTTGTAGTTTTTTGGGTTAGTCTCTGTGTCTTCTATCCTGTACCATTGGTCCACCAGCTTGTTTTGGTGCCAGGACCATGCTGTTTTTGATACCATTGCTGTGTAGTATAGTTTAAGATCTGGTATAGTGATACCACCTGTTTTACTCTTCCTGCTTAGAATTGTTTTTGCTATTCTGGTTCTCTTATATTTGCAGATGAATTTCATAATTGCTTTTTCTATTTCTGTGAGGAATGTCATTGGAATTTTGATCAAAATTGCACTGCTGGTTAGATTGTAAATTGGTGCAGCCAAATTGAAAAGCAGTATGGAGATTCCTTGGAAAACTGGGAATGTAACCACCATTTGACCCAGCTATTCCATTTCTAGGACTATACCCAAAAGCCCTAAAAACAGCATACTACAGGGACTCAGCCACATCAATGTTTGTAGTACCACAATTCACAATAACTAGACTGTAGAGCCAAACTAGATGCCCTTCAAAGGATGAATGAATAAAAATATGTGGCATATATACACAATGGAATATTACTCAGCAATAAAAAAATAATAAAATCATGGCATTTGCAGGGAAAAGAATGGCATTAGAGCAGATTATGCTAAGTGAATTTAGCCAGTCCCCAAAAAACAAATGCCAAATGTCTTCAATGATATAATGGGGGTGACTCAAATTGGGGAAGTGAGGAAAGGCATGGGAAGAAGATTACCAATACACAGGGAAGAGGGGTGGGAGGGAAAGGGAGAGAGAAAGGGAATTGCATGGATGGTGGAAGGAGAGTCTCATTGTTATACAAACTACATGTATGAAGATGTGAGGAAAAAGAAAAGGAATAGTGCTTCCTTAGATTAAGAAGAGAGGAGTAATGGGAGGGGAGAGGAGAGTTTGGAAAGATAGGAAGGATAGTAGAATGAAATAGACATTATTATTATTGGTGTATATATATGCATTCATGCTCAATGTGAATCTACAACCTGTATACTCAGAAAAATGAGATATTGTATTTTATGTGGTTCAAATATATGATATGTCAAGGTCATTGTACTGTCATGTGTAACTAATTGAAACAAATAAAAATAAAAAACAAATTTTAGTGAAAAAAATACATGTAAAATGGCATAAATTGACAAAAACATACTTTATATTCAGAGATAAAATTGTGCTTTACATGTTTAATAGATTGTAGTGCATTTCACTGTTGCCATGCACTTAAAAAATTAAAAAATCAATAAAAAGTAGGAAAAAACCACATAAATGCATAATTTCTCTAGAAATTAAAAATGCAAATTAAAACTCACTACAGTTCCCCCTTTCTGTTTTCTGAAAACAATACAGGCGAGAATAGAGTTCGTATTCCACTGTGCAGAAGTGGCTGCATAGTATGGCTCAGTCCTAAGGAGGGCCCTTCCCCAGATCTGAGGCCATATCAGCTGATGCCCTTTTTCGTGGGGTGGGGCATGGACATCAAACCTGCATGCAATAGGACATGCTCACCTTGAGGTCCACTTCAAGGATCACTCAAGTGCAGTGCCTTGCCTCGCATCCTGTATCGTGAAGATGGTGGACGAAGGGGGAGAGCTGAGGCTGAACTGTGGCTGTTTGCAATGACAAACAAGTTGACAACACCCTGAAAGAAAGGCATGGACTTTAAGGCGATAGAGAAGCACTAGTGTGGAAATCCATCTGCGTGCAATGGCAGCAAGACTGGCAGAGTGCAAGGGCTTTCCAACACTAAGAGAATAATGAGGGAAGACATGCCGATCCCAGTGCAATGTTATAATAACTTGGGGTGCAACTACCATGTCAAAGATTTACTGTTTAAGATGCGCAAGCCAGACTTGAGGTGAATTGCCATTTTCTAAAGCTGCAAGAGCTTGGATGATCATAGCCTTATTGTGAGCACTGCGGGCCTTGAGGCGACAGAGAAACCACAAACAGAGAAACATACCGAAGCAACACATTGCACCAAAAATGCCTACCCCCACCCACTCTTTAAAAAAGGAAAAGGCAGAAGATATCCAATCAGCGAATTGACCCAAAGTCACGGGATCAACACGGGTACTATTCAAGACAGCTATCTGGGTTAGTTGAGACTGGATCATGTCTTCCGCTTCCATGGACCAATTTCCGGCCAAATATTCGCCAATGATGCGGGAAGCATTCCTGGAATCATTAAATCTGACAGAGGTTATGCATAAATGTGCACGTTGGTCAACACAACCCAAAAGCACCAAGTCAGCCAATTCTTCTACCTGAGCTTGGAGTAAATCTATTCTTTGGTTGGCAGCTAAAATCCCTGACAAAATATGTTGATTAATTGTATTTTGGGATTCAAGTATAGTGGAAGTTTGTTGGACAACTTGATTAATGGTGGCAGCAGTTTGTACTTGATTGGCCATAGCCACTCTGGCCATAACCGCTGCAGCAGCAGATACGGCCACCACGGCTGTCACTATAGCCGCTGTGATTCCAAAATCTCTGTGGACTCTAAGTAGCTCAACAATAGGGAATTTATCAGGATCCGCAGTGACCGGGATTGGGACAAAAGTTGGAATTTTCATAACCACTGCTACAGTCCAGGAACCATTCCAACACTCAGATAAGAGACAGGTAGTATGAGAACAATCCAGCATCCCCGATGAGGTGGCATTAGCCAAAAGGAATAAGAATGGGGATTGGACAAAGACCATTGCAGGGGACAATGTGGCATTATACAACAGAGAGTTGAATAACACAGATGTAAGTCTATTACCTCGTTCACTTTCCCTAACAGTACCAGAAACATTAGCCAGCCAACTTTTGGCTCCTAGCAACTGAGCCAGTGCAGAAATATCGGCTGAAGCCCCCTTTTCATTGGAAATCAGCCATTGAAACCAGGACCAACCTACTCCTGTAGAGGAGTTGGCACTGTTGTTAAGTTATAAACATACCTTTTAAGAGAGGGGGAAAGGGAGAAACCTTTAGCAACTTGATGTTTCTCCCAAGAATGATTCTGACAAGGTGTAAATGTTGGGGGGAAACCAAGATTAGGGGAACAGTAAGGAGAGGCCTTGAAATGAGTGGCATTATAAATACTACTAGAAGAAGGAGGCACTGGGATTAGTACCTCGGAGATAATAGCCAAGGTAGTTATGTTAAGAACGGAGTTGCTGTTTGCAGGGGTCCCTGAGCCTGATTGCTTCCCCAAAACTACCTTGCTCAATACAGCACTGATAATGCTCCGTGGGACCTGACTGGACCGCAATGGGTCCTCCCAGTTAGTCAAATTTTTGGTCTTAAGGCTAATGCAATTAGCGTTTCTAAGGCTGAAACAAAAAACTCCTGTGAGATTAACTTGAGATTGATTAAAAATGCTCTCCATGTCCCCTCTAGGAGAGGCACAGGGAGCAGACATCTCACATGAGGTATAAAAAAGAGTGGGGAGGACACTAGAATTACCATGAACCGGCATTGGCATTGGCCATGCCCGTGCCACTGCCCAGCACTGCATTGGTGTCGCCTGTGCCATCGGCACCAGCACCAGAGCCAGAGCACTTAGCAGAATGAAGATCCTCATCACGGGATTGCTGTGGTATCTCTTGTTGCTGGTCAGCTGATGTCAAGACTCTTCTTGTCAGGCGTACAGGGACCCACAACGGTTCCGTGCGATCCTGGGGAAAAACACATGCAGATCCTCGCGCCCATGTCAGCACGGGGTCAGGGCCATTCCATTGGCCCATAAGAACATCCTTCTACTTTACATAGCCAATCACAGAGGGCTGAAGGGACACAGGTCTATCAGCCGCAGAGTGACCATGAATATCCAAATTCAAAAAATTAATGGTAAAGAGAGCTAAGGACAGGCGTTCTTTAGGGGTGTGTTCAGCTCCTATTCCCCCTTTTTGTTTTTGTAAAGTTTCCTTTAAAGTGCAATGAGCACGCTCAACAATGCCTTGTCCTTGAGGATTGTAAGGCAGACCATGAGTAAGTTGCACTCCCATAGTAGAACAAAAAGCTGTAAATTGTCTGCCAGTATAAGCAGGTTCATTATCAGTCTTAAGGGTGCAGGTGCACCCCATGCTGCCCATGCCTCTAAGCAGTGAGTAATGACATTAAGTGCCTTTTCTCCCGATAAAGCAGAAGCATGGATAATTCCAGAGCACATATCAACGGAAACATGCACATACTTGAGGTTACCAAAGTCAGGTATGTGTGTCACATCCATTTGCCAGACAACCAATGGCTTCAATCCCCGTGGGTTTACTCCATAACTAGGGGGATGAAGAAATGTGACAAATGGGGACATTGCAATACTATCTGCTGAGTATCCGCTCTTGAAATGAAAAAATGCCTGTGCAGCGTTAATGCATTAACATGGAAGTTTTGGTGAAACAACTTAGCCCCCTCTAAGGAGGAAGCCAAGCATATCACTGACCTCTAGTGGCTAAGTCCGCATAGGCATTACCCTGGGATAATGGACAGGAAGAGAGGTGTGAGCCTGGATGTGCATTGGATTAAAAGAAGCAGTGTGGCTACAGATAAGCTGTTGAAGCTGAGTAAAGTAAGCAGATACATTATGGGCATCACTAATAGCTCCCACGGGCTCCAGGACTTTTAGTGCTTGTACCACATAGATGGAGTCCGAAATGAGATTAAAAGGAAAAGAATACTATTTAAAGACTTCAATAACAATTTGTAGTTCTACCCATTGTGGATTTCCAGGAGCAAATTGATGCTGGATAGGGGGAGAGTCATTAATTACGTAGGCTCCCATTCCAGACTTGGAACCATCAGTAAAAATGTTAACAGCCCCCGCAATTGGACTGGATGAAGTTACCTTAGGGAAAATGATGGGATGATCTTTAACAAAATGGAGTAATGGATGAGAAGGGTAGTGATTATCAATACCTCCTTGAAACGAGCAACACAGAATAGCCCAGTTGTCTAGAGTAGCACATGAAACATAAAATTGATCTTTAGTGTAGGGTATGATAAGAGAAGACGGTGGTTGTCCGAAAAATTGAATGCTTTATTGAATCCCTTTAAGTGCCAATGCTGCAACAGCATCAGGATAATATTCTAAGGATTTTCCTGGGGATACATGTGGGTGGATCCATAGTAAAGGCCCATCTTGCCACAGTACTCCAGTAGGCTGCCGCATAGTGGCAAGCACACATAACTGGAAAGGTTTATCACTCTGCAGCCTGCATAGAGTAGCATGCTGTATAGCTTCTTCTACTTTTATAAGGGCTGCTCTAGCCTCTTTGGTGAGGCTACGAGGGGAAACAAGAGCTGGATCACCCTTAAGAGTAGCATACAAAGGCTGTAGCACAATATTAGGAATATGTAAATATCCTTTTATCCAATTAATATCTCCAGCAGTTTCTGAAAATCATTTAGAGTTTGGAGATCTTGAGTCCTGATGGTGATTTTTTGCAGTTTTAGTTTGTCATACCCAATTGTCGCTCCCAAATACTTCATAGAATCCCCCGTTTGAACCTTTTCAGGTGCGATGTGCAGTCCATATTGAGCTAACAGCATCACTAGTTCTTTATAAGCCTCATTAACTGTCCATTCTAATTTTGCGGCCAATAACACATCATTCATATAATGAATGATCTTGGTGGAGGAATATTTATGTCTGAGAGGTGCGAGTGCCTTCCCCACATACATCTGGCACATCGTGGGACTATTAGCCATTCCCTTCGGCAACACTACCCACTCAAACCTTTGATCTGGTTCCTCGTGGTTACATGAGGGAAGGGTAAAGACAAAACGTTGTGAATCTTTAGGATGCAAAGGAATAGAAAAGAAACAGTCTTTAATGTCAATAACAATAATATGCCAGCCTTGAGGAACAGAGGAGAGCAGAGGCAGCCCTCTTTGAATGGGCCCCATAAGTTGCATTTGAGCATTAACTGCTCGTAGATCATGCAGTAGGCGCCATTTCCCTGATTTTTTCTTAATGACAAATATGGGAGTATTCCATGGAGAAGTAGAAGGTTGGATGTGACCCAAGTCAGGTTGTTCTTTGACTAGATCATGGGCTGCTGCCAATTTAGCTGAGGGAAGAGGCCACTGAGGCACCCAAACAGGCTCCTCGGTGAGCCATGTTATGGGTATTTGAGCCCCAGTGGCCCCTAGGAAAAACCCAGACCAAACCTGTTAAGCTTTTGAAGACCTTGCACAGGATGCCTACGCCCCTGTAGGTGTTTTCCTAGTCCTATACCTGGCCTATACCCCATATTTTGCATGATTTGTTGAGACACTGGGGAATAGTCATTACTAAGAGTGAACCCCATGTCTTTCATCAGATCACGGCCCCATAAAGAAATAGGTAAATCAAGTACATAAGGCTGAAAGGTACCATTGTGTCCTTCCGGGTCCTTCCAAGATAGATGTCTATAGCTGATTTGAGGGGCTTGGGCATATCCAAGTCCTCTTAGGGATTGATCAGAAGTCTGCACTGGCCATCCCCTAGACCAGTCCTTAAGGGCTATGATACTACGATCTGCTCCTGTATCCAACAATCCCACAATAGATTTACCTTCTATGCTTAATTCCAAAGTGGGGCGATTGCTCATATCCAGTGACAAATAGGCATAATTCCCTCCGGTGGTACCAATCTCATTTCCCATCCGTGACCTTGAGTCAGCAGGGAAGTAGTTATGCAAGCTGGCAAAATTAGCAATTGAGCAATCCAATCCCCTGGGGAGATAGACACAATGCCCCTTGGAGCTTCCACCATAACCTTTACTGCCCCTACAGTATCAGGGCTTATGACTCCGGGGAAAACATGAAGTCCTTGTAAGATAGAGGATGCATGTCCAATTAGCAAACCTACAGTGCCAGGTGGTAAAGGCCCTTTGAACTCAGTTTCCACCAATTGAACTCCCATTTTAGGTGTTAATGCGAGTCTGGAGGTGGAACAGAGGTCCAATCCTGCGGCACCTGTAGTGGCTCTCCGCATCTCGTGGGATGGCGCAGAGAAGGCCATGTCTCGGCTTCGGGTGTGACATTCTCCACTGCCCCATATATTTGTGGGCCCTGGGGTAGGGGGCCCCTTCGGCCGCTTTTTGGCCCAGCTGAAATAGGCTGTCCATGGATGTCCCTCACTGATCTACACTCTTTTGCCCAATGCTTCCCCTTTTTGCATTTTGGACACAGCCCCAGTTGACGAGGGCCATTGGAAGGGCCACCGTGAGGAGGTCCAGTAAAATTGTCTTTTTTGGGACAGTCACGTTTGAAATGGCCGGATTGACCACAATGGAAGCATGTTCCAGCACCAGGACCACCCCCTTTTGCAATCCGAAGGACAGCAGCTGCAAGACCTGCATTAGTTAAAGGTCCTCCAATCTCTCTACACACTTTCATCCATGCTTCTATACCCTTGTTTTTATAAGGAGTGATTGCTGCTTTACATTCCTTGGTTCATTGCTCAAAGACCAATTGCTTGATAAGGGGCATGGCTCTATCAGGATCCCCAAAAATCTTTCCAGCGGCATCCACCATCCTTGCTACAAAATCTGAAAAGGGTTCTGTAGCGCCTTGTAGAATCTTGGTCAAATTATCAGACACCTGTCCTCTATTTGGAAGTGATTTCCATGCCCAAATGCAAATGTTGTTAATTTGATCATATGCCTCAAGAGGGAATCCTGTCTGTTGATTAGCAAATCTGCCTTGTCCCAAAAGCATATCCTTGTCCCAATGGGGGTGTCCCGCCGCATGGTTTTGGGCGGCCTGCTCTACCGCACCCTCTAGCACAAAGGCTCTCCAGTCCAAATATTTACCTGGAGAAACACAAGCTCGAACAAGGCTAGCCCAATCAGAGGGAGTCATACAGTGTCTAGACAGACTCTCCACCTGAGTTAGTGTGAAGGCGGCATCCAACCCATAAGTGTGCACAGACTCCGCCAGGGTCTTCACAATTTTGAAATCTAAGGGCTCATGGAATCTTCCCCTATTGTCATCCTGGAAAACTGGATAAGCAAGACCCATCTCAGCGTTAACAGCCCTCCATGTTTGGGCATGGAAAGCTCTCCCCGAAACACACCACCATACGGCGGTGGATCTGGAGGATCATTTTTCTTGAGCCCCTGTTTATTTTTGTTCCCTTCTCCTACAGCTAAACTCCCTAGCTGACGAGACAGCCTCCCGAGCTCTTCCTCCTCATCCTCCTCTTCCTCTGACCCACTTTTGTATGGGGGTGTGCGCAGCGTACTGAGATCTGGATACAATTGTCTCCTCCCCTGTTTCACGCTCTGCACACTCCCATCCTTCTGAAATATCACTTCCTGTCATCTCCGATTTTTCTTCATGTAACTGCTCTAGAACTTCCTGTCCTTTAGTAAGTGCTTCCTGACATCTGCCATCTGTGAGGCAACTACGAACCATCTTCCAAATGGGTATCACCCCACCCTCTAATATGCCCTGCTCAGAAGCAAAGTCAAGATCTTTGCCTAACTTATCTCAGCTAGGTATAGTAAGGCTGCCCTAAAACGCAAACCAGGTTGCAGCAATATCTGTCTTCTGTAAAAATCTCTGTAAGGTACTACTTTTCACTTCTAGGTCCTTGGAACGTAACAGGCCATCTAGGTCCAGGAGAAGCGAACTTGAAGATGCGGCACCCATGACACAACAAAAGACGCACAAAAAACAAAAGTGAAAGTACACAGTGCAGCTGCAATAAAATGTAACACTCTCTCTTGCTTTACAGAGGAGCTGCCCCACTTTGATCGCGGATCCCACTTACCTGGGACTAATCCCCGCTTTGATCGCGGATCCCACTTACCTGGGACTAACCGGTGCACCACCCCTGACTACTGAAAGTTCTGGGTCCTGGGTTTCGGCACCACTTGTCGTGACCCCTTGCTTGCAAGGAAGACGCAACTCAGGAATCTTCTTTCAGCAGTTTATTCAGGCCCTTGATATTTCTTCTCTCCCTCTCGGATGCCCCTCCCAGCCTTAATAAAGCATCTCAAGTCCCAATGCGAAGCTGCCACGTGGAACTTTCTCATAGGGTGTTGAAAACCCATGCGCCAACTCTCCCAAATAAGGAGTTATTTGTCACAGACCACAGCGGAGCCAGTGCCATCTTGTAATGGCAACCATAATCTGCAGAAGCGGCTCACCACACTCTTAAAGAATAATTCGAGTTTGAGATCTTTATTTGTGCAGGTTCTCAGCTTAAGTATCTCCCATATATTTGTAGACACATATTATTGACAAATATGGAGGAACCACCACAGAAAATGCATTTCAGATACTCTACTTCCTATATCACTATTTCACTAACATGACTCTACTCTCACAACACTGACAAAGAAAGTTTTATTTAACAGTGCAAGCTATCACCACTCAGAAGTCACAGATAAGACATAGGAAACTACAATAGAGACACCATTTGGAAAATAATTCAACATCACACGTTTAACCAATAGCATAAGACACATCACTCAGGGTAAACAGTTTTCTAAGCAGACACTAAATTAAATGTGGAAAAGATATATAACCCTGAAGATTTACAAATTTCAATATAGAAATATAAGAAAGATAAAATGCAAGGTAGCAAATAGTAATATACACTGCTAAGAATTTGGGGCTGGGGATGTGGCTCAAGCAGTACCGCACTTGCCAGGCATGCATGTGGCCCAGATTCGATCCTCAGAACCACATACAAAAATGTTGTATCCACTGAAAACAAACAAACAAATAATAATAAATATTAAAATTCTCTCTCTCTCTCTCTCTCTCTCTCTCTCTCTCTCTGTCCCCCCCTTTTTAAAAAACAAGAATGTGGGGGTAAGGCACACATTTACAACTTTGATAGGACTACATACTAGTACAACCACCCTGGTAAACAGTTTGGAGACTCCCCAAAGTCTAAGAAGAAAACCACAACATGAAACAGCATCCCATGCCTCAGTATTTTCCCAAAATTAGTAAAACACAATTTTACATGTAACTGTATATTAATACAGTCACATGTGTGTTTACAGTATCACAATTCACAACAGGTAAATTATGAAATTAACCCAAGTACCTGTGAATGAATCAAAGAATGAAGAAATTGTGGTGCACATACATCCAATGGAGTATTATGCAGCCATAAAAATACATTATGTCATTTTTTAGTAAATGAGTTGGTATCCAAGAATATCATGCTAAGTGAAGTAAGTCAAATAAAAAACTCAAAGGTCAAATGTTTTGTATGTGGAAGCTGGAGTTAATTAAAGAAAAAGAAATGAAGAACAGAATATAAAAAAATGTAAAGAACATCATAAGTGTAGAAAAAGAAAATTGAGAGGCACAGAGAGAATTAAAAAGGGAAGAAAATGGAGAAGGAAATCTTTAAAATTCATGTTATATGCATATATAAATATATCACAGGTAATTGCATGCTTATGTATAAGTGAAAAAATTCAACCAAATATAAATAAATAGATGGGTGAAAGGAGGTCCAGGAGAATAGGAGGGGGATAATGGAAGATGAGGAGTAGATAGATGGAAAAGAGAAAATCAAGGACTCAACTGGAATTCCATGCATGTAATATTTGGGGGGAATGAATTCAACTACTATGTAAAACTATAAAGTCTAATAAAAATAACATTGAAAATGTATTCTCACTTGTAATGACAATCCTGGTAACATAATGCTTGGTGATTTTCCAAAATTCTTTTTACTCTCAATAATTTTAATTGCTACTTAAAATTACTTATAATTTTAAGAAAAATTTAACTCAGAAAATTTGTGTATCATCAAGATTTATACTGTTAATTATAAAAAAAATTAAATTATTTTGAAAGTAATAGTGATTGATATATGTACCGTGTTTTTGGCTTTAATATCTGCATTAGATGAAAGCAGTTTTGTTGCTATTAGTGTGTTCCTATAAAAGATAACATAGTAGAGCCGAGTTTCACCCTTGTTGTTGTGAACATTTGGATTGGCACCATGTTCTACAAGAATAATTGCACTTTCCTCCTCCTCATATTGTAGGGGCTGTCGGTTTTAACCAAGAAATAGATTGTAAATTTTGGAAATCCAAGAAAAATATTTCACGGTTTACTCATTAGTTATAACTAAATTGCATTAACCAATTATTCTTCAAAGCATTTCATCAAATTCATTTCCTGCAAAACCACTGGCTACATCTACCTTCAACAATGGTGTGTTGCCATCACTTTAACACAAGTCCACACTGCATTTCCTCTTCACTAGAAGAGACACCACTGCTGGATTGCCATAGGCACAGGCATAATGTAGAGGGGTTCTGTGCAAGTAAGAAGCTTTATTAGGAATTCATAAGGTACATTTTGAAATATACAAGGATTTATGCAATTATAAACCTTAAACAGCTCAAAATTCCTTTATTTTCTTATGAAAAAGGTACAATATTTAGTAGCTGTCATTACTTATTTTATTAATGAATGAGCAGCCAATGCCACTGACATTTTCTTCTTATTTCTTCTTTCTGATACTTCTGGGGATTGCACCTTGGGTTACTCAACTACTGAGTCATATCCTAAGCACATTTTTATTATATAAACAATTTTGATGTAGGGTCTCACTAAGTTGCCCACTATTGTCTTAAACTTCCAATGCTCTTGCCTCAGCAACCTAAGTCACTGGAATCATGGGTATGTGCGACTGTGCCTGGTTCCATTGATTTTACTTATTTTTGTTTGCTTTGTTTTCATATTGCTGGGGATGGAACTCAGGCCTGAAGCATTCTATGTAAGGAAGGGCTCTACCACAGAACCACATCCCCAGAGCAGAACAGCCCACTTGCCTAGAAAGAAGATGGACCTGAGATTTTGCTCATCTTCAGTTTGAATTCTACTTTAGGCTCTGTGATGTACTAGTTATCCCACAGTCTTACTCTCCCTCCATTTCCTAAAAAAGTAAGGATTAAAATGAGTATCTTCCTGAATACTACCAGAATGCTTAATGGAGAATCTATGTAAAACATCTGAAGAGTTTGTTTCACAAGCAACAGCTCCATAATTGGTAGCTATTGTAATCAATATTATTGCTTTTTATCAATTAAGATTATTTCAATTAATAAGTTAGTAGTTTTGTAGAGATTTTTACAAATACATTTTTAAAACTATGTATTTCAAAGAGTCTAAGAACATTTTTTTTCTTATCATTTTAACAAAAGTGACAATGGAATCCCACTAATAATTTGCGCTGCATTACAACTATAATTGGCAGCATTTAATTTTTTCTTCATAAACAAAATAAAGAACCACCAGAATTCATGGTGCCTTACCTTCAGTGAAATGCTAGACAAACAATAGATTTATGGAAGTTCCCATGTCATGGATGGCATTTAAATTCAGTTGTAAAAGTATGACAGGTAAAGTAGGCTAAATAATAACAGTAAAAGTCCAAACCAAAAGCAAATTTAATGCCAAAAGAAAAAGAACCCATATGAATTAGTATGGTTAAATTAATTCAGTATTTATATAAATTGGATTTATATATAAATCAGGTATTTTCAATGTTCACTATTTAATACTGTCTTAATTTTTCACAAGGGAAGTTTACAATTCTGTACCTCCAGGAATGCATGATTGAAAAGGAGGAAGAACAGTTTCATTTGAAATTGAGTCCTATCACTTCAGTTTTAATTATCTGGTCACATCTAGAAAGTTTTTATGTAACTGTTCTCTGAGATAGTAGAATATGTCAAATACAAAATTAGTAGCTGTGCAATTATTGCGCATTAAAGATGTATTCATTTTATGAGTGCAGATGAATAGAATTAAAGAATAAGTCTTTAATTCTTTACTTTATAAAAGTTTCACTTAAAAATACTAAAGTTGAGAAGTTTAGTATTTTTATGTGAAACTTTTATAAAGTAAAGCAATACTTTTTCAGTAGTAATAATCTTTTATACTTGCTCTCTTCTATTCTCACCAAAACAAAATTATTAACCTATAATTGCATATGTAAAACAAAATATACATATATAAGAACTGTATGTGTTCTTACACAAGCCTAAGCAATGAAATAAATTTCTCAGCTAAAATATTTTGAAGATGAAGAGTAGTGGTATTGGGATGTTGATTATGGCTTGATCTGTTTATTGCTCCTCAAAAAGATGATTTAATGATAACTTCTGTGCCACATTTAAAACTGTACATGCCACTAAGTACCAAATCCATTTTTCTCTTCTTCCAGATATTTGAGCATTTTTTTATACTGTTCCAGTCACTTATCATTTGGGCATTTTCAAAAAAGTAATTTGTAAAAGTGAATAATGTATTTTGATACACAGAATGATGACTTTGTTCATTGCAAACATTTTCTTAGTGTCATCATGACCTTAAATGACTGCGTGTGGAACTAACAAATGTACTGATATTTTTATTTGTTTTTTTGTGAAATTGATAACCACAGAGAGAGCTCACATTTGGGGTCAATGAATATTCTAATGCACAAACCACAAGCAGAGCCTAACTTTGATACTGTTAGTCCCTTCAGAACACAGTAGAGCAAGCTACAATAGGGCAACAGCAGGCAGCTCTGTACAGAATAGGCACCCTTTGTGTACTACTCCCTTGGCCTTGGTGACTGAGAGCCTGCACTGCCTGGATGCTCTCAAGCAATGCTCTATTCTCCATGCTTGAACAGATACACAGTAATGGATTACTACAGAAAAGAGTACTTAAACAATGGAATCGGCAATTCTGGAATTTTGTGCGAAAAGCTTTTGGCGGATGCTTTGTTACTTTAGTCTAAATTGATAACAAAATTGAAAAAGCATGCTGTGTTTGGTGTTTTGAAAAGTGTGAAACCTTCCAGTGAATTCTAGTGTCCTCTGTGTAAAGGTAGTTAAAGGTAGTTAACTTCACTAACTGAAGTTAATGAAGTATTTGCAGAAAATTCAAGACTTGTCAACACTGTTGTTATGAAAATGGTTTGATGATCAGGATGACAATGAGTTATCCTAAGAATTTGATAAATTAGTGAGTGAAGCATGTGAGAAATAAGTAAAATCTTATTTTTAGAGGTGGAAGACACACCCCTAAATATACTAATGTTAAGGAATTTTAAAAATATATTTAAAAAAAAGAACATAGAGACATCTTTCCAATTCAGACTTCTTGTGAGGCTCTCGGGACACAATAGGTAATAGATTACATCTGAAATTTTTTCAATGCTTTTGAAAATGTGTACATTGAAAGCTGTTGTGTTTATTTATTTATTTATTTATTTATTTATTTATTTATTTATTTATTTATTTAAATCAGTGACTCTATAGGAAAATTTTAAGTGTGTGGGAAACCAGTTAAAAATTTGGTTTTGTTTAGCTGCCCATTAGAAGTCCTGGGTACTGAACTTCCAAGGTATGTATGTCCTGGATATTGAGAACTCCACAGGATATTAAAGTCAAATATTCTGGTGAAAGGATAACTGGTATCCTTTATGCTCTGCTCCCATTGGCACAGCCTGGGTGGTGCAGGCTTCAATTCCATCAGCCCATGGTCCCTTATCCCTCAGTCCCTGGACTCCCAGACCCTATTACCTATTTTTATAATCGGTTCTATCAACATGACATCCATGTCCCATATAACGTTTAATTTTTCCCAGTTCACAATTTTTGGCAGCCTGGTGGATCTTCCCAAGTGGGTTATATCCGAAAAACTTGATTCCCAGGCTTATATAAACAAAGTATCTTCAGACTCTATCAATCTGAAAGACAATTAGGTAACAACCTCTGTCAAATGCCCAACCAAAGCATCTCTGCCATTAGCTATCTGCCAACCAACTGGCAAAATATTTGTTTCCAGTGATACACTGATAAACACAAGTGCATATTCCACAATCTGCATGGCCCTAGGTGATTGGCTCCTGGAAGGTCTTCTCCCTCTACTGTGATCAGCGCCTGCCTATTCTGTTCAGACCCCACCAAGAACTGGGTGGGACTCCCCTGAGACCCACCAAGACCCATATAGTGAGTGAGATGTCCTACCACAATCAGATGGCGGGCAGGTGAGAACCCCCCACACCCAGACCTGTGTGGGGAGGACTCATCCTCTCTACCATTGCACAGCTGCCTATGTTAACAGCAGGAAACAAATACTGCACTTTTCCTATTGCTTTATTCAGTAAATGGAAGAAAAGGATATCCCTGACTTAAGATGTCCATTAAAAAAAATTGAAAAAATCAGGAATTCATTTAATTTAAAGAAACATGTTAGAAGAAAACAACAGAATAACTGCACCAAAAGCAGTGGTTTTTTTTTTTTTTAGTGTTACTCCACTGCATCATCCAGTCCCTGACATAGCTCTGCTCAATAGAAAAAGGGAGTAAGCAGCCCACGAGTTCAGCTCAAAAGCAAAAGGAGAATAGTGTAACAACCATTACCCTAGGCTTTCCAGTGTAGTACCAAAATGTCCTGATTCAGTTTCTCCCAATCCAGATAACTGAGCAGAGAAGAAGATATGAGCTATTAGGAGATTTTCTGAAACAAAGAACAAGTGCTGCAACACATGGATCATCTTGCAGCTGAAAAAATCATGGTCCCCAGTTGCTACTCTGCCCAGAACCCCCACAACCTCTGCACTTTTTCCTTCTGTAAACAACTCTAGCCTTCATTTCTGGTGTTCCCTCAGGGTTTGCTATTGCATAACTCAGGTGCTTGCTCCAAACAGACTGCAGTAGTTTCTGACACTGAGGAAACCAACAGTCACAGAGGAACCCTGCATCTTTCCCTACTACAAAAAGCCACAAAGATGTTTGCATTCAAAGTCTCCAAACACCTTTACCACTACCTCTAGATTCTGCCTACCCAAGATAACCTCAGCTATAGATGCCACAAATCCAGACCCAAGGTCCCCAAACAACTTTTCCTGTGCAAGAGAACATGAAGTCTCCAGCCCATACTGGAGGCACTATCCTATGTGATGCATGTACATCTGCAGTCATATTCATGCACACTGCCAGATGTTGGACTGGCAGTTGCATATGCACAATACCACTTCCAACACCTGTCATGAGCCACTGCTCACAAAATTTAGCAACCTCTGAAGTTACATACACACATGTCACCAGCTCTGTTTCATGGTGATATTAACATATGTAAGCACCCAGAGTCCCATTAACCTTCCCCACCACCATGTAGCTTTGCCTGAAGAAAGTTGTTCTGTGCCACTACACACGTTTCTTCTCAGTTCCACTCACGAAAAATAGTGCATTTTTAAAGCCATCCTCAACACTTCCATGTCCCTGCCATAATACTTAAATTCACAGCTGAGGTTTCTAGCTTTATGCATCCATGGTTAGCCCCCAGAACTGGAGATATACCACAGCCAGGCAGCTCTGCTTCTGGTCGTTCCCTGAAGCCCTATGTGTCTACAATCAGATCTGATCTCACAGTCCTGTTCTTTAACAAACTAGGTCTCATCTCATAGGCACTCTTTGCCAGCCCTGGCTTCTGTCCTTTGTCCTAGCTTCTCCTTACTGCTTGTCAGCCCACAGTTGGCATCTCTACATTGCACATGCCTGCAGGTGACACTGCACCAAATTGTTCACACTGCCTGGCCCATATGTTTTTTACCTTTTCTAGTCCTCTCTGCATGAATCTAGTGGCACTATCTATGACCCAGCTATTCCTCAAAGCAACTCTAGATTTCCCATAGATCTAACCACCAATGACCATAAAGGTTCTCAAGTTACCAACAGTTGTGCCTGCTAAAAGAGAAGCAATGCATCCTTCAACTCAGACAACAAAGATGTTGCTTCGTGCCACTAGACCAGTGCTATTCTAAGTTACCATGTCCTCCCATACTGCTCTGCAAGAAAAAGCTTTCCCATTCTGAAATAAGTAATTGTCTGGAATAAGTAATGGTTTCTTCAAATGTGCATAAACCTTTTCAAGCTACTAGGACCAAGAAGAATCAGAGAAATGTGGTAACACAAGGAACACAAAAAAGTCTTCATTTAATGAATGGTCCAACAAAATTAGAGACATTGATATAATGAAAATGGGAAAACAACATTACAGTTGGGTTAAAACAAAATCAGTTCAATGAAGAAAGTTTATAACAGGAGCCAACCCATGACACCTACCCTGATTCAGGCACAAATGACTTCCTATTCCTCTTAGAATAAAGATCAAAATACTCACCATGGTCCACAGTCCCCAAGATCAGGCAATGATCTCCGTTGTCGCGACCCCTTGCCCGCAAGGAAGATGCAACTCAGGAATCTTCTTTCAGCAGTTTATTCAGGCCCTTGATATTTCTTCTAATTCCTGGTCGGATGCCCCTCCCAGCCTTAATAAAGCATCCCAAGCCCCAATGCAAAGCTGCCACGTGGAACTTTCTCACAGGGTGCTGAAAAACCATGCACCAACTCTCCCAAACAAGGAGTTGTTTGTTACAGGCCACAGTGGAGCCAGCGCCATCCTGCAATGGCGGCCATAATCTGCAGAAGCGGCTCACCACAGTTCCCCCTTTCTGTTTTCTGAAAACAATACAGGCGAGAGTAAAGGTCCTATCCCACTGTGCAGAAGTGGCTGCATAGTATGGCTCAGTCCTAAGGAGGGCCCTTCCCCAGATCTGAAGCCATATCAGCCGAAGCCTTTTTTCGTGGGGCGGGACGTGGACATCAAACCCGCATGCAATAGGACATGCTCTCCTCGAGGTCCACTTCAAGGATCACTCAAGTGCAGTGCCCTGCCTCGCATCCTGTATCGTGACAAAGGTGGATGAAGGGGGACAGCTGAGGCTGAACTGTGGCTGTACACAACGACAAACGAGTTGACAGCACCCTGAAAGAAAGGCACGGACTTTAAGGCAATAGAGAAGCATTAGTGTGGAAACCCACCTGCGTGCAATGGCAGCAACACCGGCAGAGTGCAAGGGCTTTCCAACACTAAGAGAATAACGAGGAAAGACATGCCGATCCCAGTGCAATGTTATAATAACCTGGGGTGCAACGACCATGTCAAAGATTTACTGTTTAAGATGCGCAAGCCAGACTTGAGGTGAATTGCCATTTTCTAAAGCTGCAAGAGCTTGGATGATCATAGCCTTATCGTGAGCATTGCGGGCCTTGAGGCGACAGAGAAACCACAAACAGAGAAACATACCGAAGCAACACATTGCACCAAAAATGCCTACCCCCACCCACTCTTTAAAAAAGGAAAAAGCAGAAGATATCCAATCGGTGAATTGACCCAAAGTCACGGGATCAACACGGGTGTTATTCAAGACAGCTATCTGGGTTAGTTGAGACTGGATCATGTCTTCCGCTTCCATGGACCAATTTCCAGCCAAATATTCGCCAATGATGCGGGAAGCATTCCTGGAATCATTAAATCTGACAGAGGTTATGCATAAATGTGCACGTTGGTCAACACAACCCAAAAGCACTAAGTCAGCCAATTCTTCTACCTGAGCTTGGAGTAAATCTATTCTTTGGTTGGCAGCTAAAATCCCTGACAAAATATGTTGATTAATTGTATTTTGGGATTCAAGTATGGTGGAAGTTTGTTGGACAACTTGATTAATGGTGGCAGCAGTTTGTACTTGATTGGCCATAGCCACTCTGGCCATAACCGCTGCAGCAGCAGACACCACCACGGCTGTCACTATAGCCGCTGTGATTCCAAAATCTCTGCGGACTCTAAGTAGCTCAACAATAGGGAATTTATCAGGATCCGCAGTGACCGGGATTGGGACAAAAGTTGGAATTTTCATAACCACTGCTACAGTCCAGGAACCATTCCAACACTCAGATAAGAGACAGGTAGTATGAGAACAATCCAGCATCCCCGACGAGGTGGCCTTAGCCAAAAGGAATAAGAAGGGGAATTGGACACAGACCATTGCAGGAGGCAATGTGACATTATACAACAGAGAGTTGAATGACACAGAAGTAAGTCTATTACCTCGTTCACTTTCCCTAACAGTACCAGAAACATTAGCCAGCCAACTTTTGGCTCCTAGCAACTGAGCCAGTGCAGAAATATTGGCTGAAGCCCCCTTTTCATTGGAAATCAGCCATTGAAACCAGGACCAACCTACTACTGTAGAGGAGCTGGCACTATTGTTAAAGTTATAAACATACCTCTTAAGAGAGGGGGAAAGGGAGAAACGTTTAGCAACTTGATGTTTCTCCCAAGAATGATCCTGACAAGGCTTAAATGTTGGGGGGAAACCAAGATTAGGGGAACAGTAAGGATAGGCCTTGAAATGAGTGGCATCATGAATACTACTAGAAGAAGGAGGCACTGGGATTAGTACCTCGGAGATAATAGCCAAGGTAGTTATGTTAAGAGCAGAGCTGCTGTTTGCGGGGGTCTCTGAGCCTGATTGCTTCCCCGAAGCTACCTTGCTCAATACAGCACTGATAATGCTCCCTGAGACCTGATTGGACCACAATGGGTCCTCCCAGTTAGTCAAATTTTTGGTCTTAAGGCTAATGCAATTAGCGTTTCTAAGGCTGAAACAAAAAACTCCTGTGAGATTAACTTGAGATTGATTAAAAATGCTCTCCATGTCCCCTCTAGGAGAGGCCACAGGGAGCAGACATCTCACATGAGGTAGAAAAAAGAGTGGGGAGGACACTAGAATTACCATGAACCGGCATCGGCATTGGCCATGCCCGTGCCACTGCCCACCACCGCATTGGTGTCGCCTGTGCCATTGGCACCAGCACCAGAGCCAGAGCACTTAGCAGAATGAAGATCCTCATCACAGGATTGTTCTGGTATCTCTTGTTGCTGGTCAGTTGATGTCGAGACTCTTCTTGTCAAGCATTCAGGGACCCACAACGGTTCCGTACGATCCTGGGGAAAAACACATACAGATCCTCGTGCCCATGTCAGCACGGGGTCTGCGCCGTTCCATTGGCCCATAAGAACATCCTTCCACTTAACATAGCTAATCACAGAGGGCTGAGGGGACACATGTCTATCGGCCGCAGAGCGACCATGAATATCCAAATTCAAAAAATTAATGGTAAAGAGAGCTAAGGACAGGCGTTCTTTAGGAGTGTGTTCAGCTCCTATTCCCCCTTTTTGTTTTTGTAAAGTTTCCTTTAAGGTGCGATGAGCATGCTCAACAATGCCTTGTCCTTGAGGATTATAAGGCAAACCATGAGTAAGTTGCACTCCCATAGTAGAACAAAAAGCTGTAAATTGTCTGCCAGTATAAGCAGGTCCATTATCAGTCTTAAGGGATGCAGGTGCACCCCATGCTGCCCATGCCTCTAAACAGTGAGTGATGACATTACGTGCCTTGTCTCCCGATGAAGCAGAAGCATGGATAATTCCAGAGCACGTATCAATGGAAACATGCACATACTTAAGGTTACCAAAGTCAGGTATATGTGTCACATTCATTTGCCAAACAACCAATGGCTTCAATCCCCGTGGGTTTACTCCTTAATTAGGGGGATGAAGAAATGTGACAAAATGGGGACATTGCAATACTATCTGCTGAGCATCCGCTCTTGAAATGGAAAAACGCCTGTGCAGCGTTAATGCATTAACATGGAAGTTTTGGTGAAACAACCTAGCCCCCTCTAAGGAGGAAGCCAAGCATATCACTGACCTCTAGTGGCTAAGTCCGCACAGGCATTACCCTGGGATAATGGACCAGGAAGAGAGGTGTGAGCTTGGATGTGCATTGGATTAAAAGAAGCAGTGTGGCTACAGATAAGCTGTTGAAGCTGAGTAAAGTAAGCAGATACATTATGGGCATCACTAATAGCTCCCACAGGCTCCAGGACTTTTAGTGCTTGTACCACATAGATGGAGTCCGAAATGAGATTAAAAGGAAAAGAACACTATTTAAAGACTTCAATAACAATTTGTAGTTCTACCCATTGTGGATTTCCAGGAGCAAATTGATGCTGGATAGGGGGAGAGTCATTAATTACATAGGCTCCCATTCCAGACTTGGAACCATCAGTAAAAATGTTAACAGCCCCCGCAATTGGACTGGATGAAGTTACCTTAGGGAAAATGATGGGATGTTCTTTAACAAAATGGAGTAATGGATGAGAAGAGTAGTGATTATCAATACCTCCTTGAAACCAGCAACACAGAATAGCACAGTTGTCTAGAGTAGCACATAAAACATTAAGTTGAGCTTTAGTGTAGGGTATGAAAAGAGAAGAAGGTGATTGGCCGAAAAATTGAATGCTTTGTTGAGTCCCTTTAAGTGCCAATGCTGCAACAGCATCAGAATAATATTCTAAGGATTTTCCTGGGGATACATGTGTGTGGATCCATAGTAGAGGCCCATCTTGCCACAGTACCCCAGTAGGCTGCTGCATAGTGGCAAGCACACATAACTGGAAAGGTTTATCACTCTGGAGCCTGCATAGAGTGGCATGCTGTATAGCTTGTTCTACTTTTATAAGGGCCACTCTAGCCTCAGTATTGAGGCTACTAGGGGAAGCAAGATCTGGATCACCCTTAAGAGTAGCCTACAAAGGCTGGAGCACAATATTAGGAATATGTAAATATCCTCTTATCCAATTGATATCTCCCAGCAATTTTTGAAAATCATTTAGAGTTTGGAAATCTTGAGTCCTGATGGTAATTTTTTGCGGTTTTAATTTGTCATACCCAATTGTTGCTACCAAATACCTGATAGAATCCCCCGTTTGAACCTTTTCAGGTGCGATGTGCAGTCCATGTTGAGCCAACAGCATTAAGAGTTCTTTATAAGCCTCATTAACTGTCTGTTCTAATTTTGCGGCCAATAACACATCATCCATATAATGAATGATCTTGGTGGAGGAATACTTATGTCTGAGAGGTGTGAGTGCCTTCCCCACATACATCTGGCACATCGTGGGACTATTAGCCATCCCCTGCGGCAACACCACCCACTCAAACCTTTGATCTGGTTCCTCGTGATTACACGAGGGAAGGGTGAAAGCAAAACGTTGTGAATCTTTAGGATACAAAGGAATGGAAAAGAAACAGTCTTTAATGTCAATAACAATTATATGCCAGCCTTGAGGAACAGAGGAGAGCAGAGGCAGCCCTCTTTGAATGGGCCCCATAAGTTGCATCTGAGCATTAACTGCTCGTAGATCATGCAGTAGGCGCCATTTCCCTGATTTTTTCTTAGTGACAAATATGGGAGTATTCCATGGAGAAGTAGAAGGTTGGATGTGACCCAAGTCAAGTTGTTCTTTGACTAGATCATGGGCTGCTGCCAGTTTAGCCGAGGGAAGAGGCCACTGAGGCACCCAAACAGGCTCCTCGGTGAGCCATGTTATGGGTATTTGAGCCCCAGTGGCCCCTAGGAAAAACCCAGACCAAACCTGTTAAGCTTTTGATGACCTTGCACAGGATGCTTACGCCCCTGTAGGTGCCTTCCTAGTCCTAGACCTGGCCTATACCCCATATTTTGCATGATATGTTGAGACACTGGGGAATAGTCATTACTAAGAGTGAACCCCATGTCTTTCATCAGATCACGGCCCCATAAAGAAATAGGTAAATCAAGTACATAAGGCTGAAAGGTACCATCGTGTCCTTCCGAGTCCTTCCAAGATAGATGTCTGCAGCTGATTTGAGGGGCTTGGGCATATCCAAGTCCTCTTAGGGATTGATCATAAGCCTGCACTGGCCATCCCCTAGACCAGTCCTTAAGGGCTATGATACTACGATCTGCTCCTGTGTCCAGCAATCCCACAATAGATTTACCTTCTATGCTTAATTCCAAAGTGGGGCGATTGCTCATATCCAGTGACAAATAGGCACAATTTTCTCCGGTGGTACCAATCTGATTTCCTGTCCGTGACCTTGAGTCAGCAGGGAAGTGATTATGCAAAGTAGGCAAAGTTAGCAATTGAGCAATCCGATCCCCTGGGGAGATAGACACAATGCCCCTTGGAGCTTCCACCATAACCTTTACTGCCCCTACAGTATCAGGGTTTATAACTCCGGGGAAAACATGAAGACCTTGTAGGATAGAGAATGCATGTCCAATTAGCAAACCTACAGTGCCAGGTGGTAAAGGCCCTTT
This sequence comes from Callospermophilus lateralis, assembly GCF_048772815.1. Lineage (NCBI taxonomy): Eukaryota > Metazoa > Chordata > Mammalia > Rodentia > Sciuridae > Callospermophilus > Callospermophilus lateralis. Next base: position 574,175 of record NC_135326.1, read on the forward strand.
GAACTCAGTTTCCACCAATTGAACTCCCATCTTAGGTGTTAATGCGAGTCTGGAGGTGGAACAGAGGTCCAATCCTGCGGCACCTGTAGTGGCTCTCCGCATCTCGTGGGATGGCGCAGAGAAGGCCATGTCTCGGCTTCGGGTGTGACATTCTCCATTGCCCCATATATTCGTGGGCCCTGGGGTCGGGGGCCCCTTCGGCCATTTTTTGGCCCAGCTGAAATAGGCTGTCCATGGATGTCCCTCACTGATCTACACTCTCTTGCCCAATGCTTCCCCTTTTTGCATTTTGGATACAGCCCCAGTTGACGAGGGCCATTAGAAGGGCCACCGCGAGGAGGTCCAGTAAAATTGTCTTTTTTGGGACAGTCACGTTTGAAATGGCCGGATTGACCACAATGGAAGCATGTTCTGGCACCAGGACCACCCCCTTTTGCAATCCGAAGGACAGCAGCTGCAAGACCTGCATTAGTTAAAGGTCCTCCAAGCTCTCTACACACTTTCATCCAAGCTTCTATGCCCTTGTTTTTATAAGGAGCGATTGCTGCTTTACATTCTTTGGTGCATTGCTCAAAGACCAATTGCTTGATAAGGGGCATGGCCCTATCAGGGTCCCCAAAAATCTTTCTAGCGGCATCCACCATCCTTGCTACAAAATCTGAAAAGGGTTCTGTAGAGCCCTGCAGAATCTTAGTCAAGTTACCAGACACCTCTCCTCTATTTGGAAGTGACTTCCATGCCCGAATGCAAATGTTGTTAATTTGATCATATGCCTCAGGAGGGAATCTTGTCTGTTGATTAGCAAATCTGCCTTGTCCCAAAAACATATCCTTGTCCCAATGTGGGTGTCCCGCCGCATAGTTTTGGGCAGCCTGCTCTACAGCGCCCTCTAGCACAAAGGCTCTCCAGTCCAAATATTTACCTGGAGAAACACAAGCCCGAACAAGGCTAGCCCAATCAGAGGGAGTCATACAGTATCTAGACAGACTCTCCACCTGAGTTAGTGTGAAGGCGGCATCCACCCCATAAGTGCGCACAGACTCCGCCAGGGTCTTCACAATTTTAAAATCTAAGGGCTCATGGAATTTTCCCCTATTGTCATCCTGGAAAACTGGATAAGCAAGACCCATCTCAGCGTTAACAGCCCTCCATGTTTGGGCATGGAAAGCTCTCCTCGAAACACCCCCACTGTACGGTGGCGGATCCGGAGGATCATTTTTCTTGAGCTCCTGTTTATTTTTGTTCCCTTCTCCTATAGTTAGACTCCCTAGCTGACGAGACAGTCTCCCGAGCTCCTCCTCCTCATCCTCCTCCTCTTCTGACCCACTTTTGCATGGGAGTGTGTGCAGTGTACTGAGATCTGGATACAATTGTTTCCTCCCCCGTTTCTCGCTCCGCACACTCCCTTCCTTCTGAAATACCTCACTCTGTGCCAGAGACAATCACCTCCTCCCCTGTTTCTCGCTCCGCACACTCCCACCCTCCTGAAATACCTCACTGCCTGCCGTTTCTGATCTTTCCTCATGTAATTGCTCTAAAACTTCTTGTCCTTTAGTAAGTGCTTCCTGACATCTGCCATCTGTGAGGCAACTACGGATCATCTTCCAAAGGGGTATCACCCCACCCTCTAATATGCCCTGCTCAGAAGCAAAGTCAAGATCTGTGCCTAACTTATCCCAGCTACGTATAGTAAGGCTGCCCGAGAACGCAAACCACGGTGCAACAATATCTGTCTTCTGTAAAAATCTCTGTAAAGTACTACGTTTCACTTCTAGGCCCTTGGAACGTAACAGGTCATCTAGGGCCAGGAGAATCAGACTTGAAGATACGGCACCCATGACACAACAAAAGACGCACAAAAAACAAAAGTGAAAGTAAGAGCGAAAGTACACAGTGCAGCTGCAATAAGATGTAATGCTCTCTCTGGCTTTAGAGAGGAGCTGCCACTTTGATCGCCGTTCCCACTTACCTGGGACTAATCCCCGCTTTGACCGCGGATCCCACTTACCTGGGACTAACCGGTGCACCACCCCTGACTGCTGAAAGTTCTGGTTCCCGGGTTTTCAGCACCACTTGTCGGGACCCCTTGCCGGCAAGGAAGACGCAACTCAGGAATCTTCTTTCAGCAATTTATTCAGGCCCTTGATATTTCTTCTAATTCCTGGTCGGATGCCCCTCCCAGCCTTAATAAAGCATCCCAATCCCCAATGCGAAGCTGCCACGTGGAACTTTCTCACAGGGTGCTGAAAAACCATGCACCAACTCTCCCAAACAAGGAGTTGTTTGTTACAGACCACAGTGGAGCCAGCGCCATCCTGCAATGGCGACCATAATCTGCAGAAGCGGCTCACCACACTCCGTAATTCTATTGTATCCTCCCTTGATATTGCTCCCTCCCCTCAGGGCCTGTGGCATTATTCCATGTCCCTGTAATTAATCCAATGCCTCTGATAGCACCTTGCTCCCACTTTTCCTGCCATCACAGGATAATAAAGCCCTCATTCATTAGCAAGCCAGTGTTGGAACTGTGAAGACTGAATGCCTAGTTTGTGTCCTTTACAGAGCCTTCTTTATTGTATTAATTGTACTTAATTTGTTTTACCCCTAAATATTAATTAAAATGAGAGACCAGACATACTGTCTTGGACCTATTCTAACCTACATTACTGACTTGCACTTTAGCCTCCATTACTCAGTCAAATTTGCAAAATGTGTGAATAGATGCATGGAGACACTCATGTACTCTCTGATTCTCTAGGCTTTCAGTTCAGGACCTCCACATATGGCCCACATCAACCAGGATCCCTCAATATCTCTTGATAAGCTTTTTCATTCAAAAGAATAATTTTGGCAAGTCATTTTTTTTTAAAGAGATAAGCACCATTCTCAGCTTCTCATACATGCTAAAGCACTCTACCACTAAGCCATATACCCAACACGTGGGTCAATGTTTTTAAACAAAAGAAGATTACTTTAAAATGGTCTGGTGTTGGGGGGGTTGAGGTGACAATTTGAGGGAGCCACATATGGAACACAGAGTTTTTGTGGCAGATGAAAGGCCTTGTGAGGACCACACTGCATACTCTTTGCACTGCTGAGGTTGGGGGTAACCCTTCTGTACCATGCCCACCCAAAAACAAAAACCTGCCAGCCTAGCTTCTTCAGAACTAAATAGAAAACATTAATCAGATAGACTTAATAGACATCTATGGACTATTTAATCCATCAACATTAAATTAATTTGCTTCTACATGAAACAATGACCATTCTTTGAAATAGTTCATATTGCCAGGCATGGTGGAGCACACCTGTAATCACAGCGGTGCAGGAATCAAAGATTGAAAGTTCAAAGCCAGCCTCAGCAAACTAAAGGTGCTAAGCAATCCAGTGAGATCATGTATCTAAATTAAGTTGGGGATGTGGCTCAATAGTCAAGTACCTCTGAATTCAATCCCTTGAACAACAACAACAAAAAATTATACTTTTGAGAACAAGGTAAATACAAGAAATAGAGATAACTTCTTGCACCCTATAAGATCATAAATGAAAGAAATAAGAAGTTAATGACAAAAAACAAACCTTTTAATGCATGGAGGTTAACATATACAACTCTGGATTAGGATTGAATCACAGATACATTCAGGGGAGAAAAATTTCAGAAATAAATGGGAACAGAGGTAAATACATCAAAATTAATTTGGTTATTCACACCCATAAATAATTTATGTACATATAAATCAATGGCAAATGAACTGAAAGAGAAATTATGAAAATATCATATTCACAATAGTCTCAGAAAATAATAGAATACTTTGGAATATATATATATATATATATATATAAGAAAAGGTATAAAATAGTTCTTCAATGAAAACTACAGAATACTGAAGAAAGAAATTAAAGACCTTTGAAGATGGACAGATCTCCCATGACCTAATTCTGCCTATGTTAGGCAGAATTAATATTGTCAAATTAACCATACTACACAAAATACAATACAGAATCAATGCAATTGATATAAAAATACTGATGAGTTCTTTGTAGAAATAGAAAAATCACCCATAAAACTCATATGGAAATATTAGAGAATCAGAATAGGCAAAGCAGTCATTAGTAAGAAAAGGGATGCAGGAGGCATCACAATCAGTACCAGAACCATGGTAAAGAAGAGAAGACATGGAGAAAACCCACTTAAGAACAGTTATCTAATATAATGAAACAGCACCACAAACAAACACTGGAGAAAGATAGCATCTTCAACAATGGTGCTGGGAAAACTTTAAATACACATGTAGCAAAATGAAATTAAACCTATTCTTCTCACCCTGCACACAACTCAAAGTTGATCATGGACTTAGGTATTAGAACACAGAGATGCTGCAATTAACTGAAGAAAAGGTGGGAATGTAAGCTTAGGAACTTACTTTCTTAACAACATCAGTAAAGCACAAGTAGTAAAATCAAGAATCAATAAATGGGGTGGAATCAAAGAAGCAGCCTTTAAATTTCTTCTCAGCTCAAGAAACAATAATTTGAAGAGAAAGCCTACTGAACAGGAGAAAATCTTTACCAACTGCACCTCAATTACAGCATTAATCTCCAAGATATATGAAGAACTCAAAAACTTTATACTACTACTACTAATAATAACAACAACAACAACAATAACAACCACCCAATGAATAAAATGGCTAAGGATCTGAACAGACACTGCACAGAATTAAAAAATGCCATAAATAAATAAATGAAAAAATGTACATCTTTAGTAATTATAAAAAATGCAAGTCAAATCTACATTGAGATTTCATCTCTCTTCAGTCAGAATTACAATTATGAGAAATTCAAGCAACAATAAATGATGGGGAGATGTAAGAAAAAGGTTTACTCATGTCTTGCTAGTGGGAAGGCAAATTTTCAATTTATCATTATGGAAAGCAGCATGGAGATTTCTCAGAAAACTTGGAATTGACCCGGTTATCCCACTTCTCAGTTCATACCCAAAGGATTTAAAGTCAGAATACTACAGTGATTCAGCCACATCAAGGTTATAGCTAAACTATGAAATCTGTCTAAGTGACTTTCAACAGATGAATGAATAGAGAAAATGTGGTATAAATACACAAGCAGATATTACTCAGCCTTAAAAAATAATAAAATTGGGTTGGGGATGTGGCTCAAGCAGTAGCATGCTCGCCTGGCATGCGTGCGGCCCAGGTTCGATCCTCAGCACCACATACAAAACAAAGATGATGTGTCCATCGATAACATAAATAAATAAATAAATAAATATTAAATTTAAAAAAAAAGAATAAAATTATGGAATTTGGTGGTAAATGAATGTAGCTGGAGAATACCATGCTTAGCAAAATTAACTAATCTCAAAGAACCAAAGGCTGAATATTTTCACTGAATTTTAGATGCTAATTGACAATAAGGGTTGGGGTTCCTAGGGATGAACAGAGGTACTCTGGATAAGGCAGAGGGGAGTGAAGGGAGGGGAAAAGGAATGGAAGTAGGAAGAATAGCAGAATGGATCTGACATAATTATTTTATGTGCATATATGACTACATGACCAGTGTGACTCTACATCATGCACAACCAGAAGAATGAGAAGTTATGCTCCATTTATTTATGATGTGTCAAAGAGCATTTCACTGCCATGTACAACTAAATAGACTGATTAAAAATTGATTTTAGGTTCTCAGGAAAAAAAGCATATATCAAATAACTGTAAAAGATTAAAAAGTGTATCAAAGATGAAATCAGAATTAGAAGCCACCTGATCCAATCCACCTATTTTATTAATGAAAAATCGTATTACAATATTAACATATCCCCAACCAAAAAAAAAAATGAGTAAGTAAAATAATTATCAAAATTATACTACACACAATTGTAGTTCACATGTGAAAAATTCTGTGATATAGACAAGAAAAATAATATTTAAAAGATTAAGGCAATTCTCATACTGCAGACATTTTCTGGCTTAATATTGGCACCCATGCTTCTCAAGGAAAAAAGATGATGGACATGGAGTAAAACTAATGAAATTCCCTCTACACCATCTCTTTCCTTCTCTGGCTTAGTATCCTTCATCCTTACAGCAAGTTATTCTATTCCACCACAAGGATGAAAGAATACCAGAAGGATCATGGTAGGCACATATAAGGAACACCAAAATTGGAGGCGAATGAGAAAGAAGGACTGTGCTGTTACTATCATCAATATGATGGACTAACACTAGCTTCCCTGTGTGCTTAATGCTAGGAATCCAAAAAGAAGTGATATAATATGAAACTTTATTCAGCCTTAAAATAAATGAAATTATGTCATCTGCAGGAAAATGAGGGGAGACCATTATATTAAACAATATATGTCAAACTTAGAAGATCAAGGATCATATGCTTTCTCTCATATGTGTAAGCTAGAATAAAAAAAAAGAAATAGAAAGCTGTGGTGAATGTTCTCAGGAAAATCAAAGGGAGATAATTAAAAAACAAGACCAAGTGTTTTGAGGTAGGCAGGGAGGAAAGAAGTGCTGGGAAGCAATATTTGCCAAATTATATTGTTAAATTTTGTGCATGTATAAATATAAAACACAATGCTTGTTATAAAAAATTATAATGCGCAAATTTTAAAAATGTTTAAGAAAATGTAATAGCCAGTGTGAACTCATTATTTCAGCTTAAAAATCTACAAATATCTATAATTATTTTATGATGCTCTGTCTCTTGGAAGCCCTATTCCATACGTACATATGTAAGTATAAGTATTTCTGCATATTTCTATTACTGTACTAAACATAGAGATAGATAGATAAATAGATAGATAGATGGATAGAGATATATCGATAGATAGATAGATAGATAGATAGATAGATAGATAGATAGATTATGACACTCAAGACTCACAAAAGAACTCAATGTATCCATAAGCAGGGTGAGCCCCTGACCTTCTAAATGTGGACCCACTTAAATAAAGACAGCATGATGTATGCTCTTTATATAATAGCTTGTGGTTTTCTAACATAAGTGCTTTTTATTTGGGTCTTTTATTTATTTTAACCCCAATTTGACATTCCTACAGATATATTCATGTTCTAAAACAGAAAGGGATAGACAACCTGTCCAATATTGAAAGTAAAAAAAAATATATTAAACACCAAATAAAAATGCTATTGTATATTTTCTAGCATCCGAAATAGTGCTAATTGCGAAAATAGGTTCCAAGAAACAACTTTCTGAATAACAATGAAATAAGAATCAAAAAATAGAAAACTATAAAAGTAACCTTACCCATATGCCTTATAAAGGCAACATAAAATAACTTAATTACATGTCATAATATAGAAGTTATGGTAGCTTATAGTTATAGGTATGTAATTATATGAGCATTTACTCCCTGCTTAAGAGCATTTATGGTTCAAGAACAGATCCTCTGTTTCTACACTAATATCAATCATTCTTTCAACCATAGAAAAGTTTATGACTGAGTTCTCATTCTGTGTAATATGCTCAAGTATTAATGAGGGACAAGGGAAAGCCATTCAACTGTAATTGAGATGCTCATATAGTTTTAAGAATTTCATTAAATTCATGTCACTCTACTACAATCACTTTTAAAAGAATGGTTAATAAGTATGAAAAAAGAGTGATTCAAATCTTATTTTATTACATCTACAATAAAAACATATCTTGATGTTTTTGATTCAGATACATGGTCAAATGTTTATATTTTACATTGGGTAGAGTTATTTAATTTTCCATACAAACCACAAAATATTTGCTTACTGTACCCTGTCAAAAAATAAATTTAGAGGTAAAAGTATCTGTTATTTAAAAACTGTGTAGGAAATATGGCTCTCAAAATGTCAGTGGAAAACATACTTATTATTTGTCTCAAGAAAAATATCATTTAATATTAGAACAACAGTTGCAAGATAATAATTAGAACAGCTTAGTGAAATTTTTCACAGGTGGTAAACAAGTCACAGTACATAAACACAAATATAGCTGAGAAGGATATGAGTTGGTTCTAAAATAAATTTATAACCAGAAGCTTTTAATTTAAATTTTTCTTCTCTTCAAATCAAGTAGCCCAGTCTGAAGACTCTCCAAATCATTTGAGATAAGCTTATGCATATTAAATAATAATATATTCTGAATCATCTAATGGATCAAATTTATAGTCTCAATCAATTTTTTTCCAATTTGACTTTGAAGAGAAACTCAACATTAAAGCAAAACCGGTATAAATGAAAATGTAAATCTTACCATATAAAATTGAGATACATTAAGTTCTATTTCAAAATAGCCTAAAAACCTGAAAAAGAATGAACTGAAATAAAGCTCAAAATTTTGATTAAAATGTATCTCCTTCCCTGTTAATAATTATCTATTAAATATGACTAATATACCGTACAACAATTTTAAGAAGGAAAGTTAATTTTTGCTTACATTTTTCAAAACATTCAGTACATGGTTGGCAAGCACAACTGCTTTCAGCTGAAGGCCAAATAGAAAATCTTGGCCAAAAGTGGAGAAGAACATAGAGACTCAGGCTAATTGTGTTAACCTTTTTGAATAAATAACACTAAAAAAATTTCAGACATTAAAATAAGATAGACATATACATACATTATACATACAGAATCCCAAAGAAAAAATATTAAGATAAAAAGAAGCTCTGCAAGATATATTATAATCAAAGGACCTAACAATGAAAATAAAGCAACATAGTAAAACATACACATGAAAAACATTAGTTCAAATTTATATAAAATTATATTTTTTGTATAAATTTAATTATATTGACATTTGTAAGCTTCATTTCAAACTTCTCACCTCATTCTCTAAAATCAAGGGGGTTTGGAATATAGTATTCCAAGCTTTGAAAGTATACACTTACCAACCAAGACTGCTATGTCCAGCAAAGTTATGAACAGAACAAGGAATGACATGATCAGTGACATAATCAGACATAGAATGCAAAGGGTTGAATGTTTTATACCCTATGAAAAAGCTAGAGAGAAAAATAAAGAGCAATAAGGGATCAAATAAAAACAGAAAGAAGATCACACAGTGATGAGCCACCTAACTGGTTACAAAGATGTAAGAGGGTAAAGCAGTAGCTACAGGATGAAATGTACTTTGGAATATATAAATATGCCCTGAATTTTCTGAGAATTCTGTCTCAATGAGGAATAAATTAAAAACAATATTTATGCCCTAAAAACATCAGATGATGTAAGTGCCAGAGGAAAGAAACATTGCATATGCATCAACTGAGGCTCTGGAGAAAGATTATTCATAAATCAGCAGAAGGCAGTACAGAGTGCAGTGAGTGAGTGGAGGGCTACTGGCACTCTCTCAGAATAATCCCAGAACTCCTCACTTTCTTCACTTCATTCATGGTTTTCACATCTATTGGTAGATTGTTTGGTTTTGAAATGTCTTTCCAAAGCACAATATCAATAACCATATTGCCAATTTTTTTGCTCAAATTCAGCTGTATGTCACAGCTTCCTTCCTCATATATCCTCAAGTCCATGTTCAAAGGCTGGTTCTCCAATACAGATGCAAGTACACAGTCTGCTGTGATCAGCTACTGATGCACCAGGACCAACAACATTATGTCTTGACTAGCAAACAGTACTGCAAGAACTTCCACATCTCCAAACAGAGCTACCAAAAAGGCACACACTGATAATTGCCCATGAGCAGAATGCTGATTTCACCAGCAGCAGAGTTGATGTCACAATATTCATACTCACATACACAGTAATCACCTACCAGGGTCATCATCATAAGGCCTGTTTCTAAAAAATGGGGTGCACGGTGTTAGCAAAAGACCAATCACCAGACAATTCTACTTTTCGAAAATACAAAAACCCCATCCATTCACAGCTTCTACTTCCTTGGTCAGAACAACCCCTGTTCCTGTTCTCTCAACCCCAAACCTCAATCTATAAGTAAGTCAGACTAGCACTAAGCATCTGTTTGTTTCTTTTAAAAAACATATCTTTTTTACTTGTAGTTGCACACAATACCTTTATTTCACTTATTTATTTTTATGTGGTGCTGAGGATTAAACCCAGAGTTTCACATGTGCTAGGCGAGTGCTCTACCACTGAGCCACGACCCCAGCTCGTATGCATCTGTTTCCTAACAACACTATCTTAGATATTGTTCTTTCCTTTTTCTCTTTCTACTTGTGAGTTTTTGAAGGTCCACTTCACGGTGCTGATCAACCTCACTTGCTTCAGGCATACACCTGAGCTCCCAGAGAAGCAACTTGTGAAATGTGAGGGAGGGGCCTACACTGCAGGGTCTCTTAGAAGATCCAGACACTATTCTAGCTTCTGTGATATCTTGCTTCTCAATTGCTGGGCCACCATGATCCAAGACAACTGCCAGCATTGAGGGTTCTTTCTTCTCTTCAAGCACAAAAAGGGAAAAGAGGCTTTGATCCTGAAGCTGTATTTCTCACCAAGATAGAATCCTCCATCTTGGCATGCTGTGGTTGTTGGGGGTTGAGGGTACAAAGTGGAACACACTGGCATTTACACCAGGACACCTAAATATTCAGCTATTCAGTGGCAAGGTAGTTTTTAAAATGGGTGAGCTTAAAACATTGAATGGGACAGACAGTAAAGTTACTGGGTACTCAGCTTGCACAACTTGATGGCAAATGTCAGTGGAAAGACACTGTTTATTGTCAAAGATAAAATAAAATTAAAAGTACCAGAAGAGATACAAAAAGAGCTTTGGGCAAAGTAAGCTTGTTTTAAATTATGCGAGTCAGTGGTATACAAAACAATGAAACCCTACCAACCAGCTATGACCTGTTGACTACAGTGAAAACATCACAAGTGTGTGGGAGACTCCTCATTGAGTAAAAAAAGTGCTAAATGATTTTCAGAACCTGGATTTCATATTTGCGATTTCAATGTGCTTAATAACATAAGAAAGTTTCTCTCTCACCGATGCCCACAATCAGTCACCATAAAACATTTTCTCCTCCATGTAATAACCCTACCTCACTGCCAGGTACAGGCCCTACATCCTTGAAGACACACATCTCTACTTGTGTGTGCCCCAGACTTGGCATTCTCTAACCTCTTCAAAGATCAATCAGCCAATGTCCAGACCCAAACTGCTACTCCTCAGCCAGTAGCCCCTGCACTGCCTCCCATTGCTTCCCCTCTCAACACTCTCAGCCTAATTACCACAAGAACCCTGTCCTGAAAGGGCCCTGCATTCTATCAATTCTCCTTTGTGGAAGCTCCCACTGCCTCCCACTTTCCTGCTGCTCACTAATACCTAGACACACATCACAGGGCTTCTAAGCATCCAAAGCACTGTGGTGCGTGTAAAAAGCAGGTGGTCCTCCCAGTAGCAATATTCAGGAGCACACTTCCTCACCAAATAGGCCACAACTAACCTTCAATTTGTGTCATTCCCCTAGAGTCAAGCAGAATACAGATCAGGTTGCTCTCTTCCATCTTTAAGCACTGGTGATGGTGTCTGCCAAGTGGATGATGAACCAGAGCCCACAGTTCCTTTCTGCTCAACTGCAAACCAGTGCTTCCTAGCTTTCAGCAGGATATCCAAGTGTCTCCAATGCACTGATTTATGGTCAGCCTCAGATTCTCTCTCCAGCACCTGCAAGATCACACTTTGTTTGAGTGTGAGAACTGATGTTTCTAGAAGTAATTACCTTAGCATTGGAGCACCATTCTTCCCATTATGCTTGGTGTCTCATCCCATCAACACAACCTTTCATAAACAGAAATGGAATTTAGAGTTCAACCCTATCAGGAAACACTTTTCACAAGAAACCAGTCCACTGACTTGAGGCTCATAAAACTTCTCCTACTCAGCAAGCAAGCCCTGGAAACTACCAGACTAAGCATCAGAGGCAACAGTGCTGCTGTTTCCATACACTTTTAATACCTACCACAATTTGTTACAAAGCATTCAGACAACAAGGATACTTTTACCAAAACTGAGCACAAACAGAATGAGCTAAAATAACCATGTTAATATATTTAATTACCCCGAATACATACAACTCTGGTACATCTAAATTTCTACTGATCAAAATATAAACAACATTTACAAAAGAAGGAGAGAGAAAATAAGAACTTCACTCACACACGACTTTTTTTTTTTTTTTTTTTTTTTTTTTTTTTTTTTTTTTTAGTTTACATACACATGGATACTGGAAGCAAGAAAGGTAACGAAAAGCAAGGCAATGTCCTCACCATTATTACAGTACTAACAGACCAGGGCTAAACTAAAACAATTCTATATTTTTCTACCTAGAAAAGATACACACAAATCTCAATATATAGCTATTTTTTTTTTCTCAACGTATAATGCTTTTCTGTTCAGAGATATCTTGAAGGATCATACTGCATTATCTTTTTTCTTTCCTACTTGAGAATGTCATGGTCCCCCTCAGGCTCAAAATATTTTTGAGTACTTAATTGCACATGTGTAAATTCTATTTGGACTAAATGTCATCTCATTATGCACTTCAAAAAGGATCTACAGTGGTCTTAATGTCTGTATAGACATTGGGGACCATGTTAATAAACAACATTGGAGAGCTACTCTGCTTATTGTGAAAGACAGAATAAAAGTCAAGAAAGAAGTACACAAAATGTTTCTGGCAACATTATGTTGTGCATGGATGTGGAAAACTTTAGCATACAAAAGAGTGGACCACTACCATTTAGTTGAACTGTGATGAATGATCAGTGAAGAAAAAAATAACCACTCCTGAGACTAATTAGATAAAATACAGACCTGCACTAAAAACCTGCAAGTTCTTTTTCAGAGGAAACACAACCACTGTCAGCTCACATTCTGAAACTTGACTTCAAATGACACCACATCAGGACACTTATTTATGTAAGAAATCTTTTTTTTTATTCCAGTCCAAGTGTGCTTCCCACACCCTGAAGCCCTCCCAGTTCCCAAACTTGGCATGCTATCACCTCTGAAAAGCTGCTGCCCCTGACAAACATTCAGACTGAATTTCCTCTGCTCTGCACAGAACCCCTGATCAGGCTTCAATGGTATTCCCTCCCCCATCTTCTTCTCACCCCAACCTTCCTCAGCAACACTGTGCTGTTTCGCTGGAAATTCTTTTAACAAAAAAATGAAACAACTCCCTCTCCCCATGGTCACCCTAGAGCCTTCCCTACCTGCTGCTGGATGCCCTTCCAGGATGGGTTTGGGCTGGCAGGTGATGTCATCCAGGATGGTACAGAAGACTCCAGGTACCACAGTCCAGCCTCTTGGGAATGTAACCCTGCTTACATGAAGCAGAAAGTTTTTAATTCTTACTGAAATGAAATTAAATGTCTTTTGTATTTACCTTGGCTTTCCATTCAGATTCTGTTAAAACTTCACTTCCTATTTTCCCATTAGCTCTTCTTGTCATTTACATTGTTCCTCTTCTATCCATGATAAAGTACGTATGAAAAAAGTTTTATTTTCAGAAAAATTCAAAAGCTTGTACATTTCTTTAAATTAAAAGTTTTTTTTTTAAAATCCATACTGTATATTTCATTATATGCTGGCCTGGTGAAGAATTATCCTTCCATATTTTGTACTTTAGAGCTAAGTTTTTAAACAGTGTGATAACAGAAAAGGGTGGGATGGTATTTCATGTCCTTATATTTTTTGAGTGTTTAAACAATTTAATAACAATATATTAAAAAATAAGAATAAGTACTGCTTCTGTGTAAGAGTTGCCACCCTTATTCAGGTGCAGTGGTATATACTTGTCACCTCATCTGTTCAGTAGGCTGAGACAGAATATCTAAACTTTGAGGCAAGTTTCAACAACTTACTGAGATACTGGAACAAAAATGTTTTTAAAATAAAAATATGTAATTTCAGTTGTATGGTAAAGTGTCTCTGGATTTAAAAGTAAAAATCAATAAAAAATATGGGAGGGGCTGGGTATGTGGCTCAAGCAGTATCGCACTCCCCTGGCATGTGTGAGGCCTGGGTTCGATCCTCAGCACCACATACAAACAGAGATGTTTTGTCCACTGAGAAATAAAAAATAAATATTAAAAATTTCTCTCTCTCTCTCTCTCTCTCTCTCTCTCTCTCTCTCTTTAAAAAAAAAGTGGGGAGAACATCACCACTGGGAGCTGTCCTAGCAAGTTACTTCAGCTTTTCTCTGTGTGCACTTCCACAGAGTTACACCTTTTCCTCCACCCAGGTTTCAAATTTTGGTTAGTAGGTGTGGATAACTGATTAAGATGTGAATTGCTGTTTAATGTTTCTTTAGATTTACAAAACCCAGAACATCTGGTAATTCTCAGATAAAATCAGAATGTGTCATGCCTTTTCTTAGTCTTTAGCTATATACCAACACAAAACAAGTAAATTTCTGTGAAATTTACTGTGCAGAAAGAAATATGTTGATTCAAAAAAGTTTAGGTACTAGTCCCAGAAAATCAAACTCCATTGTGATGGTCTATTCAGAATGAAAGAAAAAAAAAAACACACACACCCTCAAGGACAAAAGTTCTGCTTAAAGAAACCTCTTCCACTGCCTCACAATTCCATCTTTCTCTCTCTATTAAAATTTTTTGTTTCCCTGAAATTCCTAAGAGAACACTATGAGCATGACAGCTCCATCCCTCTACCAGTGTGCTGGATCTTCAGTAAACCTGATTTCTTTCCCAAAAATTCACATCTCCTGGCTACTTACTGGTTTTCCAGGAAATGAGGAGCCTGGAGCTGGATCTGGCAACACCTGGAGTCAGCCAGTCTTCTCTATCACTGATGCTGACTCCAAATTCCTTTTTAAAAAAATCCCTTCTCCATCATGTCTATAGGTTCATGTTTCAACAAGTGATTCTTTTCTATTTTCAAAGTAGCTCTTTTAGACAGATAATGGTTTGTTAAGAAACACTGATTATGGAGTGCTTACACCCTGTAGCAACTCTGCAGGGAGCTAGTGATCAAAAGGTATAGCAAGACATTGTATTTACTTCCATAAATGCTCAACAAGCTCACAAAATGCTCACACACCATTTACAGAGTGTAAAGAATCATGAGCCAACATACTTCTTGATGCACCATTTCTAGGGTGCAGCACACCATCTTTATCTTCTCCATGAAGCAATGTATTATTTTACCACCTAATCTGGAACCCCACACTTCAAAATGAACTTCCAACATTCTTATTACTCCTAGGTGGGTACTATTTGCCAGCTGTTGGACAAAGGTCAGGTGCCTCCCAGGATACTAGTTTTGTTTTCATAATGTGCTCTGAATGAAGGATGTTGAACAATTCAGAGAGTGGTGTTTTAACCATCTCCTAACGTCTTATCTTTTTATATAAAAGGCACTGCATGCACCACAAACTTTTATTTAACCACTGATTGATCTCTATTAAATTTAGTGATCATTTGGAAAGTTAATAAGTGGAGAAATTCACAGAGAGAGGGGCCTTGTCTAGTTATAAACCTGTTACTTTGAAGCACAATAAAATCATTCCCAGATATAAGGTACAGGAGAGAAGATCCTTTTTACTTATTTTTCCATATGCTTGCGGTCTTATGATTTTGCTTCTCTTAACTGTTCTTGTGTCTTTTTATGCATTTTTATCTTTATATTTTTTCTTCTGATGTCAAATGGGAAAAAATGGGGAAAAAGCAGGCAAAGCAAATGACATTTTGCAATAATATATATCAATTGAAATGAGAATACAAGCTTACTTCTGAGTTCTTTGAGTTCTTTCACTGACTGTTCTAACATGTTTCAGCTATATCTGTCAACTTTTGAAGGAGGCAATTTTTTTAATATATATTACACACAGAGCCTCTCTCCCTACCTCACCCACCACAAACATATGTATTTAGAAAATCAATGATGAATCCTAAACAATATTTTAAATTGTCAACATCTAATACTGGCAAAGAGGAAATAATGCTAAACCATCACATTATCTGGGCAAGTGGGTTTTAATAAGAATGTCTTATTATCTCTATTCAAACAAACTGAATTCATTAGATTTTTGGGCCTGTTACTATAGCTTGGCTCAGGGAAAATACAAATAACAGTGAGAACTAGGTTTCTATCTGTACTCTATGACGTACTAAAACTGGGATTTGGATAAAGAGCCTATATTTTATGAACCTACTTTCAAGATTTTAAATAGCATTTTCACTGCATTTATCTCTTGAAGGTATTATAAGTCTTTAAATGAGAGTGACACACATGTAATTTATATATTTTTTCCACGTATAATTTATTATTGAATTGCTTCAAGAGAGACATGAGTTGCCCACTTTCAAATCTTCTTTAGAGCAAAGAAAACAATCAAGCATGTGAAGAGAACCCACAATGGGAGAAAAATTGTCGCCACCTACACATCAGGTTCAGCATTCATCTCGAGGATATATAAAGAAATCAGAAAAATTAACATTGTAAAAACAAGCATTCCAATCACCAAATGGGCAAAGGAACTGAACAGGCACATCACAGGAGAAATGCAAATGGCCAAAAAATATATGAAATAAATGTTCAACATCACTACAGATTAGAAAAATGCAAATTAAAACTGCACGGACATTCTGTCTCACTCCAGTTGGAATGACAATTATCAAGAATAACAGTAATAATAAATTTTGGAGAGGATGTGGGAAAAAGCTTCACTCATACGTTGCTGGTTGGACTGAAAATTGGTGCAACCAATACTTGAAAGCAGTATGGAGATTCCTCAGAAAACTTATTTTTTTTCTTTTTTTTATTGGTTGTTCCAAACATTATAAAGCTCTTGACATATCATATTTCATACATTAGTTTAAAGATGGTTATGAACTCCCAATTTTATCCCAAATACAGATTGCAGAATCACATCATTACACATCCACATTTTTACATAATGCCCTATTAGTAACTGTTGTATTCTGCTACCTTTCCTATCCTCTACTATCCCCCCTCCTCTTCCTTCCCATCTTCTCTCTCTACCCCATGTACTGTAATTCATTTCTCTCCTTGTTAATTTTCCCCATTCCCCTCATAACCTCTTATATGTAATTTGGTATAACAATGAGGGTCTTCCTTATTTACCATGCAATTTTCTTTTTCTCTCCCTTTCTCTCCCACCTCATGTATCTGTTTAATGTTAATCTTTTCTTTCTGCTCTTCCAACCTGGATTGGCTGCATTCAAGCTCCGGTTCACCTGCTTACAGAAAACTTGTAGTGGAGCCACCTTTTGACCAAGTTATCCCACTTCTCAGTATAAACCAAAATGACATAAAATCAGCATAATTGACCCTATCAACCAAAAGCCATATAATCTTACTGATATGTGAATATGAACAAATAATCAGGGGGAGAAGAGAGAATACAAATTGATTGGATTAGAAAGATGGAAATATAAGAAGCTAGGGAAAATGAGAATAGAAAAGACAGAATTAATCAGACATAACTTTTTTAATGTTTGTCTATGAATACACACACACACTGAAGCCCCATATCATGTTACAATCATAATAATGGGATCCTAATTAGAATAAGTTATATGCTATACTCTATGTGTATAGAATATTTCAGAATTCACTCTACTGTCACTTATATATATAAATAGTGAAGAAAAATATTTTTTTAATTCCATACTATAAACCCACATAGCATGTTCAATGAAATTCTAGTAATCTAAATTTAAAAGAGTGATATTGTAACTTTTGGGATAATTAATGAGTAAAATTGAGCATTGTTATTTTATGCATCAATTCCTGCTCTAACATTCTCAATGAGGAAGCTACTAAAAGATTTGAAGTCCTTTATAGTTCTCTGGGACTATTTCTGGGAAACAGTCTCATGTCTACAAATGTCTCATTCTTCCTTCTGCCTCCTGATTATTTGTTAGTTTCCATATATCATAAAGATTATTTGGCCTTTGGTTCTTTCAATGGACAGGTGGACCCATGCTACAGCTACAATGTGACTACAACCTTGTGTGTTCCATGTGCTTCTGGCTGGAGCACAACTTTACTGAGCTTCATATCCTAGTTTATTCAGTGTGAGTGATGCCTGTGTGTACCTCACAGTGCTGCTATGAAAAATATTGGGAATAGGGCATATTAAGTGCTCAATACATGCTCTGGGTTGAATAGTCATGTCTTTCCCAGCATATCAGCTTATTACCTCATTTGGAAATGAGGTTTTTGCACATAAAAGTGTTGTATGAGTCCATAGTCAATTAGAGTGGGCTATAATTTAATGATTCATGATCTTATAATAGGAATTTTGGACGAGTATACCTGTGCAGAGAGTACAATATGTGATAATCATGACAGAAAAAAGAGAGATGAATCTACAAGTTAAGGTATGCCAAGGATTTCCTACAAGTACTGAAAGATAAAGGAGACTAGGAAAAATACTCCCCTAGACCTTTCAGAGCATATACCTTATAATAATTCAGTTTGGACTCCTAGACTCCATAATTGTGGTTACAATAAATTAATTTTTTAGGACACCCAGTAAGTATTATTTTTCAGAGCAGTTCTAGGAACACAAAAGTACCCATATGTTTGGGTCCTCCTTGACACTCAGTAGAGTAGTTAGTCCCAGACTGGTAGCTTCCTTTCATAAAAGCGAAATAAAGGAATCCCATTGTCATCTGCAACATCTTGTGTCCCCAAAGTCCTGGATAAAATAACATAAAAATGCAGTGTGGAATTCTAAAAGTAAATGATGTTCTAAAATTCACATGAAAATCAGCATTCCAAAAGATGAGATTCTAAAAACTGATATGTAGACAGTTGTTGAAGTACAGAGGTAGGGCTTACAGTCTTCAGGGTAAAAAATCTAATACTGTGGAAGGCAAATGAGACTGGAAGATCCTACATGGCCCAATTTATCATGGACATATGCAGATTTGATCTAAGTAGGAGCTACAGTAGCTATTTGTGAAGGGCACTGGGAAAAAAGGTAGGAAAAGAAGGTGAAGACTGGACCCAAGGAGGACTTTATGTCACTTTCACTGCCCCTAAAATTTCTAGACCAGGGCCAGCAGTTGAAAGTGTTTAGACCAGGAACGTTAGCAAACCATGGTGCCTTGTAAGAAATAAAGAAGGGCCACCCCTGGGCACTGAGTTAGACACTCTGAGTTGAGGCCCAGAACTCTGGGTTTGTGTGCACTCTCCAATTGACTGTCATATATTCTACTTGAGATGTACTGTTGTAGTCTTGAACAGACGGCCTTGGGTGATAGTGTCAATTTTATTTTTCATAAGGACACCTGGGAATAACTGAATCATATCAATTGCTTTTCTCTTCCAAGCTTCTGACCCTTCATCCTAGTCTCTCTTAAAATCCAATATCCAAAAGAATATATGGTTATATATATATACAATAGAATAATACTCTGCCTTAAAGAAAAATCAAATTAAGGCATTTGCAATACATTGATGGAACTAGGGACTATCAAGCTAAGTGAAATACATTAGTCCAAAAACCAAAGGCCAATTTTTTTTTTATATGTGGATGCTAATATGCAATAAAAGTCAGGGAGGAAATAATTGAAGTTCATTGGAGTAGACAAAGAGGAATGAACGTAAGAGAGCAGCATGAGAATAGAAAAGACTTGAGAATGAACTGAACATAACTTTTCTATGTTTATATATGAATTAATGAGCAGAGAAATTTCACAACATGTACAACTACATGAATGGGATCCTAATTAGAATAAGGTATATTTCATCCATATATAATATCTCCAAATGTACTCTATTGTCACATATATCTGAAAAAAAAATATAAAAGGAGTAAAATGACCTGGGAGAGGGAAGGAAAAAAAAGTGAAACACTGAGATATAATATTGCTTATTTCTTATATTAGATTCATATGTGAATATGTAATAATAAATCCATTGTTCTGTAATACTATAATGCATTTACAACAATATTAAAAAAAATTAAAAAGTGGATAGTGGCACATGAACCTAATTGGAAAATCATGCCTTGGTTCAATTCCCAATTCAAAAAAAAATTAAGTACATATATGTGCACATATATACATATGTGCATATGCACGCACACACACACACACACACACACACACACACACACACACACATACAAAATTTATTGTATAAATAAAGTTAAGTACAAAGATACCATGATATTATCAGTAGATTCAGAAAAACCTGTTCACAACACTCAGCACCCATTCAGGTTAAAAACACCAGAGGGACTAGTGATAGAAAGAGAAACCAAAAGCCAAAATTATACTGAATTAAAAAAAAATTTTGAAACATTTTTCTAAAAACAAAACAAAACAAAACAAAACAACAACAACAACAACAAAAAAAAAAACCAAGAAAGTAATCTTTCACCACTTCTTGAATCCCCAGCAAGAGCAAACAGGCAAGAGAAGAAACTAATTTCATACACATAGGAAAAAAAAGTCATGTTTCCTCTGTTTACTGATGACATGAACATTTTACTTAGATGATTAAAATGCTCCATCAGAAAATTTATAGTGCTGATAAGAAATCAACTAAAAGAGATGATACAAGAATATAATACATAAATCAATTGCAGTCCTATAATGCAATAGCAAACCCTTTTTAAAACAATTGAGAAAAATGTCTCATTCAAAAAACCCTAAGGAAAATACTTTGGAAAATAACTAACTTAGGAGATGAAAAACCTCAACAATGAAAATTATAAAATAGTGAAGTAAAACAAATCGAAGACAATCTTAAGAAGTGGAAATACTTTCAATATTCTTGAAAAAGCAAAATTAATATTATCCCAATGGTCAAAATACCTTAACCAGTGAACAGACTCATTACAATCACAGTCAAAATATCAATGACATCCTTCAAAACACAGACATTCTTCATGACACACAGACAAAACACATTTATCAATTTCATTTTGACACAGAAGTGACATAGAACATCCAAATGTATACTGAACCAGAAGAGTGACGCTTAGAGCCTCACAGTACCAGATATCCAATTATATCACACACACAAATATCCAATTATATTACACACACACACACACCACACACACACACACACACACACACACACACACACACACACACACAAACCAGCATTAGATTGGCACCAAAACAGACCTGAAGATGAATGAAAAAGAAAACACAGACAAGCCCACATAGATAAAGTGACCTGATATGAGACAAAGGGGCCAAAAGTATATGTTGAAAAATACAGAAACACTTTAACAAGTGGTACTATGAATACTGGATATTTTCATGTGAAAAACATAAAACTTGATCCCTAACACCCTGCATAAAAGCCAATTCCAAGTGTATCAAAGACCTAGAAATTAAACCAGAAACTCTACAGTTGCTTAAAGTAAATGTGGCCCAACACTCCAACATATTGACAAAATCATCAACTTGACAAGACCTCTATAGCACAAGAAATAAAACTAACAGTCAATAAATGAGATGAAATCAAATTTCAAAACTTCTGTACAACAAAGGAAACAATAATGTAAACAAAGTGCTTACCAATGTGATTAAATATTTATCATCTGTTCCTCAGGAAATTAATATACAGAAAAATTTTAAAAAATCTAAAAAATATTAAACTGCAATTACTAAATGAAAAAGGCACAAAATCTAAAACAGACATTGCTTAAAAGAAAAAAAAATACAAGTGGTGTGTGTGTGTGTGTGTGTGTGTGTGTGTGTACAAAAAACATCTTTAGGAATCAGGGAAATTACAATCAAAACTACAAGGAAGAGAAAGTCTGTTATAATGTCTTTGCTCTTTCTCTATACTTCAATAGAACAATTAAATTCAAAAAGAACTGCATGGAGATTTTATCTCACTCCATTCAAAATATCAATTATCAAGAATATTGTGCAGAGATCCACATATCAGATAAAACATTTGGGGGAAAGGAAAAATAAAGTTTATTGGATTAGACATAGAAGAATGAAGGGAAAGGAGAGGATGGGAATAGGAAAAATAGTAGAATGAAACAGACATAACTTTCCTATGTACTTATATGAATTACACAACCTGGGTAACTCTACGGTATATATAGCACAAGAATGGAAAGTTATAGTCCATTTATGCATAATATGTCAAAATACACTTTACTGTACATTCACCTGAAAATAATTTTAAAAATGAAAAAAAAAAATAATTCATGGGGAAATGTAGTATGTAGCATGCTATAGAAACACAGGCAAATCAGTGCTTATAGCAACACAATTTATTATAATCTAATTACTGAACCAGGCATTACATCCATCAACAGAGTAATGGATAAAGAATACATGGTGTATATACACAATGAATTTTTACTTAGTCATTAAGTAGAATTAAATTATGGCACTAGGTTGAAAATTGATGAAATGAGAGTACAATACTAAGTGAAATAAGACATATTCAGGAAGTCAAAGGTCAAATATTTTTCCTCATGTGTGAATACTCGACCACATAACGAAAAAGAGGGCATTCATCAAAAAGATCAGAGATATTCATGGGAGGGGGTTACATGGAAGGCATGAAGGACAAACAAAGGGATGAACAGTAGAATAAAACAAACTAAACTCTTTCTGTACATCTATGAATAAAGCATGGTGAATTTCAATGTTGAGTATGTCTATAATGCAGTAATTTAAAAATCTATAAATTAAAAGATGTCAAAGCAACAGAAGCCAGACTCATTGTTCTCTCTTTCACTCTTCCTCTAATTTTTCTTTTACTTTTATGTATTCTCTTCCCCCTCATAAATACTAAAAAATATGTTGTCTATGGATCATCCCTATTTTGAAATCACAAATTTTTGTCTCCCTAATATATTATTTTTTACTCTTCATTATCTCTATTATTAACTTTTCTTACCACTGGTTAGTTTGAATAATGTCAGACCCCGTTACTAATACAATAGAAGAAGTTAAAAATCTGGAAGTCATAGGTAATACCAATTGTTTGACTTAATTCATTATTAACTACTATCTTTACAGATAGAAATTGCTGACCTATAATTTCTGTTTATTGTGTCAATCAACATTGTACATGTAATAATAAGAACTAAGTGCTTAACTTAATTCTATATGATGTATTCATAGGTTTTCGCAGTTACTTGACTTTCCTTAATCTCTGAGGCACTGGAATATTACACGATAACTAAAAGCTGGTACAATAGAAACCCTACTGTTTCAGATCCATTTGAATAGACGGGTTGATACATAAACAATATGAAAAAAAAAACAAGAGAAGAAAACATCCCAAACAGAATGAAACAACAATAGACTCTACTGATACTGCAGTGTAGTAAATGTCAAGGAATAAATTTGGAAAGTTTAAAGGTAAGAAGACATAAAAGGTAAAAAATGAGGTAAGGATTGGAATCAGAAAGAAAATATTAGAAGTGAAAGATCATGTTAAAAAGGAGACAGAGATTTTGAAGAAGGTTAATTTGGAAACTCTTGAAATTGAAGAATCAATTAACCAAATTAAAAATTTAATGGAAAGCATTACCAACAGACTACATCATTTGAAATATACATATTGACATAATAAAGGCAATATACATAATCTTGGCAAAGAAACTTGATCATGGGAAAAGATGTTAAGAGAATAGGAGCAGAATTTCATGAAAAATGGGATAGCATTAAAAGGTAAAATCTAGATAGATAGGGGCTCTGAGGAACAAATGAAAGAAATGCAAAATATTTTCAATAAAACTATTAGAGAAAAATATCAAATATTAAAAATTACATGGTAAACTCTTTTTGATTTCAGATTTGGTTATAATAGAACACCTTAAAATATAGAAATCTTAAGTGTGCTCATCAGATTTTCTTATTTTAGGCCTCACAAAAAATACTATTTGACTAAAGTTTTTTGAAAAAATTGAATTATAAATTTGGAGAATGCATGCGTCTTTAATTGAATAGGCTATTCAGCATTGAAAAATAATTTAAATAATACATATTTTACAAGAATATTAAAACTTGAAAACCTAAAAGTTTTAGGATATTTAAACAATATCACAAATTTCATAAATGTTATTATTTGTAGTTACTCAATTGGTCATAAGATCAAAGTGGTCGAAGCGTATTTATGCTTTCCTGTAAAATGGATGTTATGCTACAATATAGCTCACATTTAAGAAATTATAGTTGAATGAAAGTCACATTATAATATGAATAACCTAGAATTGACTTTTTTATTAAACAAAAATGTTTTCCTTGGGTGATTTCTGAAAATTTTCAGAGTATATAGGCCAAGACCTCACTTCCTCACAAATATTGACACACAAACATTATGGTCCAATGATCCTGTAAGAACACTGCATAAGCTAGTAATGAAATTGGGGTATTCCAGAAATACAGAGTTTTTTTAAAGAGGTAAAAAAAGGCCATTTCCTTTCACTTGCTATAAACCCCATTCTCAAACCAGCAAGACAAACAAAATTCATGACTACTTTCTTAGGAGGAAGGGTGGATATGCTTCCAATATTCTAGGTATTGTTTAGGGAGAGACAGAAGCCTATGAAAATGATTTGTCTCACTTGTCTCAAGGCTCACATGAGGAAATTTCTTACGTTAAATACCTGAGTTGGGCTGAGAACAAGAGAGAGATCAAAAGGATTGTCTAAGTATCAGACTCTACCGTACAGAAATGAGACCCAGGGGGAGAAAGAGAGTAAAAGACTTTCTCAAACACACCAGCAAACCAAATTCAGAAGTCATTTTTTCAAGTCCAGAAAAGAATTACTCCCATAAAAGATCCAAGGGGCTTCCAAAATTTCTGAATATTTTGTGAAACTTGTCCCCCATACAAAACTGATTCACAAAATCTGGAAAAGGTAGCTGTTTCTTCAAACACAAAAAACAAAACAAAAAATTATAACAGAAATAACAAGATACATGAAGAAATACAGAAACACAAATAAATTAAATAAATGAGATAATTCTACATGTAAAGATCAATCCTAAGACTTTGAAGGCTATAAATAATTACATTAAATGAAAAATAGTCCTTGTAAAAATACCTACATGTGTTATGAGAGAACAGCAGAAAACTCCACAAAAAGGCTGGAATTGTGGCTCATTTGTAGAGCACTCACCTAGCACACACGAAGTCCTGAGTTCAATCCTCAGCACCACATTAAAAAAATAAAATAAAATAAAGATACTGTGTCCAACTACAACTAAAAAATAAATATTAAAAAAGGCACAAAATCAGGAAAATGCATGTAAAATGTAAAAGTGAATACAAGACAGAATTTAAATGAAACAATAATTGAAATAAAATATTCACTAGAAGTGTTCAGTTGTGCTTGATCAACCACAAAAGTTCCTCATTGAACTCAAATAGAGACTTTTTGAAATTATTGATTTAAACAAAAAGAAAATTAAAAATATAAAATTTTAAATGTGAAGAAACTCTAAGGGACTTATGAGACAACATCACAATAACAGATATGTGGTTTTGCATGTATCTCTAAAAAAAATAAAGAGAAGGTTGAGTAGAACTCATTTGAAAATTAATAGATTTTTTTTTCATTTCTGAGAAAGAAAATGGATACTCAAATTCAAGAAAATCAAACAAAAATAATTAAGATGAACCACAAAGGATCCAATGTGAGGCAAATTGTAACTATCAAAATTAAAAAATAAAGATTTTTGATGGGTTGGGGCTGTGGTTCAGCAGAAGCACACTTGCGTGACAAGTGTGAAGCACTGGGTTTGATTCCCATCACATCATATAAATAAACAGATAAATAAGTCTGTTCAATTGTCATCACCATATATAAATAAGTAAATAAATGAAGTCTATCAGCAATGAGAAAATAAATAAATAAGTGAATATAATGAAAATAAAATTTTTTGAACACAAGAATTGAAGAGTAATTTATCTCATAAGATGGAGCTTCCAGAAAAATATAAGTAGAATTTTTGGAAGAAAACTTTTGGACAGATATGATGCATTAATTTTTTAAAGAAAAAAGAATGCACACACACAAGTTAAAAACAATTTGAAAACTGAGAAGAGAGCACCAGCAATAATTTCCTTTAAAATTTTTTAAAAAATAACAACTCTCTCTCCAAAAAAATAAAACCTGAGAGAGTTAATTACCACTAGACTTATTTTTTGGAATTGCTACAGGGAGTCTTTCAAGTGGAAACAAAAGAATGGTATAAGAAAAAAGCAAATGATCATATAAACATTCTAGAAAAGAAAAATATGCAAATACTGTTTCTTTTTATTTATCAGAAAACATTATTATATTTCTCATCACTGGCAGCATAAAATATGTTAATTGGAATACAAAACCTATATAAAATTATTTCTCCCTTTTTAATTTTTTTTTACATATACATGACCCTAGAGTGTATTTTAACATATTGTGCATATATGGAATGCAAACCATTCCAATTTTTATCCCATTCTTGTGTAGGAATACTGCTCATGAGTTCATATGTACTTTGAAAAGTTATGTGCAATTTATTCTACTCTTTATCTTCTTCCTACACTTACCTTCTTTCCCTTTTGTCCAATTAAATTAACTCCTATACTTCCCCTCCCTTGTTATTGGTTAGCATCCACATCTGAGAGAGAACATTTGGCCTTTGGGTTTTTTTTGAGACTGGTTTATATCACTTAGCATGACAGCTTCTGTCCCATCAATTAACAAGCAAATGCCATATTGTCATTCTCTTTGAGGCTGAGTAATATTCCATTGTGTATATATATACCATACTTTCTTCATCAATTCATCTGTTGAAGAGTACTAGGCTGTTCCAACAATGTGAATTGTTAATATTACTCTATTACACACAAAAAATGGCTAAGAAGTTTTATTTAAATAATTACTATTTGATTTTTTTAAGTATCATTTAAGAAAATTTATTCCTAACTGAAAATTATAGATTTAAACACCAGCATATTTTAATACAAAACAATTATTTAAATATCTAACTTAAAAATGTTCAATTGGCATTATAAAATTGGGTACATAATAGAGTTTGGGACTGTTTCCAGGAAACTTACATAGCCCTATTCAGGGTTGCTCTGTCACATAACTCTTAACCACACACGGGAAGAAATAATAAATAAATCATACAGAAATAACAAATTGAAAAAATAATTTTGGATTTTAAAAAAGTAACATTTACCTACTATTACTACTACTAGTAGAATCACTTTTAGTTATTACCAGGAGTTACCATGGATTCTGGATAGAGTAAGTATGCAAATAGATATTGTGAAAATTTTGGCTAGTACATTGTGGATTTAGGTATTTTCATTGTTATTTTGGACTCATGTGCAAAAATGAAAAGAGCTCAAATATTTGGAAATATATACAGATATAAACTTGAATTGTAATTTTAGTACCTTGCTATGATTTTATTTATTTTTTTTAAATTTTTTATGTAAATTCTTAAAATTTATGACAGCAGAATACATTACAATTTTTATTACATATATATAGCACATATTTTCATATCTCTGGTTGTATACAAAGTATATTGACACCAATTTGTGTCTTCTTTTTTTTTATAGGTTTTTCAAAACATTACAGACCTCATGATAAATCATCTTTCATACATTTGACTCAATTTGGTTATGAACTCCCATTTTTACCCCAAATACAAATTGCAGAATCAGATTGGTTGCACACTCACATTTTTACATAAAGGCATATTAGTGACTGTTGTATTCTGCTACCTTTCCTATCTCCCACTATTCCCCCTCCCCTCCCCTCCCATCTTTCCTCTCTACCTCAACTGCTGTTATTCAGTTCTCTCCCTTGTCCTCCCCTTTTCTCCTCACAAGCTCTTATATGTAATTTTGTGTAACTTTGAGGGTCTCCTACCATTTCCATATGCTTTCCCTTCTCTCTCCTTTTCTCTCACCCCACTTGTCTTTGTTTAATTGTAATGTTTTCCTCTTGCTCTTCCTCCCTGTTCTGTTCTTAGTTGCTCTCATTATATCAAAGAAGACATTTGACATTTGTTAATTAAGGATTGGCTAGCTTTACTTAGCATTATCTGCTCTAATGCCATCCATTTCCCTGCAAATTCTATGATTTTGTCATTTTTTAGTGCTGCGTAATACTCCATTGTGTATAGATGCCACATTTTTTAAATTCATTCATCTATTGAAGGGAATCTAGGTTGGTTCCACAGTCTAGCTATTGTGAATTGTGCTGCTATGATCATTGATGTAGCAGTATCCTTATAGTATGCTCTTGTAAGATCCTCAGGGAATAGACCAAAAAGGGCGATAGCTGGGTCAAATTGGTGGATCCATTCCCAGATTTCCCAGGAATCTCTATACTGCTTTCCAAATTGGCCTCACCAATTTGCAGTTCCACCAGCAGTGTACAAGTGTACTTTTTTCCCCATATCCTCGCAACACTTATTGTTGTTTGACTTCTTAATGGCTGCCAATCTTACTGGAGTCAGATTGTATCTTAGGGTGGTTTTGATTTGCCTTTCTCTGACTGCTAAGAGATGGTGAGTATTTTTTCATGTACTTGTTGATTGATTGTATGTCCTCCTCTGTGAGGTGTCTGTTCAGGTCCTTGGCTCATTTGTTGATTTTATTTGTTATCTTATTGTTTAATTTTTTGAGTTCTTTGTATATTCTGGATATTAGGACTCTATCTGAAGTGTGAGGGGGAAAAATTTGTTTCTAGGATGTAGGCTCTCTTATTGTTTCTCTTGCTGAGAAAAAAAACTTTTTAGTTTAAGTAATTCCCATTTGTTTAATCTTGTTATTAACTCTTGGGATATGGTCGTCCTATTAAGGAATTTGGAGCCCGACCCCACTGTATGTAGATCATAGTCAACTTTTTCTTCTATGAGACGTAGTGTCTCTGATTTGATATCTAGCTTCTTGATTCATTTTGAGTTAACTTTTGTGCAAGGTGAGAGAAATGGATTCAGGTTCATTTGTTGCATATGGATTTCCAATTTTCCCAGGACCATTTGTTGAAGATGCTATCCTTCCTCCATTGCATGTTTTAAGCCCCTTTATTAAAGATAAGAAAGTTGTAATTTTGTGGATTGGTTTCTGTGTCCTCTATTCTGTACCTTTGGTCCACCTGGCTGTTTTGGTACCAGTACCACGCTGTTTTTGTTACTATTGCTGTGTAGTACAGTTTGAACTCTGGTATCGCTATACCTCCAGATTCAGACTTCCTGTTTAGAATTGCTTTTGCTTTTCTGGGTCTTTTCTTTTTCCATATGAATTTCATGATTGCTTTATCTATTTCTACAAGAAATGCCATTGGGATTTTGATTGGCATCGCATTAAACCTGTAGAAAACGTTGGGCAATATTGCATTTTGATGATGTAAGTTCTGCCTATCCATGAACAGGGTACATTTTTTCTATCTTCGAAGATCTTCTTCTATCTCTCTCTTTAGGGTTCTGTAGTTTTTATTGTATAAATCTTTCACCTCTTTTGTTAGGTTGATTTCCAAGTACCTTATTTTCTTTGAGAATATTGTGAATGGAGTGGTTTTCCTCATTTCCATTTCAGAAGTTTTGTTGCTGATATACAGGAATGCCTTTGATTTATGCTTGTTGATTTTGTATCCTGCTACTTTGCTGAATTAATTTATTAACTCTAGCAGTTTCTTTGTAGACCATTTCGGTTCTGTTAAATATATTATCATGTCATCCACAAATAGCAATAATTTAAGTTCTTCTTTTTCTATTTTTATGCCTTTAATTTCTTTTGTCTGTTTAATTGCTCTGGCTAGTATTTCAAGAACTAAATTGAATAGAAGTGGTGAGAGAGAGCATCCCTGTCTTGTTCCAGATTTTAGAGGGAAAGCCTTCAGTTTTTCTCCATTTGGAATGATGCAAGCCTTAGGTTTAGCATAAACAGCTTTTACAATGTTGAGTTAAGTTCCTGCTATCCCTAGTTTTTCTAGTGTTCTGAACATAAAGGAAGCTATACTTTGTCGAATGCTTTTTCTGCATCTATTGAGATTATCATGTGGTTCTTGTCTTTAAGTCTATTGATGTGGTGAATAGCATTTATTAATTTTCATATATTGAACCAGCCTTGCATCCCAGGGATAAATCTTAGTTGATCATGGTGCACAATTTTTTTGATATGCTTATGTATTTGATTCACCAGGATTTTATTAAGAATTTTATCATCCAAGTTCATTATAGATATTGGTCTGTAGTTTTTTTTCTTTGAAGTGTCTTTGTCTGGTTTTGGGATGAGGGAGATGTTGGCCTCATAGAATGAATTTGGAAGAGCTCCTTCTTTTTTTATTTCTTGAAATAGCTTGAAAAGTATTGGTATTAATTCTTCTTTGAAGGTTTTGTAAAACTCCCCTTTATACCTATCCGGTCCAGGGCTTTTTTTGGTTGGTAGTCTTTTGATGGGGTCTTCTATTTCTTCCTTTGTTATTGTACTGTTTAAATTTTATGTGTCTTCCTGACTCAATCTGGGCAGATCGTATGACTTACAAAATTTATTGATATCTGCACTATCTTCTATTTTATTTGAATATAGGGTTTCAAAATACTTTCTGATTATCTTCTGTATTTCTGCAGTGTCTGTTATGATATTGCCTTTTTCATCCTGTATGTTAGTAATTTGAGTTCTCTCTCTTCTTTCCTTCGTTAGCATGGCTAAGGGCCTGTAGATCTTATTTATTTTTTCAAAGAACCAGCTTTTAGATTTATCAATTTTTTTTATTTTTTTGTTTCAATTTTGTTGACTTCTGCTCTAATTTTAATTATTTCTTGTCTTCTACTACATTTGTTGATGTTTTTCCTCTTCCTTTTCTAGGTTTTTGAGTGTAGTGTGAGTTCATTTATTTGTTGTTTTAGTCTTTTTTGAGGAAAGAACTCCTAGAAATTAATTTCCCTCTTAAAACTGCTTTTATTGTGTCCCATAGATTCTGGTATGTTTGTCAGTATTGTCATTTGTCTCTAAGAATTTTTTAATCTTTTCTTTTATGTCTTTTGTAACCCATTGATCATTCAGTAACATATTGTTAATTTTCCATGTGATGTAGGATTTTTCCTTCTTTCTTTTATCATTGATTTCCAGTTTCACTCCATTATGATCAGATATGGTGCATGGTATTATCTCCATTCCTTTACATTTACTAAGAATTGCCCTATGGCATGATATATGGTCTATCTTTGAATAGGATCCACGTGCTGCTGAGAAGAACGTGTATCCACTTGATGATGGTTGACATATTCTATATATGTCCGTTAAGTCTAGGTTATTGATTTTGCTGTTGAGTTCTATAGTTTTTTTATTCAGCTTTTGTCTAGAGGATCTGTCTAATGGTGAGAGTGGTGTGTTGAAGTCACTCATAATTATTGTGTTGTAGTCTATTCGACTCTTCAACTTGAGGAGAGTTTGTTTTATGAACGTAGTAGCTCCATTGTTTGGTGCATACAATTTGATAATTGTTATGTCTTGTTGGTCGATGGCTCCTTTTAAGAGTATATAATGTCCTCCTTTATCCCTTTTGATTAACTTAGGTTTGAAGTTGATTTTATTTGATATGAGTATGGCCACTCCTGCTTGGTTCCGAAGGCGATGTGAGTGATATGATTTTTCCCAACCTTTTACCTTCACCCTCTGTATGTTTTCTCCTATCATATGAGTCTCCTGAAGGCAGCATATTGTTGGATTAATTTTTTTGATCCAGGTTACTAGCCTATGTCTCTTGATTGGTGAGTTAAGGCCATTAATATTTAAGATTACAATTGAAATATGATTTGTACTTCCAGTCATGTTTATTTATTTATTTATTTTAGTTTGGCTAGTTTTTACTTTTTGGTTATTTTCCTCCCCCTTTACTGAGATCACTCCTGCTGTTAGTTTAGGGCACCATTTTTCAATTCCTCTTTTTATAGTATTTTGCTCAAAATGCTTTGCAGTACTGGCTTTCTGGCTGCAAATTCTTTTAGTTTTTGTTTATCATGAAAGATTTTAATTTCAATGTCAAATCTGAAGCTTAATTTTGCTGGATACAGTATTCTTGGTTGAAATTCATTATTCTTCAGTGTTTGAAATACATTGTTACAGGATCTTTTTGCTTTCAAAGTCTGTGATGAAAAATCAGTCCTTAACCTAATTGGTTTTCCCTGAATGTAATCTGCTTCCTTTCTCTCATAGCTTTTAATATCCACTCCTTGTTCTGTATTTTGGCTGTCTTCATTATTACATGTCTTGGAGTTAGTCTATTATGATTTTGAATGTTTGGGGTCCTGTAGGCTTCCAGGATTTGGCAATCCATTGCATCTTCATCTATGGGAATTTCCTAGATTTATTTACTTTAATATGTTGTCCATTCCTTTGGTTTGAATCTCTATGCCTTCTTCTATCCTGATGACTCTCAAATTTTGTTTTTTATGACATCCTATATCTCTTTAATAGATTGCTCATGGAATTTAAGCATCTTTTCTGTGTTGATTATATTCTTTTCAAGTTGATAAACTTTGTCTTCATTATTTGATGTTCTGACTTCTACTCGATCTCGTCTATTTGTAATATTTTCATTTAAGTTTTTAATTTAGTTTATAGTTTCCTGCATTTCAAGGATTACTGTTTGAATTTTTTTAAGATCTCTATCTCCTAGTAAAGCTCATTCTTTGCCATTTCAATTTGTTTGTTTAATTCATTTTCAAAATATGCTTTTATTGCTTGGACTTGCTGTCTCATGTCTTCTCTAATATTACTTTCCATCTGAGTTAGGTATTCCTTGAGTTCTTACCCTATCCATGTTTATGATGCTTCTAGATTCTGCTGTAGATTTATGTTGTCCTGCATTGTTTGTACTCTTTTTTTCCCTTGTTTTTTAATGATGTTCACGTTACTTTCCAGCTCTATTTAATTACTGTGTTTCTGCTGTCTTCTATAGATTTATTTTGGTTTTGTATATCTCTGTTGTCTCTCCTTTGTGTTGGTAGACTATGCCTGCTAAAGTGGATTATGCTGGGAAGGAATTCTGACGGCCAAGCTTGAGTTATGTCACCTCTCTGCTATGGTGCATTAGGGTCCTTGGCAGGGTGTCTGAATGGGGGGGTGGGACTGGACTTTCTCTGATTGGTTTCAGCTCCTGATCGCTGGCGGATGGGTGGTCTCCAGCCACCCAGTCACCCGGGCAGTGGGTGGGCTGTTGCCAGCAGGCGGGCAATCTCTAGCCACCCAGTCACATGATCACTGGTGGGCGTGGTCCCCAGCCATAATGTCACCTGGGCAGTGGGTGGGTTATTGCTGGCGGGTGGGCAATCTCTACCCACCCAGTTGCATGGGCAGCGGGTGGACTGTTGCTGGCGGGCATGTGGTCTGCAACTGCCCAATTGCGAGGGCCTGGCCGCTAGTCCCCTGGTTTCTCCTGCTAGACCAGATTTCCCCTGAGTGATAGCTCTCGACAGTTCAAACTGTACTCTGGGCTTTTTGTTTGTTGGGTGTGGAGGGTGGCAATTGGGAACCCCTGCACTCTATTGTTTTGATTTTTTTTGCTTGTCCCTCCCCCAGTGCTGGCAAAACAGCTTTTGTTTTTGCCTCTGATGGGAGGGGGAGTTGAAGGTCAGGTGTCTCTAGTTTTCCCACGTCTTTATGCAGGCTCGCTCTGATAATCCCTCCCCTGGAAAGCCTAAGAGAGATTTTATGCGAATTCCCAGCTGTATGAGAGATGAGCTGAGTAACACACACTTGTTTTATTGTTGCAATCTGCCAGAGAGTTGCGGTGGTTACTTCAGCTCTCCAAGATGGTGGCCCCTGGTTTCCTTGGTGGAGTTTCTGTTGTGGGGGATAGAACTGTACAGCTTCCTGTACTCAGCCCAGGGCTCAGTGAAGGCTCAGCCACAGAATTCCACAGAGTCCGCAGCAATATTTCTCTCTGCTTGCTGGTCGCTTCTCGGCGGTTCTCCTCCATCTGTAGCCGCAGGGCGTGCCACGTGAATCATTTAGCCCACATCTCCGGTCGCACAGTTGGCTGGTGTTTGAGACTCAATTACCTGACCTTGGTGCTCAAAATCCTTCTTCTAGGTTTTTCTGCAACCCCATTTGGCTGTAGGTTTCTAATCAGATAGTTTTTTGTTATTCTAAATCGTCATTTACCTGTGCAGTGGGGCGGTACACTGGGTGTTGATCTACTCTATTTGTGGCCATCTTTCTTGATATATTTTTTTAAATAATTATTTTATTAGGTGTAGATGGACACAACACAATATCTTTATTTTTATGTGGTGCTGAGGATCAAACCTGGGTCCTGACCATGCTAGGCGAAAACTCTACCGCTGAGCCAAAATCTCAGCCCCCAACCTTGCCATTTTGTAACACAAAAGGTAGTTTTTAAATTAATTTAGAAATCATAGTTTTCTTTATTTCTATTAGTTTATGCTGTATTGAGAGAAATACATTCATTTTAGCTTGCCAATTTAGAATTTAGTATAAGGAAATCTGAAGGAACTCCCTAGATACTTCTGTTCTAGAACATCAAAACATTGCTTTATATTGTGTGTGTGTGTGTGTGTGTGTGTATACACACACCTGGATTGATAGAGACACCTGGAAAATAAAAATGTGTAGTTCTACAAAATATTTAACTGTATCATTATACTATAGTAAAGCATTATA
The DNA here is from genome assembly GCF_048772815.1 of Callospermophilus lateralis. NCBI lineage: Eukaryota > Metazoa > Chordata > Mammalia > Rodentia > Sciuridae > Callospermophilus > Callospermophilus lateralis. The sequence goes on from NC_135326.1 coordinate 608,810, forward strand.
GTGTGAATACGAGGTCTAATATTTGTGTGTGTGTATATATATATATATATACACACACACACACTAAAATATTTACATATATAATTATATGTATTTAATGTGTACATAATTCACAGTGTTCTTTGAAAATTGCATATTATACATTGTAGCTAACAAAAAAGTATTTTTTATTTCTTTTCACAAAAATCCACTTTTTCTTATAGATGCACATCTGAAAATAAAATGAAAATAGGTATAAATATGCACTTTTGTTTTGAAATGCAATTTTTAGGGAAAAATATATAGTAGACTGATCTCTTATTAATATTGAATTAGCATAATATTTATAAAAATGTTTTAAGGATTATACAAAGTTTACTGAAATTTTCTCTGTGATGAGACAGGAATAATATTTCTGCATAATAGTTGAAATTCTAATGTTATATTTATTGTAGTATATTATATGTTAATTACATTTCTAATGATGGCAGATTAAAAAACAATATAAAAATTACTGTCATTATTAATTAAATATGCATTCCTTCTAAACTTTATTGAGATGCTTATTCAGTTCTCCTAAAGAAACAGGTGATAATGTCATAGAGAAGAATTTTTGTACAGCTTGTTCTTCTACTGCAAGGTGCTTAATATCATGCCTGTTAGAACTTGAACACCATTGTGTTCTACTGTTTAACTCACATTGCATGTACTCATCCACAAGGTGTCACATGTTTTCTTCTGTAACTTCTGGCAATATTTTTAGAAATGAACTTAATAGTATAAATATTTCAAGTGCTACAATTAATTTATTAGATTTATTTTCAAAAAATTAGAAATTTTCTAGTTATCCATTTGTATTCTCATATATTAGACCTGCTACCTCGTATCCACACTATAATGCTTTACTATAGTATAATGATACAGTTAAATATTTTGTAGAACTACTCATTTTTATTTTCCAGGTGTCTCTATTATGATTAGTTATACTTAATGCACACTTATGCATTCTATACAAATGTTTTTGTTAATTTAAATAATTTAAGTATTGTCCTTTATAGCTTAAATTTATAACTTATTTTTTAATTAAAAATAACCCGAGTGTTTATTTTGTCTTAAAAACAATAACAGTGAAGTGTTGTAATGTTTTTTTTTTCAAATACCTTAGATAACATTTTCAAATTATTCTCAGAAGTACTGATGCAGATATTATAAAATTTTATTTTTACCTTATATCTGACTGCTGATACTGAGGATTTTTACTATACTATTCCCTTAACAAAGATGTGCAACATGAATTTATTTTATTTTTAGTATTTGTTTTCAATGCATAAAAGCATGTTATGTTCTAAGTTGCAAGAAGTAGAAAATAACTGACAGGTTATTTATAAAGTCTTAATAACAAAGAGAAGATGATACCACTAAAATATAATTAATTCTATTTCTGCCAGTCTCTTCAGCAGTTAAAATTGGGAAAACTATCACCCATATTGAAGAATCACTGGAAGGACTAAATTAGAGAACTTTTATAATATGTTTAGCTTATCAACTAACAAAAAGTATACATTATCATTATATTTATGTTGGTTTCTTTTTTGTTTGTATTTTTATCCTAAAGGTACATCTGAAGTAATGTACATTTTTGAGGTACATTAAGAGTGAATATTTTTAGAAAAAAAACATAGTTTATTCCAGTATACTTAAATTTAAGTGTTTACTGTGTTATTGTTAAAATGATTTGTCATTTATACTTTACCATATTTGTTAATAGTACCTCAATTTTACCTTTATAACCCAAGTAATTGAATCTAGGTTTCAAGAGTGCTGTATTGAGAGAAATACATCCATTTTAGCTTTAATATTTGTCAAAATATTCTAAATATTTCTAAAGAGTGAATATTAGAGTGAATGTTTTCTAGAAAAAAATTTCTGATGTAAGTGAAAGTAATAGGAAAAGCTACAGAAGATAGTTGTCATGAAGATAATTGGGTGGGGGGCTCTTAGTAATGACATTTCAAATAGCTGCTGTTGAATGTGTTCCAAGAATGTCACCAAAGAGTGCATAAAAGTTTTCAAACATCTGCGTGGAAAAGGAACCATTTGTCACCAACTGATTTATGACAAACCAAACCCAGAAAGATTAGCTGTCACTATTTAGATTGCAGAGGATTAATGATACTGTCAGGGATTAAATCTCTCTGATACTTCAGCACTGTTGTAATACGATGACAATGGACCACAAGATAGATGAGAGTGGCAAGAGTCGCTGCTATTTTTTTGGGTAATTTCTATATGGCAGCTTGTCTCCTCATCATTTATTTAAAACTAATGGAAATTATAAACAAGCTGCTATGTTTATTGCTACATTCTAGATAAAGAAATAGGAACAGAAAAAAAAGGAAATTGCCTCAGTTCCCAAATATCAAGTGGTTCAAATCTTGATGACTTGTCATTACAGAACACCTATCTTGAAGTCCTTTGTAGAGGACAAGGTGACATTTTCCTCCCTTGTCATATAAAAAGAAATAATATCAAATTGCCTTTTCAATCTTCAATCAAACCTGTTAATAAATAAATGGATAAACATATAGATAGACTTTTATATCAATCAGAGAAAGAGACAGAAAAATAAACATTTTCCAAAGTCCTTGTTATTATTTTTATAGTTCATTATTTGCCACTCACACCCCAGCTTTAGTAAGCCTCCAGATTAGAATTCTTAAGCCATATTTATGTTTAAATGTTTTAAATCATCAAAGAATGGTGGCCAAACCATGCTCACTATACACTAGATAAAACTAGCTGACAACTAGTTATTAATAAAAAGAAATATAAAAAACTAAAGTAATATACCAATTTTTCAGTAACTTAAAATTATCAAAATAAATTCCATAAGTCATAAATATTATTATTAGGAAAAAATAAACTTATCTTTTTGTTTATTCTACCTAAAGAGAAAAACAACCTTTAATGTGTTATCTTATAAAATACACATTCATTTCATGAAATTGTTATCAACTAATTAGTTCTTTTTTTAAATTTATTTTTATTCACTTATTTTCTAACACTGGAGATTGAACCCAGGGATGCACTACAACTGTCCCCAACATTTTATTTCAGTGAAGCAGATGAGAAAGGATCTCACAGAGTTACCGAGGATGCCCTTGAACTTGCAATTTTCCTGTTTAATTTTCATTATGTCCTTTGTTTTCAAATTAATGTTATTCTCTGGTATGTATATAACTCTGTATTACAACAAGTACTGTGATTAACATATTTAAAAATTTCAACAATAAAATATAGAAATATTACCTCCCATTTCATGTATTCTAATAAAATTTAAAAAAATCATAACATTGTAAAAAACATACAAAGAGTTGAAAACATTTGTCTCAAACTTTATATTCATGTAACATACTGCAGAATGCATTATAAATTTTCTAAACAATTTATTTAGGTAGCTATAGTATATGAGAAAAGAATACTTTGAAAAGAGTAAAAAAAACTAAAATAAAACTAATAAAAGAAAAACAAAATGGAAAGATGCATGTTATTTTGGACTTCTCAAATGCATTTAATATTGTTGATCTTCCCAAATAATTAGTCTCACTGTGTGCTGATATTTTCTGATCAATATCTGATATTAAAAGATCAATTACAAAATAAAGAATGTACCAACAGATAATAGTTTTTCAATTTTCATTTTTCTGTTTATTATCAGATATTTCATATTTCTGTTTATAAACTATGTTTATCAGATACTTTCTATTTAAGTTCAAATTTTATAGCAAAATTATACCACAGTTTCTATACAAATACAAATATATTTACCTAACATAAAAAGTCTTTCTGTCTTTCTCTTCTCTCTGTTTCTCTCTCTCTCTACACACACACACACACACACACACACACGAAGACACACACACACAATCATACAAGTTTTTGCACACAAACATACACACACACGAAGAAATATTTAGAAAATTATGCTTTAGATGGAAAACATTATTAATAAGAATTAAAGGGTTTCTGTATAAGATGTATTGAATAACATAATTTGTGTTAGAAAATAAAGGGAAAATGCCAAGATATGATAATTTAAAAATTTGATGCTCAAAGGTGAACATAGATTATTATATTTTTAATGGAATTGTTTTACTTCTGTTCATTTGGTTATCAACTTTGTAGAATATTTTTGTTTATGTGGTTCATAATACATAACTTAAGAAAGAGTATTGCTGAAATAAAAATAGATTATGCTTGTCAAAATATTTTTACATATTAAATGTAAATCTTGAGGAGTCTATGATGCAGGTTAAGCAGAATACCTCAATAAATAAATACAATAAGTCTACTAGAAATTTTTACAATGCCAGCTAAAAAGAAAAAATTAACAGAAAGAATTTTTTTTAAATAAAGCAGCAACAGTGATGTGTGACTTTCTTTACTTTAGCACCAAATAAAAGCCAAACATTTTTAGAACTTACATGGATATGGATATATATACTGCCTAGATAATAATGCATGTGCTCAACTTCTTGCTGACTAAATTGATTATTTATCTTAAGTGCTAGAAAAATAGACATTTTAATTATATCTTAATTTATATTATTATTATTGATATTATTTAAATAATCTCAAATTATTTTTTATTTAGGACTCATATTCTTGCATCTCAATACATAAATTCAAAGTATCTATGAAATTCTCCATTTTTATAATATAGTCTGTGGCTGGGGATATAGCTCATTTGATAGGGTGATTTCCTCAAATGCACAAATCCCTAGATTCAATCTTTTGGGATATAAAGGTGAAATTGAGGTGCTATTAACAAATATGGTAAAGTAAAAATGACAAATCAATTTTATAATAACACAGTAAACACTTAAAATTAAGTGTACTGAAATAAAATATGTAAATTATTGAGAAAGTCAAAGATATTTTTGTATAAAAATCTAGTGAAGTTCCAGGCAGAAACTGTCATTGTGTGTTTGAGAAACAGTTGTAAAAACTTTTTATTTACATGACAGTATTGAGGACAGTGAGATAACGGTTTGGCTAGGTAGATATTTTCATACTTGAAAAGCCATAATATTAGGGAAATATTAGAATAAATGTAGTAGGGAAGTCACAAAAACCATTTTTGGAGAGTGTGATGGTTGGAATGTAGTTAGTTCAGTTATTATAGAAGAAAGTATGGAGATTCCTCCAAAAATAAAAATAGAGGTACCACATAATCTTGAAAATCCACTATTGGGGGTTTTCGAAAAGGAATGAAATGAGCATGGCAAAGAAACACATGCACTACCCTACTGATTGTAGCACTGTTCATAATAGCCAGAAAATGAAAATGACAGATATGCCCATAAATTGACAAATGGATAAAAATAAATGTGATATATACAAAGATTTATTATTTGACCACAAAATTAAAAGAAGTCCTGTCATACACAAAAACAGAGAAAAATATGGAGGACATTAAGTTATAAAATAATCCAGGAACAGAAAAACAAATATTACCTCATACCACTTATATATGAATTCTACAAAAGTCAATCTCATATATGTTGAGAGAAGAGTTGTTACCAGAAGCTGGGAAGAGTGTCCAGGGTGGGAGGATGGAGAGAGAATGGTCAACCAGAACACCATTACATTTAAGATGAATAAGTTCTTGTGTTCTATGGCAGAGGTGGGTGAATATAGCATTGAATAACTGAAACTAGATAAGGGGAGGATATTTAAAATATATTTACCATACAAAATGATAAAAGTGGTCTAGATATTACCCAGAAATCAAAGTAATTACATTTTACATACTAAAATGTACTTATGAGGTGTTAAACAAAATAAATCTTTGGGACAAGAAATATTGCCTGGGAGGTCAGAATAAATGAGAAGAAAAGCCAGGCAGAGTGGTGCACACCTGTTATGTCCATGAGTTTAGAGACTGAGATAGGGGGATGCTCTCTAGGGAAAAATACAGTTGATTTGGATAAGGCAGAGGAGAGTGAATGGAGTGGTGGAGGGTAAGAGGGTAGAAAGAACAGTGGAATGAAATAGACATTATTAGTCTCTATACATACATTATTACATGACCAGTGTGAATCTACATTATGTACAACCAAAAGAATGAGAAGTTATACTCCATTTATGTATGTCAAAATACATCTTATTGTCAAATATAACTCACATGAACAAATAAAACAATCATCCCTTTTCTCCATTAATACCATTAACATTCTAAACCAAACCACTAGCTAAGGCTTGGAAGCCCTGGGATATGTCACAGAACTGCTGTGGAAAAACAAAATTTACACATTTAGTTTCCTCATGAGAGCCCTCATTTGCATTTTGAGGTATTCTAAATAGCAAAAACTATGAAATGAACTTTTACAAATATAATCAACACTCAGAAAGTTATTTTCCATAATTGAAAATCAAAAGTGACAAAATTTCAGAGCATACACACACACACACACACACACACACACACACACACATGTATATGTTGAGGTGTAGCCACAACCCCAGACCAGGAATTCAGGGCTTAATATTTCCATTAAAATATGTAAGCTTGGTTGCATCTGATACACTTAAAAATACTTCTAAGAAATGATACTCCTCATATAGTTCTCAATCCCACTGTGAAATCCCAAAAGTAAAAATAGAATTAATTATAATAGTGCTGGTTAATGTTAATATTCTTAATTGCCTACTTTGATGCTAACTTGTAAAACTCCTAATTAAAACCTCATTTTGACAAATGACCTTGTGGTAAAAATAAAAATTAACCCCAAATTTGCTACCAGCTTCATTTATCAGAATGGTGATCATAATAAATTCTCAACTATAAAATATGAACACAGGCTCAAACATATCTAATGATGATGTTAAAAAATAGAAAACCTTTTTTTACTAAAACTGGTTGTATGAACAAAAATATTGTCATGAAATATGTGTGTTACTATAAAGAAATGTACTTACAAAATACATGTCTCAATAGAACAAAATGTCACCAGAAGACAAATGCCTTAAAAACCTGACCATTTCAACTACAGTTTATCTCCCATTTTAAGACAAAACAACTAATAATTACATTTCTATGAAGCTTGAGTAAGACACACTGGACAAAATACACATCAAAGTATTTCAGAATGAATATTCCCTTTGCACAGCAAAAAGGGAAATGCCAATGGATGAGTAATTGTACTTACTGGGAAATAGTGAACTAAAAAGCAAAGTGAATAAGGACTTACAAAAAATGGTTTGAATAAAAATGATTGATTTAAAATATGAAAGTCATTGATGTATAAACAATGAATCATTACAAAACACCTAAATGTAATAAAATTTAAGGTTCAAGAAAAACACATTAATTATATGTACAGAATTTAGAGAGTAGACTTCCACTGAAAACTTGCAATTTATTCTTTTTTTTTTTAGAGTGAGAGAGGGAGGGAGAGTGAGAGAGGGAGAGAGAGAGAGAGAGAGAGAGAGAGAGAGAGAGAGAGAGAGAGAGAAGTTTAATATTTATTTTTTAGTTATTGGCGGACACAACATCTTTGTTTGTATGTGATGCTGAGGATCGAACCCGGGCCGCACGAATGCCAGGAGAGCGCGCTACTGCTTGAGCCACATACCCAGCCCTGCAATTTATTCTTTTGGGGGGACAAAAAAAATAGAAAACACTGGCAGATAAAGTTCAGAAAACAGCTTTTAAGATGATACACCATATGCACAGCTTTAAAAATGATATATGTGTACTCCCATTAAAACAAGGTGTTCCACTTTCTCCCTTCAACATCCCCCGATTCAGGCCAGCCCCCAACCAAAGTTTCCCTTCACACTTACTCACCCAACAAGGTCTTACTACTTAAGCCAGGTACCGGCCCTAAAACCTTTACCACACAAACTCAGCTGCCTCCAGGAGCACCCAGAAAAAGCACCCAAGTGCCTCTGCCCCATTGCCCTGCAACCTCTGCAACACCCACTCAGCTCCTGCCAAGAGCACCCAGGAACAGCACACTAACTCGTATTCCCCACTTCCCCACCTCAACAGGCCTTAGCACTAGTGCCCCCTCCAGGCACTACCTCACATCAGGAAACCACTACCCCATTTTGCTGCCAGTCCCCCTGCACCTCTCCAGCCAGTGTTTCGCCCCCAGAAGCCTCATGATGTGTGTCTGCTCCAGTCATAACCTTGCAGCCACAGTAACTGAGTGCCCCCTCCCCATTCACTACCCAACTTAGGCTCTGATCCCAGGACACCTCTCCTGCAAGGGTCCATCCCCCACAGGCCTCAAAAAAAGGCCCCTCTCAAGAAACCACCTCAGAGTTGCCAGCACAGCATGCCCACTCCACACACACTACCCCATTCAGTTCTAACTCATTCAGCTCCAGTCCCCAATGTCTCTCCAGCCAGGGCTGCGCCCCCTTACCCCCAGGCTTCAGCATGAGTGCTCCCTCAAGTAACTGCCTCACAGAGACAGGCACAGTGTGACCCATCACCAGACATTACCCACCGAACTCCTTCACCATCCAGCTCCAGTCCTCTAAAACCTCTCCACCCATGGCCATTTGCCACATACCACTGGGGACACTGGAGTCCTACCTACCTGAGACTGTCCTCATAAGTCTACAAAGACCAACAGGAGGTGGTGGTGAGAGCCATGCTGCCCCTGTGGGAGGCCCAACATCCTCACCAGGAAGCATGAATGAGAAAGAATGGCAAGAACACCTTCTCAGAGGGTGACATAGTCTAGGGGCAAGATTGGAGCAGCCCAGACAGCCATCAGTAGAAAGAATCTTTCTGATTTTAAGGCCCCAGGTTCTCCACAATCTGCAGCACACTTTTGGCTTTCCAGAAATCCACTGTGCAGACAGTTTGGGATATGCCCCTGCATGAATCAGTGAATGTGTGCAAACTGCATGCACATGTGTGTCGAGGGCAGGGCTATGTGCAGGGATGTTCCCAGGCCCTACCCCACAGCCATAGAAAGAGTTAAGCGCTCCCAAGGTACTATATCACACATCTCTGGTCCCCTAAGACCTCTCTAGCCAGGATTGTGCCCATACAAGCCTCAGGATGACTGCCCCCTCCAGCTACCCCCTAGCAAGAAGAGGCACAGTACACCTCTCCCCACAAAAGTTCCAAAACCCACCAAGCTACACCCTTTTCAGCTCTGGTCTCCCAATAACTCTCCTGCCATGACAGCACCAACACAGGCCTTAGCACAAGCCCCCACTGTGGGCAATGCATTGCAGTGACAGGCACAAAAAGTACCCTCCCCATGTACTACCCCATTCAGTTTCTGGTGCCCTAACATGTCTCCAGTGAGGGCCTTGTACCCACAGGCCTCAGTAAGGCATCTCCTCACAGCTACAACCACAGTGTGCCCACTCCCCACCAACTACCTCACCTACCTCCACTCCCCTGAAGCCTCTTCAGCCAGGTTGGTGTCCCCTAAAGGTCTCAGCATGAGCATTCTCCCCAGGCACCACTTTACAGAAACAGCATGCTTCCTTCCCACACATTACCACACCTAGCACCTACCGAATCCAGTCTGGTCCCCCAACACTTTTCCAGCCAGGGCCATATGCCACACATTGCTGAGGACACTGGAGGTCTCCCTTTCCGCAGTCTGGCTGGGCACAATTCAGGAGCCACTTGTCAAAAGAAATGAACTTAATTTTTATAAATTTCCAAAGATTTCACTTGGTTTGAAGAAATTATATTTCCTGCATTGAATTGCCTTTGTTTTTTGTTAAAGAACAGTTAACTGTGTTTATGTGCTTTCATTTCTGGATTCTCTGTTTTTTTCCATGGATCAATTTGCAAGTCCTTAAGTTTTTTCTTCTTCTCCAATAATTTTGACTATTTTGGTCTTAAGCCCTTCTATAAGAACTTTAGAATAAGTTTGTTAACTTCCACAAAATAATTTTTAGTGTCTTCACTGAATTGTATTGAATGTATAGATCATTTTGAAAACAAATGACCTTTTGACCAACATTTTTTTTTTCATCTGTGAGCATGAAACATTTCTTCATTTGTTTAAATCTTCTTTGATTTTTTCAATGGAATTTTAAAATTTTCCTCATATAGACTCTGACCATTTTTTACCAGATTATGATAAAGTATTCATTTTCTTGATATTAATGCAAATACTTTGTGTTTTTAATTTCAAATTTCCATTGTTCATTGAAGGTATATAGGAAAGTAGTTGACTATGTATAGTAACTTTATATCATGGAAAATTGAATAACCATTTCTTAATTATACCAGTTTTCTGGTTGAATCTTTGAGATTTTCTACATAAAAAATCAAGTCATCTGTGAATTATAGCATTTAATTTCTTTATTCAAAATTTGTATACATTTTTTGTTGTTGTTGTTTTACTGCATTAGCTAAGAATCCAGGAACAATAAGATGGGTATCCATGCCATCCTCCTAATCTTAGAAACAATCATTCAGTTTTTCACATTATGTTTTACATTGCTGTTGGGTTTTTTTTCTTTTTTGATAGATTTTTAAATCAAATTGAGGAATTTCTATCGTATTCCTAGTTTCCTGAAAGTTTAGTCATTAATGAGCAATGAAGTCTATCAGATGCATTTTCTAGATCTGTTTATATGATCAAATGATTTTTTTTAGTCTAATTGATGAGTTAATTACTTTAACTATATTTTGAATGTTGAGCTAGTCTTGCACACCTAGAGTAAATATCACTTGGTCTTGGTGTAGAATTGTTAATATGTATTGCTAGAATCTGTTTGTCAATACTTTTTTTGAGGATTTAAAAAAAATCTTATGTTCCTGAAAGATATTGGTCAGCATGTTTTTTTTTTTTTTTTCTATTTTTTCCTTTATCTTGTTTGGTATTTAGCCCCATGGAATAACTTGGGAAAAGTTCTATGTTCTTTCATTTTTTGGAAGAGATTATAAGTCATTGTCGTCATTCCTTTTTTAAATTTTTGGTATAATTTAACAGTGAAATTATCTGCACTTGGTGTTTTTTTCATTGAAAGGCTATTGATTATTCACCTTTTTTATTTTACATATAAACCAAAACTACTTAACATTATCTATTTTTGCTTTTGTGAATTTTGTAGACTGAGTAAGTACCCTTTAAAATGAATTAGTTGAAACATTGTCTCCTATGTGATATTAGGTGGTAGGGATTTTGAAAGGCAGTTAATTTCTGAGGGTGGAAACTCATGAGTGGGATTAGTCATTGATAAGAGAAGCCACAGGGATCCTCACCCCTTCTGTGATGTGAGAACATATTCATCCATATTGCAGGAAGTGGACCCTCATCAGACACTTAAAATGCTGATGGCTTGCATTGATTTTGAACCCACTCATCCTCCAATAACATGAGAAAAAAGTTTCTGGTCAATTCAAAATAACATCAACCCACCCGGTTTGTGTTTTTCTGTCACATAGCTTCATGAATATATATATTGACACTGCATTTCGGTATTTTGTGTCTCTCAAGGAATCACTGCATTTAAAAATTCATAATCACACATAAATTTCATAATACTTTGATAACTTTTAAATGTTCAAGACATCAGTGGTGATGAGCTTCATTTATTTCTGACATTAGTAGTTTTAAAATCTTTTGTCTGTTTCCTCTCCAGTAATCTTTCCTTCTTCTCTACCTTTTTTCTTTCTCTTTTTGCTGTTTTCTCTTCTCTTTCAGTTACTGTGGCTTGGGTTTTATATTTTTTATTGGTCTTTCAAAAAATGAACTTTTAATTTTGTTGACCTTTGGATGTTGCTTTCCCTTTAAAAAAAAATTCATGGACTCTTGTTTTATTTTATTTTTTTTTTCATTTTTTCTGCTTTATTTAGGCTCTTTCTCTATTTTCATAAGGTGAATGCTTAAATTATTAGTGTTATATTTTTTCAGTGCTAAACTCTTACTTCTAACTACTGTTTTCTCTACATCTCTCAAATTCTGACCAAAAGTTTTTATTTTCAATATTCTTTCTAATTTATCTTGAGACTTTGGCTCATGTGTTATTTTGAAGTCTATGGTTTGATCTTCAATATTTTGGGAATTTTGGTGTATTATTCTGATATAGTTTTCTACTTTACTCTGTTGTTGTCCAAGGATGTGTTTTGTGTGATCATTATTCTTTTAATTTGTTCAGTTGTGTTTTATATCCTAGCATGCAATCTATATTAGTTGGAGTTCTATGTGAGCTTGAGAAGAATTGTCAATTGTGCTATTGTTGGATGAAGTATTCTATAAATGTCAGTTATTTCCAGTTAATGAGCAAGCATCACTCATCATACTTGGTCTCTTTAGACTAATATATATATGGAAATGTTATTCTCTTGAGAGTGTGATACATAGTACAAACTAGCCAGAAAAGTGGTTGTGTACCTCTCCCTACCTAACATAGCAGGAGCCAGCCCTGTTTAAGATTCACTGTCCCTGCCTGCACTTACCTGGATTACCACCAGAGCAGCCTGGACATGGGGCTCTGCAGGGGTGCAAAATGGCAGATGAGTAGATGTGTCTGCAAGTTCCACCTTTACCCCATGTCAGAGAGAAAAGAAAAGGCATGGAGGATGTGCTCCGAGAGACCTCTGCATCGAGTGAGATATTGGATGTGGGATGGAGGAACCTCAGATAATGTGGACGTGAACCCTGTTCCTGGAACCATGCTTAGGATGCTCGCTCTTTTGAAATTGCAGATCTGAAGCACAGTAGTGGTGGTGGGGTACTTATGAGTACAGCAGATATTTTAAACATAAATTGAAAACTTAGTAATTGTATTGTTATTGTTAATAAATATTGACAAATATAATCAGTGCTCTGTTTTTCAAAATGAAGCTTTAAAAGTATCTCCAAAACCCACCATAAAATTGCTTTTTCTCTTGTTGCATCTAAAGTATAAGAATCATGTTTTGACTTTTTTGAATCTAAATGTAGGCTGATATTTTGTATATTCTCTGAGTATGTGCAAGTTCTAGTGAAACCTAAGATTAGCACTAGAATATTGACAGGTGAGATGAGGTGAATGCACATAATAGGAACTTCCAACTTATGCCATTTCATTAAAAATGTGTTTCATAAAATCTATGTAAGAAAAAAGTAATAGAGGTTGAACTTCCTCTGTCCTGCATGGTGTAGGTCCTTGCAGTTGTTACTCTGAAAAGTAGAGTGGACCAGAGAACTCTGGCACTGCACTGGTAGGCACAGCATCAGATATAAGAATAAATCTGGATTTTTCTGGAATTTTCTGGGAGACTTCCAGCTCCTCTCCCTAGAGGGCTTTTGCTCAGTTGAAAAATGGTTTGTCATTCAGGTTGTTTTAAATGTTCAAAAGCTTGTATTTTGTGATTTGTTATGTTTCTGATTTTTCTGGATTCTGGGAAGTCATGTTGATTGCTCTGCTCTTCATTAACACTATGATATGCTAGCCAAATGTTTTCAGCAGACCTTAAGGTATTTTAATCTGACAATTAAAAGAATAAAAGGTTTAAAAATTTGGATCACAGGCCTTTTCTTTTCTTGAGATATTTTTAATACATTCCTCATGTCTTTCACTCTCTGCATTCCTCATTAAGTTTTTTTAATTTGTTGGGGCTGGGCATGGTGGTCCTATTCTGTAATCCCAGGGGCTCAGGAGGCTGATTCAGGAGGATCATGAATTCAAAGCCAGCCTTAGCAACAGTGGAGCACTTAGCACCTCAGTGAGACACTGTCTCTAAATAAAATTAAAAAATAGGGCTGGGGATATGGCTCAATAGTTGAGTGTCCCTGAGTTCAATCCCTAGTACCATCCCCCCCTCAAAAAAAAAGCACATTGAGAGCAGGAGGACACATTAATGTGATTTTCAAGAAAGTCACTTTGCTGCCATGTATTCAGATTAAGTTTTGTCATCATGGGAAAGTTTAGCCTGAAGGAAAAGGCATTGCATTGTTACTCTTCCATTATTCAGCCCTCTGTGCCATATGGCTTAATGATTTAATTTCACTCATTTAAGACCATAGTGTATGTGAGTTCGTGAAACAAATAAAATGAAAATACCAACCTGCATTTTAAACAAAATTTTAACTTAGCTTTGTGTAACCACCTCTACAAATTAATTAAAATGGAACATTACATAAAACCTAATTATTAAGTCTTGAAAGAAAGCATTGTTATTTTGCTAAGAGATTTAAAAATAACTAGACTAATTAATTTGCTTGTAGAAATAAATTACCAGATATTTCCAAACACAGTCACTGAAGTACAATTAAAAAGTAAGTCACTGGATGTCACTATTACCTGGAGGAAATGTGGCTTCCGAAAACTTTGCTATGAGAGAAGCAGATGGCTTTGCTGCCTTTCCTGTTTTATTAGTTTTAATTGCATAATATTGATATTGTTTACAGTTTTATTCTTTGTTTTCCATTGGTATTGCATTCCCTGGAACCCAAGGGGGTGCCCCCTCCAACATTGAGAATTCTTGCTAAAGAGTCACATGTGCAGGTGCTCTGTGGGGAGGGACAGAACACTTGCCTGTAGTGAATGTGTTTCTATGCTCAGCTTTCTGTGACTCCTAGATGACTCTATAAATTTCAGTGGAAGCTTTTTCATGTATCACCTCTTTAATAATTTGTTGTATTTATTACTCAAAATAATGTTAAAAAAGTAAATTGCCATTGCCATGAACATTTTAGGTAATAAGGTCAATCTCCATAGGGAAGAGATGGCTATTGATGGTTCATCAAATGTCAAGATTATATTTAAATGGCTTGTGGCTTTAAAGGTTTATAGAGACTACAAAAATTACATTTGATAATTCCTTAGGGCTCCTATTTTTATAGTATGAATTGTGGAAGTAAAAATAATGGAGAATAGGACTGGGGCTGTGGATCAGCTGCAGAGTGTTTGCCTAGCATGCTTGAGGCACTGGTTTGATCCTCAGAACCACATAATAATAAACAAATAAAACAAAGACATTATGACTTGTTGGAACTTGCACTCTCAGAAATTATGCACATTTTTAAATGGTCTTTTAGTCAGCAGGAGATTTTGAGTCAGAAGAATTTTGCATAGAGCGTAACTATAAAAAAATAAAAAATAGAGGATAAATGTTATTAATATTATTAGGAAAGATAAATAAGGTAATATTTTTTTGTTTTCTGAGGATTTGGGAACTATTTGTGTGAGTGTGTGTGTGTGTGTGTGTGTGTGTTTGTGTGTGTGTGTGTATGTGTACACAAGTAAGACACTTAAAACTTGTATTTCAAATCTGTTACTACCAAGTCATTGAGACATTATTTTTATATCTGTGATATCCTCTGAGAAATTAAATTAGTAAAATAATTAATTAATTTTGTTTTACTGAGGATTAAACTCCAGGACAATTTACTATTGAGCTACATTTCCAGCCCCCCCCCCCTTTTTTTGAGATGGGTTCTCCCTAATTTGATTAGTGCCTTGCTAGTTTGTTAAGGTTGACCTAAAACTTGCAGTTCTCCTGCCTCAGCCTCCTGTGTGTGAGAAATTTTAATGAGGATATTACCAGCAGGGTGGAAAATCAGGTTCCAATACAAAACCATGGACCTCAGTGATGCTCAATGCTTTTGCTGGCAAGCCTTTTTTTCAAAAGAAGTGCTTTAAATCTTAAATAGTAGTTTCCTGTAGACTTTATGACTAAACGGAAATGTTCTTGAGAACCAACATGAATGTACTGAGATACACATACATATCTTAAAAAAAAATGCACAGGTCTTCTTCTCACACAGACTGAATGCCATTTTTCCTCCATTTATAGCTGGTTATCAGGAGGAAACCATTCTTCCCTATGTGTCAGCTTGCATGAGGTTTGGTCATGAGAGCAGCTCTTCCAGAACAGGAAGAAGAGGACTTGCTTTAAATTGCACTCTCAGAAATCATGCACATTTTTAAATGATCTTTTTAATCAGCAGGAGATTTTTGAATCAGAAGAATTTTGCAGAGAGGGTAAAATGTTTCTAGATAGCCAGTACCATTGGCTTGTGTTTACTATTTCCTCCTCCCATCCCCTTCACTCCTCCCCCATTCTCTATCTTTTCTTTCTCTATATACTCTCTATCTGTCCCTGAGGATAAACCAAATTGTGTGGACTGCAACTATAGTCTATAACACAGGATCTATTATTTTAAAAATATGGGCAACTGCGTGGGTTTCCTTCTAAAACTCTTTTAGACAAATGAGAGTGCTTTATGGGGAACTGTTCTCTTGAAGGGAACTCTAGGGGAATGTTGAACACAGATTCTGAGTTAGAGTTCTGTTTTCTGTATAAGCAGTTGTCATTTCTACCACTTCCTACTAAGAGACACAACTGTATAAGAAATGTTTTATCATTTTTCCTGTGAATAAGCCATTAATTAATTTCTGGGTATTTGGAGGAAGAAGAGGGAGAATAATAAAATGTCCATGTTTTGATTGTTTGTCCAGTGCTTTAAGTCTCTTCCATGGATTGTCACTGTGATATATGGAGTTCATTCTTCTCCCATGTAGCAACTACACAGTTAGAATCTAGCAGCTCCAACATTTTCTCCATTAGGTAAAGCACAAACTCTACTTGAAGGCTTCTGTGTCCTCACTACTAAAAAAAGAATTGAAGTACATTTTATTCCTTGATAGTGATATCTGAGGATTCACCACACTTACAGATCTATGGAGTCAATTCAGTTGGTAGGTCTGACTTGGAATTTCTGCACTTGTAATTTTTCTCTAGAAGCTTCCTTTTGCTTTCTTCTACAGTCAAAAGTGCCCTTCATTCCAAAAAATGAAATTCTGTGTTAGTATAGGTAGGGCATACACTTTGAATCACTCTTTTAAGAGAGATAATGTTTGTCTATCCATTTCCATTGATGTCTTCCCTCCTCTCCATTAAGTTGAAAAAATCGCTCATGAAAATGTCCCTGACCATGACTGGGCGGGGGGGTGCAGACCAATCAATTTTGTTGGCCTGCATTGGAAGCAAACCCATGATGTTCAAGTAATATGCTTGACCTGAGGAATCTCCATATTGATAACTTGATTTGAAGATTTGTATACTTTCTTCATTGAAGCCTTGTGAAAAGAATTACTTATTGTGATTTTTTTGTTCTAGTGTATTAATCCTACAATTCCTGCACAGTATTATCAGTTTCAAGTATAAATATTCACAGTGTCACCTAAGAGCAAGACAATTGTAGTGTATAAGTTATTATTTTATTTTGAAGAAATAAAAAATGCCATTTTATTTATGTTTCCTTCAGTAGAGGAGTCTAACAATCCTTCATATCCTGACAATGGTTGACATAGTCTACAAATAATTATGCAGTTAATCAGACTCTGTTAGCTTTCAGTAAACATAGCAGTCTGAATGATCTCAGACAATTTTAACAGTGGAAAATGAGATTTTTTTTCAGATGAATTTTACTGCTTATGGAGGGCAGTGGCTTTTTGCCATGGTAACAATCAGGTTGCTAGGCTTGACAAGGCCAATGATGTAAGAATGATCCTCTAAACAGATCTACTAAAATAAATGGCTCATGCCACAAGCAACTTTCTTCAAGTTTTGATTAATTTCCTATGAAATAATTGCTTTGCCTGCTTCCAAGCAGTTCCTCTATTAATTGTTCCTTTGTCTTGCTGATAGGAGGGCCAGTCAACACTGAAATATACAGTATGAACCAAGCATATGTGATGCCCACTGCACAATACACTGAAGTCAGTAACGATAAGAAAAAAGGAGCACTTCAGCTTCAAGGAGGTAAAAGGGAATACACATTCAGAGCAGACTTCAACAATCCCCAAGACACAGAGGTAGAAAATTTCCATCCAATTAAAAAGAGATTTTCCTTTTATGAATAGAATCTTCAGTGAAGAAATATGATAGATGGTGAATAGTAACATGAATAATATTTTAATGGGAAGTTCTGGGGCAGTGAATAGCAGAGGGAAGAGGAAATAATGTCCTGTTGTGGTCAGAATCAGAAAAATTGAAGCATCTCCTGCTTTTTCCACAGACTAAAAGATCATTGGGAGAATTGCTAGGAGTATGACTTTTTCATGGACATGCCACTCAAACATGAAGGAGCTCAAGGCACAAATAATTAGACATCAGAGAAAGCCTCTGGGCCCTTGGGGTTTAAACAAAGACAAAAAATGAAGGACAATATCGTGATCAAAGTGCAGATGACTTTTGCCAAGGGAGTCACTAAGGGAAGGACTTTATGTTGTTTGTAACTGCTAAACCAAACCACTTGCCATTGAGGCCTTAAGGATCTTGTTGGGATCAAGAAGTTTCAATTCCAAACCAGTGACAGACAGAACTTTGTCCAAAGCATTGTATAAGGCCCAGAATTTTGAAGCCCAGTATGCATGGCAGAGGCCCCTCTAGAAAGGAAAAGTTGGAAAAAGACTTGAGGCTGCTGGTTAAATGTTAGGAAAGACTCAGTTAAAAAGCAGAAACTAGAAGAACAATGAGTACCAGCAAAATTACATGGACAAAGCTAAAACTGTTCCATCAGACAAACCAATCCAGTTTATTTGCAGCAAGACAGTAAGAGCATAGCAGGTATATACTGTAAGCTGGTGCTACATAGAAGTAGACGTGCTTAAAATGTAGAATGGCAAAGAAAAATGCTCATTCCACATGCCTTTTCTGAAATAACCATGAAATGGAGAGCAACAATAATCCAAATAGGAATCCATTGTACTGGAAATAAATGTCTGTAATACCAGTGGCAGAGTCAGGAGAACTACAACTCTGAGGTCAGGCTGGGCAACTTAATTAATCAAGACAGCTGAATGTTGTGATATAATTCAATCTCATAGACAGCATACACAAAGAGTGCATCTGTAAAGATGACAGAAAATCTCTGGAAAAATAAGGTTCTTAAACTGAAGTAATTCATATTATGAACATTAAGCATCACTTGATCAAAATATTTGGCAACAAGTGACAGGACGTATTCAAATCACACAAAAATGCAGGGTAAGCCAAGGTCCACTCTGAAGTTTCCTCAAAATGCCAATGTGATAATGGCAAACTGTGAGTAATAGCAAGCCAGTTGTGGTGTACTTCATAATCTGTAGAATGGTAGGTAGATATGAGAAGGCATTTGAGGAGAGTCACCCAGATTGCTAAGAGGGTCAATATAGTCTATAAAAGCTTGAATAACGGGAACTAAATTTTGTTGATATTTTAATTGAATCAGGCTCTTCTTTCCTCATTAACATGCTTGTTGTTTGCATATAGTGAATCTGATCTGTATTAACATGGTGAGTGTAGGAAAATTTTCTGTGAATAGGAAACCATGCATTGATGTAGGCATTGGGAAAATAGCCTTGAAAACAGTGACCAGTGTCTTTATAAGCATTTGAAATTGGAGTTTTTTTAAAAAGGACTTTTGACAAACTAGTTAACAGATCTGTATTCATAGTATGTGAACACATTTCCCAGAAATATGAAGATCAGGATGTGTTTTCATACTTACAGAAAACAATAGCATTTTCTTTAATAAAATTTCATATGACTTCTAAGGCCATAATGTCATGTGAGGAGAGATCCAGGTTTAGTGGGGTCTGAAGCTTGTCGAATTGTAGAAGATTCTTTATAAAAAATCAGTCTAAATAACCATAAGGACCCATTTTCAGTGCCCTTGCCAGGCCTCTAAGGTATTATGAGGAGAACTCGAGCCTCATGCGCATTAAGGAAAGTCTTCTTTTATGTGTGGATTGTTTTTGAAAAGTGAAATCAAATCATCGCAAAGTACCTGATAAAGGGCAGAAAACTGTCCTTAAAAAAGTAAATGTTCAAAATTTGGTATATGTACACAATGGAATTTTACTCAGCCATAAAAGACAATAAAATCATGGCACTTGCAGGTAAGTGGATGTGTTATGCTAGAATTCAGGACCCTCAAAAGACCACCAGAGACCAAGATCGATGTAAGCAGCAAAGAGATGTTTATTGCAAGCTAGCTCAGTCCTCCATGTGCACACAGCAACTGGTGACACTGAGAGGCTCTAAGCCCAAGGTTTGCAGCAGTTTAATACATTCTTCGGGGAAGTCAAGGACTTCACATACATCATAGCATCTCTTGGCAAACCATCACACACCACAGGAAAATTATAAACAACTCTCAAACATGATTAGCAAATTCACTGGTGGGAAGAATTTGGGTAGGGGTAATTGGTTACTAAAAGAGGGGGATTCATTTGAACTTATTGGTTTAAGCCATGAGGGGTGTTTATGTTTAACTACATGATTTCCCAACATGTTATCAACCATCATAAATTACTGGGAGGGTTATCTGGCATCCTAGGTATTCTCTGTCTCATACTGATTAATGGCTGGTAGGGGGTTGCTATGGCTCACTACCTAGTCTTATTGAGTCAGAGACACCTGGCTCAGCAGATATCTCCTGTTATTTGTAGATAAACAACTCCTCTGGATGAGTATGTGCGTAGGAGTGCTCTGTGGGTCATTCCAAGGAAAAAGGTCACACCCCCTTGCTTGGACAAGTTTTGTTCTAAGGTAGAGGCTGGTTTTTCAGATGGAGTTGGAGAAGAAAATGCTAAGTAAAGTTAGCCAATTCCCAAAAAACAGATGCCAAATGTTTCTTTAATATAAGGAGGCTGACTCATAGTGGGATAGGGAGGGAGACCATGGGAGGAATAGACAAACTCTAGATAAGACAAAGGAGTGGGAGGGAGAGGGAGGAGCCAGAGGGTTAGCAAGCATGGTGGAATGTAATGAGCATCATTATCCAAAGTACATGTATGTAGACACAAATTCGGTGTCAAGCTACTTTATATACAAAAAGAGATATGAAAAAATGTGATATATATGTGTAATAAAAATTGTAATGCATTTTACTTCTGTGTATTTAAAAATAGAATCAATAAAAGAATAAATAAATGTTATGGTAAATTTTCCCTTTAAATCAAAAAAGATGTGGCTGGGAAAGTGGCTCAAGCTGTAACAAGCTCAACTGGCATGCATGGGGCACTGGGTTTGATCCGCAGCACCACATAAAAAATAAAATAAATCAAAGATGTGTGTCCACTGAACACTAAAAAGTAAATGTTAAAAAAAATTCTCTCTCTCTCTCTCTCTTTTTTCTGTCTCTGTCTTTCTCTCTCTTTAAAAAGAAATAAAAAAGGTAATGTGGTAATTGTGGCTCAAATTGTATGTCCTACCTATATAGATCCAGAATTTTTTTTTTCTTGGAATATGAAGGACACTTTTGACTGGGGAAGAAAGCAATACATTAAATACACTTTTGAATATAAAAGTGTAAAATTTCTTAAATGATTTGAAAGTAATTGATTCAGGGTTTAGCTATAGCCTAAATAACTATGATAAATTAAACTTTAGAATATTTCCCTCACTTATTTTGTTTTTAGAACTTTTGAAGGGTTATTTCAACAGAAAAAGTTCTTTAGTGTGTCTTATAATTTTTTCACATTTCTACCTGTTTCTGAGACCCACTGAAAATTAAGTTGCCTTAGGACTGTGCTGTTAGTATTGAATACCTTCTTTAAAACTAAAGAAATATACATTTCTGTATATTTCTGAAAGGCACAAAACCAAATATAAAATGTTTCTCCAAAATATAGATATGTATTTTTCTTAGTTTCAATCCTAAAGCATAAAATTATGTGTTTTAAATGTTTTATTCCAAATCACTGCTTAAGAAAATTCTGTACCTTTTTTAAATACTGCCAAAGAGTGTGATAGTTTGACCTCTCAGTCTTCTACAAGGCGTTGTTTAACAGGTGATACCACTGTGTGCTGGTGAGGAGTCCTTGCTTCCCTGAATGCTGAAGTATAATATCAGAGAAGCACCCTCAGGCAAGTGTAGAGTGGAAAGCAGAAGCTTTATTAAAATAGAAAAGACTTCTCCCAGAGGAAGAAGGGGACCCAAAACGTGGAATCCATAGAAGGGGGGGGGGTCTTCACTTTTTTATAGCTAAGGCTTTCTTTCATCTTTCCTACATTCATGGTTTTCTCTGGTTCCCTTTATCTTTCAGGGATAGAATGCAGGTGGGAAGGCCCGAAAGTATGAGATAGGTTGTCTGGAGAAATAATCTTGGCAGGAGTGGTCTGTGGCGGCTTTTGATTAGCATTTTCTTATTTGCTGGGAGCTACTTCATTAAACATTAAGGTTTCTTTATTATTAGGCTCTGAACCTTGGGGACATTAACATTTCAATCTCCCCAATGCTGCTCTGGTACACTAGAGTCCATTCTCTATAATGGCCTTCATTTTATTTAACTTACTAACTATTAGACCCTATTTACTTAACAACAAACTGTAAATATGGCTTCACAGGTACCCATTTTTTCTTAATATCTAAGATAATACTCCCATAGATCTCTGATTCATTTATTATTTGATTATAATTTAAACACTGAAATGTTACCTGCTAAAGTAATGAATGCATTTTTGCAAATAGGAAAGATAATGATGTTAGTGTCCTCTAGGACATTAATTACTTTTTATGTAATCTACACAACTCTTTCTCAAGTTCTCTCAAAAATGCCTGTAAATTTACACTTCCTCAAAAATGTACTTTCCCTGGATCATTTGTTGATGAGCTGAGAAAACTTTCTGTATTTGCTTAAGAGTCAAACACTTTTCTTAATTGCTTTGAACTGTTTGAAAATGGTGCAATCACATAGCCATTGCATATGTCATTGTGTGATCATAAGGCTGCTGAGTTCAGTTGTCCCTTTATACAGTATATCCTTTCTTGTCCATTAGAAGTTTTAATCTTCAATAATGGAATAAAAAGCTAGCTTGGAAAAGAGGAAAAAGTATCATTAAACTTAAAATACTGTGTATTTTTAATATATTATAATAAAAATTAATGGAAGCATAAATATTTGACTTTCAAAAATTGTTATCATTTGTATTAGTGTATTAAAATTATAATAGTGAAATTTATTATGCCATATTTATATATGCATATATCATAATTTGATTAGTCTCATTCATTCCCCAATACCTTTTCTTCTATTCCTTCTCTTCCTCTTCTTTCAACTTACTCTATTCTAATGATCTTTCTTCTATTATTATTATTATTTGTTAGTGCATTATAATTGTACATGTCAGCAATATGCATTTTGATTTATTCATGGAGGGACATTACTAATTTGGTAGATTTCATTACCCGAGACTTCCCCATGTTTTATTCTCCTCTATTTCTCTCTATCCCTTTCTTCTACTCTATTGATTCCCATCAATTTTCTTGAGATACCTTTTTTAATTCCTTTTTCCCCCTCTCTTGCTTCACATATGAGAGACACCATTTTACTCTTGGACTGTGTGAGTCCCACTTATTTAATTTAGCATGGTGTTCTCCAGTTCCACCAGTTAACTAAAAAATGACATGATTTCATTCTTCTTCATGGCTGAGTAAAAGTCGATTGTATTCATTTTTTCATCTGTTGAGCACTTAGGTTGATACCAAAACTTGAACTAAATCAGTATACTATAGTGATACATGAATATCAATGATTATAGCAGTGCAATTCACAAAACACTTAGCATTTTAATTAGATTAAAATTAGAAATTACATTCCTATTAAATACTCTTTAATATCACAGCAATAAAATATTTTTTTTCCAAGACTACAAATCACAAAGTGAGGGAAAATATATACTATCTTTTATCTCTACTGTAGCATTCATTAAATTTTTCTTCTGTATACACTTTAGGATAAGGTTTACTTGCAAATATAAGATGTGCATGGAGGCAGAGTCAATTATATCTAACCCATGAAAAGAAACTTGGATAAAATTTGATTTTTGACTAACAAATATAATATTTTTTTTATTTTTTTGGAAGAATATTATGAATGTGTCTGATATTTAAAATTTTGAAACTTTCTATATATTTTAGAATGTGGCTTTCAGAAACTGTATTGATTGTGGTTTCATCAACTGATTTAGTGGTTTTTGTCCTCTGGAGAAGGAATTGTAATGACAAGTGGGTTTTGGGGCTGGTGGACATTGGACTCTGTTTCCATAGCCCTGGGTGTTTCCTGTAACTTTGGCTGAGACTTCAGTCTTCTTTGTAATGTCCCATTATTTGGAATATTCAAGACTCAACAGAAAATTTCTCTAATGTGTGAGCAAACAGTGGAACCTCTGGTTGGAGTCCTGCAGGTTTGATTTCCTACCAGAAGAATTAGCAGATGCTGCCTGAAAGACTCAGACTCTGTAAGTCCTTCATTGTGTTACCACATAATTACTTGGGTTGCCTTAGTGCTTGCTAAAGTTAAATTGAATACAGTGTTTCTAGGATTAGTGGACTTTTGGGCAAAGTGTTGAAATTATCACTTCTGTCAACAGAAATTCATTAGGGTGAAATCAAGATCAAAATGAAGGCTCTAGCTTATCGGTTAGTCCAAGCAGCAAAAACAAAACAATAAAAACCTGAGAATTTCTGGCACCATTAGTTTTTGCATCTGAGGCAATGACACATGTGTCTATTTGAAGGCTAACAACTTCAGCTGTGGTCCTTCCAACAATGCATAGGTCCAGTGAGCATGTCACAATCGTGAAATGTCTCTCAAACTGGTTTCTGAGTTTAGGTCCAATTAGCTAGTGGGTTCATTAAGGGATTCTGCTGTGTGCCTGTGCACCTGTGCACCTGTCTGTGTTTCCTGAGAAGGTGACAGTTGGAGAACACTGAAGAGAGAATCACTGCAGTACACAAGAAGATCAGGTGGAATTTGGTTGGGTTCAGGAAGATAGTGAGTTCTCAGTATATATTTGCTCAGGAAGTATGAATGAAATGTGAATTATTCTCTCTCCTAAAATATTTAGCAAAATCCAAAGATATGGGTTTCCTTATTTGAACTGGGTTGCATGATTTACCCAGTGATTGTGACTAGAAAATTTGGGCTTTCAACTGCCCAAGGTTGAATAAAGAAATTGATTTGCAACTTGAATCTTCACTAGGTGCACACCAGAATCACTTTGCCAATAAATTGAAATGCACCAAATCTTTAGCTAATTAGCTTAATATCTACACTATTAAAACAATTTGGTTTTAGGTTCATATGACAGAGGGTTGGTTGTGTGTTTGCCCCTGTTTTGCATGCTAAACTAACCAAAAATCGAAATACATTTCTTTTTGTGGTGGTCTGCTGATAGCACTTAATAACAGCTTACAAAGTAACTGAAGATGTTAATACAGTCATGTGCCAATAATGATGTTTTGGTTCGGTGATGACCAAATATGCTGGTCTCAAAAGATTCTATTTCAACCGAAGTAAACAATTATTAAAATTGACTGCATATTCAGTACAGTAACATGCTGTATAGGTATGTATCCAAGGAGCAATGGACTATGCCATATGGCTTAGGTGTGGAGTGGGCTAGGCAATCTTGGTTTGTGTTAATACACTCTATGATGTTTACACAATGTTAAAATCACCTAACATCTCTCAAAATGGATCCCTGTCATTAAGTGATGCTTGACAGATTTTTAAATGTGCTCCTTTTAGTAGGCCCTGGACATATGGGCTGCTGTTATCTGACTGGTATTTCTAATGTATTCTAAAGAATATAGCATCCCAGGCCACCAGTGCTCACAATTGAAACATATGCATTAAACACATAAGGAAATGAACAACTTCACAGCAGGGCCTATGGAAAAAACAAACTATAGGATGAGATCAAAATGAGTGTAGTTGTTGGAAATAGATTTAGAATGTCAAAATGTTTCTATATCTATAGAAATAGAAGATAGGAATAATGAACAGAAAAAGTAACTTATTTATTTCAGTTTCTTTCACATAAAGAAACAATCATTACATGAAAACAATGGAGCAGAATTGAAAAAAGAATATTATGTGCATATGGAAAAGTGAATTATTGAAATAAAGAATTCAGTGAATTCTGAAACAGCAGATTAGACATAGATGGAGAAAGTCTCAGCCATTTGGAAGACAGATCTGAAATAAATAGCAGAAAGACAAAGAGAAAGAAAATATGAAAGACAGGTTAAGAACAGAATGGGGAGTGACAAGATCCATACATCTGCTCTGGGATCTGAAAGAGGAGTAAAGGCTTAAGAGATTATCTATAGGAATTCTCCTCATTCAAGCAGGTCACCAACCTTGTGAGTCAGGAAGAATTTGAAATTTGTAAGACTAAAAAGAAAACAATGCACACCACCAACACCACCAAATGGGAGTCATCTAACACCAGAATTAGAGAGAAGCTGTAGAAAGCAGCCAGGGTTAGGAACAACATTGAGACCTATGAGCTCTCAGAGTTTTGAGAGGGAGTAAACACCAAAAATTATAGACTTAGCTTTCAATAGTGGTGGGACATTGTCATTTGACGAAAAGTAAAATCTTTAAGACTTTTGAGGATGCAAGACCACCAACCCATTGCTAAGGAGGTGCTAATGGATGGGGATAGGGCAGAAAAAAAAGCAATTCTAGGGGCAGTTTGAGTTACACAAATAAATGCTCCTGAAAATCTAATTGCCAAGTCGAAACAATAGTAAAGGTGTAAGTACAACATCTGTGTGCAGTTGGTGGAATTAAAGGAAAGAAGACAAGACAAATCTAAGTTAACAACTGGAAATAAAAGTAGAAAGGCAATCTGAATTAAAGCATTCATGGTTCTTACATTATTGGTGAGGGAGTTGAAATTTGTTTATTTTTATGCTTTAACTGTTAGACAGAATCAGCATAAAATTTCAAGAAAGATCACTGAATAGAAGTAAAATATATATATATATATATACACACACACACACACACACACATACATATACATATATATATTTGGAGAGAGAAAAAGAAAGGGAGAGAGGGGGGTGGAAGAGATTTTAGTATATTCAAAGAATAAGGAAAATAACAGTAAGAGGTTGTGCATGCCTGTAATCCCAGCTGGTCAGGAACCTGAGGCAAAAGCATCAAGATTTCAAAGCCAGACTCAAAAACTTAGTGAGGCCCTAAGCTACTTAGTGAGACCCTGTCTCTAAATAAAATACAAAAATAATAGGGGGTGTAGCTCAGTGTTTAAGCACCCCTGTATTTAATCCTCAGTACAAAAAAAAAAAAAAAAAAAGAAATATAAAAGAAAAGAACTGGTTACAATGGACATATAGGAAATTATTAAAAGAAAGGATAAGGATACAAGAGTTTTTAATTAACTATTTCTCAGTTTTATTTTTATGGTCTATATGTAACAATTGATAAATATTATGCAGTCTCAGTTACTTAAGAAATATGTACATCTATCTTTGTCCATAAAATCCGTTCCATACATTTTAGAGAATTAGTAAGATTAAAATCTTAGAAAAACTTCCTGAAACTGATGAAAGATAATTTGTTTTAAATTATAAAACTTTTGTTATGCTGAAATAGACAAATAAATTTTTTTTAAAAAAAATCATCATTAATAACAAAAACACATGAAGAAACATCAAGGTCATATTTTAAACCACCAAAGATAGTCATATAAACCTATTTGCTGTGAAGAAATGAGAACTAGTTTGCCTTTAGCAGATCAATGATACCAGAAGCAAAAATAAATGCATAAACGGTACATAATAAGGGAAGATAATTTTGTATTTTATTATGAACCCATGGACTAGGGGTATACCTCAGTGGTAGATCACTTACCTGGCATGCATAAAGCCTTGGGTTTGATCCCCTGCACCACAGTAATAAAAACCCAAATCAAAAAACCATAATGTCATTGAAGGGAGTCTGAGGAGATCCTGAAAGGGGAACATTAACTCAGAATGACTGTGTTTTTGAGGAACTTGCAAAAAAGAATTTCAGAACATGTCAAAGAGAGGGAGGAGTAGAGATTTAGTCTGGAAAGAAAGGAATCCATATTCAGGAAGAATTTGACTGTCAAGGGAGTGAGATACACCTTTTGAGACCTCAGGCTCTTGGAATAAAATATGGCTTGGGGAATGACAGCTCTCAGAGGAAAACTGACCAGAGAGTAAACGTATGAAGAAATTTATCAAAAGGCTTTGAGTTTAAAGATTGAATCTAGGGGTTCATTGAAAAACTAGCATCCACCTCAGAGTGAAGACTGTCCAAGGAAGGGAGTGTGACCCTTGTCTTTGGAAAGACCACAAGCCCTCCTAGGCACATTCCCACCCTGTTAAATTTTTTATCTACAAACAACAGGAGATATCTGCTGTTATCTGCTGTCCCTGACTCAGTCAGGCTAGGTGGTGACCCATAACAATCCCTTAGCACCCACCAATAAGCATGAGACAGAAAAATACCTGGGATACCAGATGACCCTCCCAGTATTTTATGATGTTGGAAAACCATATAGTTCAACACAAACTCCCCTTTTGTCTTAAATCAGTCAGTTTTAATGAATCCCTCTCTTTTAGTAACCAATCACCCCTACCCAAATTGTTCCAACTAGTGAATGGACTAATCATATTTTAGAGTTGTTTTTATCATTTTCCTTTAGTATGTGATGATTTTCTAGGAGATTCCATGATGTATGTGAAGTCCCTGTCTTCCCCAAAGAGTGTATAAAACTGCTGCCCCTTTCTAGGTTCTGAGTGGATTGCCAGTAGTAAAGTATTTTGTGAAGTATTTGGTAAAGTATTTTGTAACTGATGGATATGCAGTCTGCCTCTGCTTTTATTTTCTGTGTAGCAATCCAATACACACTGCAAATTTTGTGACCATGCTGCAAATTTTTTGTTATGTGTGTTTGTTTCTATTGTCTTGTCCATTTCCACCATGACACCTTGGCAAGAGAACTAATCTCCATATCTAGGGGTTGTCAGACCCAATCTGAGGGGGATTCTCCCCCAATCTGTTTTTCTGAGGGAAAGGCCCCTGTTCATTTGGAGCCAGCACCCCACTCCCGTTTTTTTTTAGAATCTGAAAAGGGAATCGTTGTCTTTGTGTGTGTCTTTTTGTCTTTTTTGTTTGTTTGTTTGTTTGTTTTTGTCTGTTAAGTGTGATGGCATTATTTACTTTGGACAGATGCAGAGTCCCAAGTTCCTATCTGCCTTGATGTGTGGAGGTAACTTTAGCTAAAATTTAGCCTAAGAATGTCCCTAGTATGGTTCTCCTGTAAGGGACTAAAAGTCAATAGAACAACCAGGTTTTCTGTCCTCATTTTTACACCCCTTTTAGCTGTGTCTTAAAAAACTTTGATGACTTTGCTCCCCTTTGTTAAATAGGATTAGGGAAGCAACGTTTTCATTTCTTCCCATAGTTGGCTTCAATGCACCCACTGCACAGGGATATGCCTGCTGGGAGTCTAAGAAATTTGATATCTATCTCTTACTTTTTCTTAAAATTCTGTTATCATTATTAAATTGGCATTAATTGGCTTTGTAGATGGTAACCAAATTTTCAGTTACAAATTTTGGAACCCCGGAGGGGACTTTAGAGGAACCCCCACTCTACTTTCTTGGGGAAGACTAGCACTTGAAACAACTGTAAATCAAGGATTAACTTTTTGAGAGATGACTACTGGAAATTTAGGAGATATGCCAGCATGCCTGAGATCAGACCTAACCAAAGAAGCTAATTCTGTAAGTAAGAAAAGGGACTGAGGGACTCTCAGCAGCTTCTTAAGCCCCTTTTGCTTCGGGGAACCTCCCTCAATTCTTTCCTGCACTGTAAGGGTTGCTTTATCTTTGTCTACTTAAAAAGCAGGGGACACTGAATGCAGTAAAGTCGCCACATGGAGACCCTTGATTTTCACTCTTCTGGTTGCCCCTATGTTAGAACATCTGGTCCATTGGTGGGGAAATTCATGGTATCACTGATGTAGGAGTTATAATTAAATGGGAGTTAGAAACCTAGGGAGATTTTTATCTTTTCTGTTCTTTTTTAAAGGTTATTATAGATTGTTTCTTGGGGATGATCTTGCCTAAATGTGTATCTAAAAGATGATTTTTTATTATAACAATCTGGTATCTGAATAGGTTTTTGAAGCATTGCACAATCTTGCAGTTAAAAGTTGGATTTAGATAATTTTTTACTTTATGATTTCAGACACTTCATGCCAGAGAACTTAAATACTTAGGATAAAAAATTAAAGACCTCTACTTCCAAGCTGGAAAGTAACACTCACCCAATCATTTAGTTTTATTTTTTCTTTAATATTTGAACTGGGTATCCTGGGAAGATTTCAGTAGGTGTTACAGTACATTAATTTGGGCAAGGATAGTAAATTATGATATGATATTTGTTTTCCTCAGTGTGTAGGATTTAGGAAAAAAAATTGTTGGATTGGGATATTGGTCTGGCTTATTAAAATGACATTGAATAGCAATGATCTTGGGAATTTTTATAGCTTAATTTTGGATATACATGGTACTGTGGGGTTCCATTTTGGATTTTTTTCATTTGATTTAATATAACTTAATACTACTTTAGGAACTTCAGAACAAAGAAAGTGACTTAATGATTCTGAAGGGTCTTATTTTGATGGTAGCTTTTATATTATCAAGTAAGATTCTATTTTCAGTTTTGTGTGAGCAAGTTTTTCTAGTGTAGGATGATAAAGAAGAATAAAATTTTGTAAATTGAATCTTAACTTATATCATAATCTTCAACATCCAAACCTGAAAATTATGACTCAAGGTTAAAATGCCTTTGGCATGAAGCTTCTATTCAGAATTCAAGTTTTTCCTGCTTCTTCCAGACCTCAGCCAGGACTTAAGTTGAAATGCAAATAGAAGAATCCTGTGAGCTCAGTAGGAGACTGATTTGAGGCCCAAGGAAGGAAAAAAAGAAGTAAAGGTTTTTTTTTTTTTTTTTTCCTTAACTCAAACTAGATTAAACAAAAAAGTAAATTGTGTGGTATTTTCTAATTACTGGCCAGTCATTTTTTATAGGACTCTTGGTTTTTCTTAGATTCTGTATTTTTTTAGCTCATGATTTTGATCCTACAGACCTAAGTTAATATTTTTCTGATCAGTTCTATTTTTGATCAACTGTGGAGTGTTTTTAAACATTACAATGTAGAATTCACCTAAGAAAAGCTACAAGACCTTTAATATTGTGTTATGTGTGCACACTTGTGTTATGTGTTTTATGTCTGTGTGTATATGTCCATATATCATGCAATGATAGGAAAATTGGCAGATATATGAGAAGCCTCATATAACTTTTAAAAAATGAGTCCAAATATCCTTGATTCACGTGATTCAAAAGTTTCAATTTAAATTGGGTAAACAGATGAAAGTAAAGATGGCTTTAGAATTAAGCTTATAAGTTTTTCCTAGGTGACAAAAAATAATGAAATGTTGATGTCTATGAAATAATGTGCCTAAATTCAGAAATTTATAAAGATTTTTCAAAATGTAAAAAGAAAAAGGAGGTTAACAAAAAGAAAAGAGAAATTAAAGGTTCTAAATATGGATTTAGTTGAAGGAAATGTGTTTTTGGATAAGAGTCTATGTAATTAAGTTAATAAAAGGGCTTAAGTAAGTGATAAAGAAGGTCTGTGTAAGTTGGTTTTATGTGTAAGTTTTTTGAGCAAGTAATCTTAAAGAAATTAAAAATTATGCAACTATGGTTAAACAACAACTGTTATTTTGCAATATTATAATGTTATTTCTTTAAGAACTAAATTTGGTTAATATAAAAACATCAATTTAATTGTGGTACTATTAATGTATTCATATCTTCCAGGTATACAAGTCTGTAAGGTAGAAGCTTTAAAAGAACATTATATCAAGCTGCATTTCTAAAGTTGTATGGTAATTTTGGTGTTCTAAAGTCGTATGGTAATACCCTAACCCTAACCCTAACCAATCACCCCTACCCAACTTGTTCCCACTGAAGCCAGATTTAAAGTTAGGTAGTCAGTGTAGTTAGGTAAGTTGGGTCTAATATCGAGTGAAATCTAAAATGGAGGCCACGCTGGGAATGACTCAGGGAAAACGCAGGACAACTCCTGGAATGTTAATGAAGTCCTGAAAAGGCCCTAGGCCAAAGTCCACCTCAAAGAAATGTTAATGGAGCCCGGAAAACAGCCCCAACAGACTTGGAGATAGCCCATCCCAAAAGGTGATAATTAAGCCCACCTGTAGGCCTCCAACCTACATTCCATCACTGAAAGAACTATAAAAAGGGGAAACAACCGCACTTCCACGGATTCCACCTCTTGGGTCCCCTTCTTCCTCCGGGAGTAGTCTTTTCTGCTGTCCTTTAATAAATTTCTAATTTCTACTCTGACCTTGCCTCGGCGTGTGCTTTCTGGTGCTATTCTTCAACACTGGGGAAGCAAGAACTCGTCACCGGTCAACAGCGGTTTCACCACCAGTGAATTTGCTAATCATGATTTAGAGTTGTTATTTGATTTTCCTGAAATGTGTGATGATTTGCTAAGAGATGATATAATGTATGTGGGGGTCCCTGCCTTCTCTAAATTATGTATAAAACTGCTTCAAGGCCTGGGCTCATGGCTTCTCAGCATCACCAGTTGAAGTGTGTGCGCTCGGAGGAAAAACCAAACTAGCTTGCAATAAACTCTTCTTTGTTTACATTGGCCTTTGTCTCTGGTGGTCTTTTGGGGTCGTGAATTCAAGCATAACATGGTGGCTAGGTACTCCGTGAATGGATCCATGGCATGCATTTAAATCATGCTTCTACAGTCCTACCAGTGTATTTAAGAATTTTTTACAATCACTATTGCTGGTAAATTGTAGAACAAACACTTTTTTTTCTGTGAGCAATTAAAATTTTATTCAATTCTTTTATTTTAAGGTTTTTGCTTTAGTAGTACTTATAGGGTGCAGATTTATGTTTGGATTTATAAAAGAAAAGTCACTATCCACCCATGGTGTTGCTCAGACAGCGGGACATTTCTTTTGAAGCTTCTCAAAGTTCACTGGTACATCCTGATGTAGACTATATTGGAGAAAAGCTATATAAATTTATTAAGGTAGAAAAAGGAAAAATCCAGCAGAGGTGGGGGGTGGGGAGAGATCACAGGAGGATTGCATATGCATAGTAAGCAAGGGTGTCTTGTGATGAAGATGGGGTTTTCCAGGCAACAACCACCTGTGGCCAACTGTTTGGATAAGGTGTTAGAATCCCAATCTCTATTTGCTGCATTTAGAGGCATCCTAGGCAGAAAAAAAGTGGAGGATACAAAAAGGATCTCCCACTCCAAGGCAGAGCTGCTATTTACATATGTAGATAGATACTGTTCTTTTGGAAAAGAACCACCTTTCAGAGCCATTCCTGTGTTCACAGAACCTGAGGTTTCTCTGATTTATCGAATTTGAAATATGGCAAAGAAATGTGTCTGGGTTGGGATATTTTACTCTTCTTTAGGGTCACTAAATAATGTTTCTCTAAATTCTTCTCAACTGCAAATGTTCAAATTATCAGATTTTTTTTCTAAGTCAGGGAAAAAAATTATCCTGCAGCCTAAGTCTTATCCTGAAAACCCAACTTGTTATTATATTTATGGATCCAATGTGACAGCACAGTTTTTAAATTTTTGTAAGTTTTTAAAATCTGTGGTATTTTTAGGAGAAACATTTCTGTAAATAGAAATGACCATCTGAACTTTTTCATATAATTTCTGGGGTTTAAGAAAAATTGTGCAGCAATTTTTAATTATTCCACAACAATATACAGAGAGCTCATTAGTAATATTGTCTTCAATTTTCCATGGAGAAAATTGAGGTACTCATAGTGTGAAACTTTTGAATAAAGCTTACTAAATAAGATATTTACTCAAGAAAAATTTATGTAAACAAATGTATGAATATAATATGTCAAAAGCTTTGTAATTTTTTTAAACAACTAATAAAAAATGTATGGACAAAAATTAAAATTATATACTTGATTGATTTTTGATCATTTTAATAATTCATATAACAAATTTGAGTATTTCATAGATTTCTACAAATACTACAAAATGTTTGGGTGTAAAATCTTAGGTGATATTTAAGAGTTATAAATATATTATTTAAGAGTTATGTAGTGGGCAGTTTTCCAGATAGCAAGCCATGGATAAAATCTTTTAAAACTAAATATTTAAGTCAAGATCATTAGTAATGTGAGTCCAACACCCAAGCCTCCCATTTGTGAGTTTGCAAGCTCTAGCTTTATTAGGTTTTAGGGGTTTGCATTGTGTCTTTAAACTGCCCCACTCTCCAGTGGTGGTTCTACCATAAACCACAGAGCACACTGTAGACACCAGGACTACCCCTGTGCAAATTCACTGAAGGAAAAACTCTGGGATTCACAGTGAACTGATCCCTGCATAGTCCAGGTGTCCATTACTGTAGAGATATGAAGGCTGCTGACCTGAATCTTTGTATTTCCTTCGTTGGATTTCATAATATGACTGCCATGAATGTACAAATACAATCCACTGTATCCTGAGTGCTATGGATTGGTGGGGCTCAGATTAAATTTGAAAGTCAGAATTTTATGTGAGGTGATGAGGAATTGTTGGTTTTAAAAAATAACCAAGGAAACTTTTATTTATTTCCAAGTTTGAGAATTATTACTTTACCTGCAGGGTTTCCAAGTCAATTAAAGTGTGAGATATATCAGAAGCCTTGGGAGAGACTGAGTAAGCACAGCTTGAAAACCCTCCCACCCTAGCCAAATATTCTTTTGAATTCTGAATCTGAGATTGGGTAGCAGCATGATTTGGTTTGTGGAAAATTGTTCCTTAATTGTATGTGTCTACACAATCACAGCTTTGCCTGTTTTCATGAATTTCACTTTTTAGAATTATGCAATCTTGACAAATCTGAGATGTTACTTTCTCATAATGCAAAAATACCCTAAATGCTCAATATTTTTATTTCTTCTGAAAATTATCCCTGAGTATGGTGGGTTGTTGAATTTTGCTGATATGCTGTTTAAGCAAAGTCAGTAGTGTCTTTGGAAATGGGTGCTGCATGGAACAGTGTCTCCTGATAATAAGAAGCCTTTTTTCAAGTCTGTTCTCCTGCTTTCTGCTGTCACTTACTTACCCGACACCCAACTGGAAAATTTAGAAACTCTGGTTCTTATTCAATTTTTTTTTTCTTTTTTGATACCAGATATATAACCTAGTGGGGCTTAGCCAGTGAGCAACATCCCCCGCCCTTTTTACTTTTTTTTTTTTTTTAATTTTGAGACAAGGTCTAGATAAATTTCTGAGGATCTCATTAAGTTGCTGAGGCTGGCTTTGGAACTTGAGATACTCTGCCTCAGCTTCCTGAGTCACTGGAATTATAGGCATAGGTCCCAATTTGGGCTAATAAATTGGTTCTGAAAAGCTTTGAGTTCAATATATGTCAGAGTTGAAGTATAACAGATAGATTTTAGAGTGTTGTACAAGAGTTCTCCAACTTGTGGTCAGTTTAATTTAGGAAATATTTATCAAGTGCCTACTGTTTTCTAGGCAGTATAATGAAAGATGAGAAAGTGAAGATAAATACTATTTTTATAAAAAAAATGCTATTCTTTTAAGATATATATGCCTATATAAGAAACAATGGTTATAAATTTAGAACAACTCTGATTATTTAGAAGCTGTTTCTTTTGCTAAATTTATGTTTTTTCCATGGCCAAGTGAGAATAATAACTTGGATGAATATTAAATTTGGCTTTGTAAAAGCTGGGTGTGGTGACATTCTGCTGTAATGCTAGCAACTTGAAAGGCTGAGGAAGGAGTATTGTGGTGGTACCCTTTCTCTAAAGAAAGTACTAAGTAAGCTTCTCCAAAAATCTTTACCATGATTTACTTTAGGATTATCAGAAAAAGCAGCTCTACAAAAGAGTTCAATGAAATTAAACTTCCTCTATCCTACTGCTCTGTCCTTTTTGGCCATTGCCTGGAAAAGGTCAGTTCTTTAGGTGCTATATACCCCTTTACCAGTTTTTCACAAACATATATGGACTGTCTTATATAAATAACAACATATACAATAGTTTGTAAAAGTGTGCTTGCAAATGAAGAGTGTGATATGAAAAACAGATTGTTTTAACTAGGCCTCTGACCTTGAGATGCAACTTCACAGAGATGTTTAGATTTCAAACATAAGGGAAGGGGTTACTAATTGGGCTTCATCTTAACAGCTGGAAGGGGAATGGAAAAAAGGGGAGAAGAAGCTCTCTCATTCTCAGATGTTTACCTTGAAAGATTAACTTGCCTGGAACAATGAAATAAAAAGTTGCTTTTTTGTGAACTTCTGCAGACTGTGAACTTCGGAGCCCCTTCCCTTACATTTTGGGTATAAAGTTCTGAAATTGCCTGAAATCAGGGGATTGATTAATTAATTGCTTACAGGAAAATTGTACCCTTTGTACCTACCTGCATACAAATAAAATTGTTTCCTGCTATTTTTAAGTGCCTTTCCCCAACTGTCTCCTGAAGCAGTATCACAAGTTCCAAGACCAGCCTCAGTATTTAGTGAGGTCCTAAGCAAATAAGAAATGTAGAACCTATCACAAAATAAGAAATAAAAAGTGCTAAGGATATGGCTCAGTGGTTGAGCACCTCTATGTTCAATTCCTGCTACCAAAATAAAAAAAAAAAAGAAATTGGCTTTCTGGCAAATCTAAATTATTTTCTTATTAGGGCACCAAGCAGAATAGTCAGTAAGAACTAGGAACATGTCTTTAAACAGAGTTTCAGTTCCATAAATGTTCTGTAGATTTGTTACAATTTTAAAACCATGAAGCAATAGACTTAATTTTTTCTGTTTCTCAACTCAATAGGCTCTCACCACACAGCTAGAAAAAACAACCTCATAACCATGTCAAGTGGTTCAAGAGAAGTTTTAATTTTTTTTCCTGTAAAGAGGTTTAAATCAGAGTTTTTAGTTTTAACTGAATTAATAGGTTTGTACATAAAGAGGAAACCTTTTTTTAAAGCAGGTTTTGTGTGTTCTCCTAGATTTTCTGGAAGTTTAAATTCAGATATTACACAGGAAACTCTTTTTAGTAGCAAGGACCTGTCCAAATAAATGTCCTCTGCTATTTAAATTCCAGTATTTGGAAGACACTAATTTTATAATTAAAACTTTTTATAATAATTGTATAAAGCTTTTCACAAATACTGTGATCAAAAAACACTATTAGTATTGTTTTCATGGAATTATGTAGTATAGCACATGTGTTCAAGCTCATGGTATGCAAAATGGTGACATATACCCAGGTAGAGTGGCTGCTGACAGTAAAAAATCGGAACCATTGCTGACATGTTTAGAAGCAAATGAGGAAACAGGTAGATGGGGGCATTACTGAGACATTACTTTCTCATAATGCAAAAATACCCTAAATGTTCAATATTTTTATTTCTTTTGAAAACTATCACTCATTATGATGGGTTGTTGAATTTTGCTGATATGCTTGTTTAAGCAGAGTCAGTAGTCTCTTTGGAAATGAATGATTCATGGAACAGTTTATCCTGATAATCAGAAACCTTTTTTCAAGTCTGTTCTCCTGCTTTCTGCTGTCACTTACTTACCCCACACCCACGTGGAAAATTTAGACACTCTGGTTCTAATCATGATTTTTTTTTTTTTTTTTTTTTTTACTTTTTGATACAAGAGATTTAACCTAGTTGGGCTCAAACAAGTGAGCAACATCCCCCACCCTTTTTACTTTTTAATTTTGAGACAAGGTCTAGATAAATTTCTGAGGATCTCATTAAGTTGCTGAAGCTGGCATTAGAACTTGAGATACTTTGCCTCAGCTTCCTGGGTCAATGGAATTAGAGGCATAGGTAACAAGTTGGGCTAATAAATTGGTTCTTAAGTGCTTTGAGTTCAATATATGTCAGAGTTGAAGTATAACTTAGATAAATTTTAGAATGTTATACAAGTGTTCTCCAATTTTTGGTTAGTTTTATTAAGGGAATAATTATCATATGCCTACTGTTTGCCAAGCACTATGATGAAAGCTGAGAAAGTGAAGATAAATACTAGCTTTATAAAAACGTGCTAATCCTGTAAGATATACATGCCTATATAAGAATTATTGGTTATAATTTTAGAACCACTCTGAATATTTAGAATCTGTTTTTTTTTTTTTTTTTTTTTTTTTTTGCGCTAAATTCATGTTTTTTCCATGGCCAGGTGAGAATAATAACTGGGACGATTACTAAAATTTGGCTTTGTAAAAGCTGGGTGTGGTGGCGTTCTCCTTTAATGTTAGCAACTTGGGAGGCTGAAAAAGGAGTATTGTGGTGGTACCCCCCTCCTCCATAGAAAGTACTAATTAAGCTTCTTCAAAAATCTTTACAATAAAATTTTTATGGTTACAGAAAAATCAGCTCTACAAAAGTGTTAAATGAAATTAAACTTCCTATTCCCTATTGCTCTGTCCTTTTTGGCCACTGCCTGGAAGAGGTCGGTGCTCCAGGTGCTGTATACCCCTTTACCAGTTTTTCAAAAACATTTATTGACTATCTAATATAAATCACAACATATATAGTAGTTTGTAGGAATGTGCTTGAAAATTCAGAGTGTGATATGGAAAAGACATTGTTTTAACTAGGCCTCTGACCTTGAGATGCAACTTCACAGAGATGTTTACATTTCAAACATAAGAGAAATTAGGCTTTATGGTAACAGCTGGAAGGGGAATGGAAGAAAGGGGAGAAGAAGTTCTCTCGTTCTCAGATGTTCACCTTGAAAGATTAACTTGCCTAGAACAGTGAAAGAAAAAGTTGCTTTTGTGTGAACTTCTGCAGACTTTGAACTTCTGAGCCCCTTCCCTTATATTTGGGTATAAAGTTCTGAAATTGCATGAACTCAGGGGATTAATTGATTATAGGAAAATTGTGCCCCCTGTACCTACTTGCATCCAAATAAAACTGTTTCCTACTATTTTCAGTGCATTGCCTAAACTGTCTCCTGAAGCAGTATCACGAGTTCCAAGGCCAGCCTCAGCACTTAATGAGGCCCCAAGCAACTTAGAAAAGTAGACCCTGTCTCAAAATAAGAAATAAACAGTGCTAAGGAAATGGCTCAGTTGTTGAGCACCTCTTGGTTCAATTCCTACTACCAAAAAAAAAAAAAAAAAAAAAAAAAGGCTTCCTGGCAAATCTAAATCATTTTCTTTTTAGGGCACCAAGCAGAATAGTCAGTAAGAACTAGGAATATGTCTTAAAACAGAGTATCAGTTCCATAAATGTTCTGCAGATTTATTACAGTTTTAAAACCATGTAGCAACAGGCTTTATTTTTTCTGTTGGTGGACTCAATAGGGTCTTACCACACAGCTGGAAAAACCGCCTCATAACCATGTCATCTGGTTCAAGAGAATTTTTTTTCCTGTAAAGTGGTTTAAATCAGAGTTTTCATTTTTAGCTGATTTAATAGGTTTGTACATAAAGAGGAAACCTTTTTAAAAGCAGTTTTTGTTTGTTCTCCCAGATTTTCTAGGAGTTTAAAACCACATATTACACAGGAAACTCTTTTTAGTAGCAAGTACCTGTCCAAATAAATGTCCTTTGCTATTAAAATTTCAGTATTTGGCAGACACTAATTTTATAATTAAATCTATTTATAATAATTGTGTAAGGCTTTTCACAAATACTGTGATCTAAAAACACTATTATTAATGTTTTCATTTATACCAAATGCAGCTTAATAATAGTTTTAATTCATGGGTACTTATTAACTGTATTGTAACCCTAAACTGATTGGAAATTGTTTTTGAAATGTTACCACTATATTTACATTTACAAGTGAATTTTCAAACCGTGAGGAATAATTTCACAGGCAACATAGTGATTCATGACACATCTGTGGGTTAATGTAATGGGTATAAAGCAAACCTATAAAATAATTCATGAATATATTGTTGTAATAGGAAAAAGGGGTGCAGAAGTAGAAACAAAAAGCTTAAATTAATATGCTGCTACTAGCTAAAAATAAACCCTTTGTATGTGTAAAATAAATAAATTAGGCAGTGTGCCTTTTTTTTTTGTTCTATCAAAGATATATCCATGTTCTTTTCAACATAAAGCAGAAAAGATACCAAATCACCCATGTTCTCCTTCCCTATTTTCATATATATATATATATATATATATATATATATATATATATATATATATATATATATTTTTTTTTTTTTTTTTTGTTTGTTTGTTTGTTTGTTTGTTTGTTTGTTTGTTTTTGGCTGGGCCTTGAGAGTCATGGAATTAAGCTGTATGGCACAGCTGTTGAAGTTCATGGTATGCAAAATAGAGACAGACATATTCCCAGGTAGAGTGGTTGTTGACAATGAAAAATTGGAACCATTGCTGACATGTTTAGAAGCAAATGAGGGAACAGGTAGATGGGGATGAGTTGAGGTTGGGGAATTAGGCATTCAGGGATTCTGCATGCAAAGTTCTGAGCTTGGAATGCACTGTGAGTTTTAAGTGGTTATCTGCATTCTTTCTACTGTGTATATTTTGGGGTTGAAAATGGTCTAGTACTTCAGTGCACTTGGTTAATTTATAACTAGGTATAATCTAGCAAGGACACTATGGGAATCTTCATGATGATGGATTAAGGGCCAGCTATGTGCTGGAGAGTGCAACCTGGGAAGAGTGAATACAAACTTGGGAAGGGTGAGTAGGTGGACCCTGATGTTCACAAATTCCTAGAGGCCTTAATGTGTTACTAGGCACTAAGAACAGGGATTCCTGGATCCAAAGAAAAGTTACAGACATTACTCTTATCAAGAGAGAAATGATCCCAGATATTTATGGGTTCTTTGAATCCAGACATTGGCCCAAGTCTAGAGTCAGAGGAGAGTCACTGTGTGATTGCAGGTCTTAAGCAGTGGAACCTTCTGAAATTCCAACAGTTAATATGTAAGGACCAAGTAGAGTGAAAGTCCACCCCCTGGGGAGTATATATACATTCTCTTTTACAGTTCAGGGCATAGGTTTTATTATGAATTGTTGAGGAATAAAATACATATTCTCTTCTGAAAAATATTTAATCTAGTTCAGAAGATAATTTATCCCAAAACACATCACATATAAACAATTGTGTTTGTACAGAATTTAGAAAGTGATGAAGAAAGTAAAAACAAATGTATTACCGAGGGGCTGAAGTTAACCAAAGAAGTGTGAGGTTGTTTTTCAGGTGAGGGGTAGAATAGATTAAATAGATTTAGAAAGGGGTAAAGGGCCTAAAAAAACTGTCATATTGTTCATTTAGATTGGGAAGAATGAGTCAGTTATATTTTGCCCAACTGTAAGAGGTTCCAGATTTCTAAATTCACCTGGGGGGGAATATATATATATATATATATAATTTTGTATGTGTGTATACTAGTCAGCTTTGTGTTGATGTGACCAAAAGACTTGACAAGAACAACAAAGAAGGGGAAAAGTTTATTTGGGACTAAAAATTTCATAGTTCCTGTGTCAGTCTCATTCATTCATTGCTGTAGGCCTGAGGTGAGGACGGACATTGCCATGGCAGAAGGGTGTGGCAGAGTAAAGTTGTTTACCTCACATTAGAGGGGTAGCAGACAGACATCCAGGATCCAGGTCAAAAATATAATTCCCAAGGGCTTGCTCCAGTGACCTGCTTATTTCCGTGGTGACAAACCTGCTGATAGTTACCTACCAGTAATCTATTTAAATCATTAGTCTTTCAAATAGATTAATCTACCAATTAAGTTATGACTCTCATAATTAATCGTTTCACCTGTGAACAGTCCTTCATTTTATATGAGTTTTTTAGGGTAGCTCATATCCAAATCATAAAAATGATTGTGTCTTATGTTTTAAAATTAGAAGCTGAAATATTATTTTATTATCTCAGTCTAAGGTTGTTATTATGGAATGACAAAAAACAGGCTATTGATTAAAGTGAATTTTCAAAATGGATTAAGTGTTTCATAAATATGAATTTATTGCATCAGACTGTCTAAGAGGATATCCCTAGCAATC
This sequence comes from Callospermophilus lateralis, assembly GCF_048772815.1. Taxonomy (NCBI): domain Eukaryota; kingdom Metazoa; phylum Chordata; class Mammalia; order Rodentia; family Sciuridae; genus Callospermophilus; species Callospermophilus lateralis. Next base: position 650,678 of record NC_135326.1, read on the forward strand.
TGGTCTGAATCAGAGTCAATTTTGTATATTTGTGATGTCTTATATTTTCTACAAAGAAAAATCACAACTAAAAATTTTTCTTTTGTGGTGCTAGAGATGGAACTCATCATATTACTCATGCTGGATTAAGCACTCTATCACTGACCTATGCCCCCAGCCCAATTTTTCAGCTTCTTTTAGAAATTCAACCTTGAGTATGTCATATGTATGAAGGAATAAATGCATTCAAAAGTTGAGACAACTTTGCATAATTATTCTCATGTATATGAGTGACTATTATGCAGAGAAAAAAATTTGCTTGAGCCTAACTGCAGTATTTTTTTTTCTCTTATGTTCATTCTAATAAGCTCACTATTTGTCCTCAGCTTCTTTTCTCTTATGTTATAGTTCTTCACAATTGTTTTATCATCTCACCTATTGTAAATTTTTTTTGAATAATTTATGCAGCTTTGAAGCATTTCAAGATTTATCTGTTTCTTATAGATATATTATTTATAAGATTATTTATAAGAATAATATTCAGTTGAGGAAAATGCATATTTTATAATGATGTCAGAGAATCAAAATGACATCTTATCCTACCAATTTTTTTTCAGGCACCATATTATAAAGAAAAGAGCAAGGAGTGAAGATTCCTGAGGGTATTTGAGACTTCACCTTGTGTGTATGTCAATTAGCTGAAAGATTCAGAAGTGCTGAAAATGCACTGTTCCAGTGCATAGGAAGAGAGATGCTCCTGTCCCAGGTACTCACAGGAGGTGGGCACTGTGGGAGGTTATTCTGAATGATTTTTTTTCCATTTCTGAGAAGAGAGGCTTTGTCCATCACTACATCTAGTAGTGACCTGGATATTGCACTGGTCCCAGAAGTTAAGGATATGTGTTCAGACATAGAAATGTCATCTTGCAGCTTTTTGGGTATAATTACTTTCAGTTGTCCTTTGTAACCCTGCCCTCTTGACCTGTTTTTTGGAATGGACTTTCTAAGATTGACGGTCCTCCAAATAAAAGCCCACTTTCAAACATGCTCCCTCTCTCTGGCCAGCCTCTCCTGATTTTCTTTGCTCTCCCATTTGGAAAGCTTGTGACTGAGAGCAGAGGAGCCATCCTGAAGCTTGTTTAAATGTAGAGTGTCTGTGTTTTATTTGGTGTCCCTGGAAATTCAAATTAGCAACCATAAGATCAGTTGTCCCAGTGAGTCAGAGGCAGCAGGGCACATTGTTTTGATCATAAGATTTCACAGTGACCTCAGATATCAACTAAAATAGCTGATTTTAAGGCCTTCCAGTAATGTTTATTAAGAAAATAATCATGTCTTAAAAAGTGTCAGATTGGTCTTCCCAAAGAAAGATTATACCATAAAAGTTGTTACTTCTTTTTTTCTTTTTAAAAATATTATTATTGGTGCTGAGGTTGTGGCTCAGTGGTAGAATGCTCACCTAGCATGTGTGAGGTCCTGAGTTCAATCCTCAGCACCACATAAAAATAAACATATAAGTAAAGATATTAAAAATATAATAATAATAATAATAATAATAATAATAATAATAATAATTATTATTATTATTGTTATTACCATGAATTGAACCCAGGGGCACTGTGGTTAAGTGAACCACATCCACAGGCCTTTTAATTTTGTATTTTTTATATTTAGAGAGAGGGTCTTGATAAGAGGGTTAAGATCTTGCTAAGTTGATAAAGCTGACATTAAACTCATAAACCTCCTGCCTCGGCCTGCTGAGCTGCTGGCATGCACTACTTTGCCCATTTTTTTTTCTTTTTGTTTTTAATAACAAGTTTTGGAGTATGAATGAATGTGTTGTTTGGCACTGTGAATACCTCTCTCCTATTCTTGTATTTCAAATTGGATATGTAGGTTACAAAAATTATGAATACTCATTATCTGAGGAAACTGTCCTCACAGGATTTATTATTTGTAGGGTCTTAATATGTTCTAACTTGTTTCACTATAAAGTAAATAACACAAATGCTTTTCATCCTAGCAACAACCCTGTTGGTTGTGTAATCTCCACTGTATAGGTGAGAAGGCTGAGGCAGAAGAACATCCCAAGATTAGTCAACTGGATCATGCTCCCTGATTGCTCTGCTTCTCAAATCTGTGCTTGGTCCTCATCAAGCTAAGGTTTGTGTTTGGGGAGGGGGGGGAGGGAGACACCATAGTGGTGAGAAAAAAAAATGTGTGCAAAGGTGACTACAGGGGGAGCCATGGGCCATAATGTTCAGTGGACACTCATAAATAAAGACCTGCTGGAGCTGATCCCCACCCCCACCTGCTTCTCAGAGTAATGCTAGTAGATGCAAGAACATTTGCAACTGGGAAAGGGAGCAGGTCCTTATGTTAAGCAGTTCATGGGTTAATCCTTACTTGCCCCCCACCCCCCCAACAATTGGGAATGCCCTTTGCATAAAACATGAATGACTCTGACTGGACTGCTAAATTTGTGGCATTGGAGAAATTGCCATGGTAACACTCCAGGTAGCAAAGCCCAAAGAGAATTCATTGAAATGCTCATAAAACCCCAGTAATATAATGTTCCAGTAACACCCCAACCACTTTGGGGCTTCTTAATTTTTTTTTTTTTTTGGTGTGTGTGTTTTTGCACAAAAAACAAATCAATTCTGCACTTTGCTAAAGCCAATGAGCATCTTCTCAGAGTAATGCTAGAAGATGCAGAACACTTGCACCTGGAATTACAGAGAAAAGCAAATTTTAAAGTGCAGTAATGAGAATACAAGAAATGTTAATATGATAGGCATCCTTGGCTATTAATTAGCATGTAAAAGAACAAAATCTGATGGTAAAATTAATAACTAATATTACTTCAAAGATAAGAGAGACACAAACATTTCTAACCATGCAATTATTACAAAAAAATTCTGTAATTTATATTGATAACTAATGTACACGGCATGCTGAACCTATGTGGCCTATCTACTTCCATCATTAAAGTAAATATTGAGTTTAGTTAGAGGTTAGTGAAAACAAAGATATAATTGTCTTTTACTCATGTTTGTATAGCACCTTCTCTTCATTCCCCTGGATTACGAACCCTGAGCCATGTGGGGCACTCCTTCAAGTCTCACGAACAACCTCCTGGGCTTTTAATTTGGCTTCTAGTGAACTCAAGTTAGGAAAAAGGATACCTTAAAAATATGGAGTCTTTCTGCTTGTGATTCTTGCAGAGTGCATTTAGGTAGACCAAGCCCATTTCCCAACAAAGTTTTTATAATGATCCCCATAAACACTTTCATCATTTCATAGGATGCACCCTTAGAAGCCAGTGTATTTTGTTACCATTTGATATTCTCTCTTGTTTTGTAAGTATAGCTAGTGTTCCCAAATAGCATTAGTTTTTGAATATTGAGCTAATAACTAAGTGATCATTTTATTTTTTAATTTTCTATCTATGTAGTCACATCATCTGGAAGTTCTAACAGTTGCTTTTTCTTCTTCCCATTTATATGGTCTTCATTTTTAAATTTTCTTCTGTTTACTGATAGGACTTTTGGTACAATGATAACAGAAGCAGAGATGTCAGTGAGTCATCTTCCTGATTTTAAAGAAAATCCTTCTAATATGTCCCCATTGAGTCAAGTGCTAGTACCAATTTTCAGAAGTTAGCAAGAGCCAACCATTAACTTTTCATGAGTTTTACAAATCAGTGTTAAAATATAGTCATTACTTAAAATTAAATTATAACTCCAACATTTGCAGCTGATGAGCGAGTACATTTTGCACAGTTTTGTTTGCATATTTATTTGAGATCTTTATTCTTCAAGTTTACTTGAAAATGGTGGATACTAAGTGTTTGCTGCTTTCTGTCACCCCTCAAGCCCCTGTGGAGGCTCTGCATTTTGAGAAACAGTGTGCTTAGTGTACAGACTTTATTAATGCATAGTTTAATGGGATCTGTAAATACTGGTGCACTTCTTACAAGTTTTTGAAAAATAGGATTCTCTTTTAATATTAACTTTTAATGGTGGTGGGATAATTTATAGCATGTATTTCAATTTTATTAATCTTTACACAGGATATGAAGAGTTAAGAGGATACAGATTTGTTCTTAGTTTGGAAGACTCTGTTTAATCAGGGCTCTTTGTTCGGAAAGCAATAACTTCATATTTTGTTCCTGTGAGGCTCATTCACTGTAAGGTGAATATGTGTTATATTTGATATGGATGAAATGAAGGTTTAGAATCGAACACCCTGCATGTAAATATTCCTCAAAGCAAAGTGTGCATATGATACCTGTATAATAAAAATATTCTTGATAGAATCTTTGGAAAAATAAAAAAGTAAAATTAAATTATGGATATGTGATAGTAAGCCAATCATATTAAAAATACAGGTGATCAATTATCAAAACTCACCTCTTTTGCTTTTTTGTGGTGTCTTGCTATGATCCCTGCACTTCAGGCTGTTTATTTGTCTTCTGTGTCTGTGAGATGGAAGTGTTCCATGGTGAGTGATTGCATGCCTTCCAGTGACATTACATTGAAGGCTTTGACTTGGCCAGGGTGGGAATAGTAATAATAGGATAATTACAAAGGCTGGAAACTAGCACTTTTATTTTCCTTATTTGTCTGTTGTCAGGCATAGACTTAAATGCTTATGACCATGATTGTGCAAATCCTAAATTCTTAACAAAAAAATAAAAGATAGGAGGAAGAAAGAGGAGAAAGGAGAGCTTCTCCCAGTGTGAAAACTTTCATATGTTGCTTTTCTCTGCAGACATCTGTGATGTTCTGCTGGCCACTTCTTTGCTCTGGGTCTCCTTCAGCAGCTCTTCAGAGCTGCCCAGTAGCCATGGTCTTGGCTTTGCAAGTCTAAATCAGAGAGATGATGAGTCAGCTGTTGTCTCTGCTCCTTTCTCAGAGAGAGCTTGCATCTTTATTTCTGTTCCTGTAGCTCATAAGTTAATTATTTTCATTTTAGTGAAATTGAAGAAATTGGACTTTTTATTTTATACTTCTTTTTATTTTATTTTTTTAAAAAAATTTTCTTTGGATAAATGTGTTTCTTATTGGTCACCCAGTAAATACTCATAAAGGAAATTAAGTCAGAATGGAATTATTGAAGCTATTCATTATTTCCACTTATACCAAATCTTTTTAGTATGACAATAGACTATGAAAAGGTTAATATTCCAGTAAGCTGATCATGAAAAACTGAAATACATCAATAAGTAAAAGAGCAAATATCAGAGCTACTGTAAATAGTCACCAGGTGACCACACAGTATCTCTGTGATGGAAAGAGTCCAGGGCTGCCTGATGGGCAATGAGCACCATCCAGGGACATCATATTAGAGGAATCCAGGGGAAGGCTGCGTTGATAGTAGGGATTTACTTCCCAGATTGCCACAGTATGGCTGGGCACAATTCAGGAGCCACTTGTCAAAAGGAATGAACTTTATTTTTAGAACACACACACCAAACCACACAGCTCCTCAGGAAAAACCTTCAGAGCCCAACTGCCACCACCGGCTTTCCATAATCCTCTCAACCTCCTGCACTCCTCCTGCTCTTGAGGCTGATTGGCTGGGTCGCATGGGCAGAACCAAAAAAAGTCCCCCAATGAGAATCTCCATGGTCTGAAAGGGTGGGGAAACAGCCCGATGAGCATCACTGCAGAGAAGCCAATCAGATGCAGCTAGAAGTTTGCTGGGGCCACTGTGAGCCAATTATCAGCTGGCAGCTGACAGCTTGCTGACAGCTGGAAGTTTTCTGGGGTCCTTTTTGGCTGTGGCTCTTAACACCAGATAGTATAAGAGAAGCTGTGGACTTAATTTTTGGAGATGTATCATTTCATCTTAGGACTCCAGTGTCATTGAGTAAATTATTTTTTCTGTTTCACAAATAGTAGTTCAGAGGATTAAATAAATACATTAAAAGTAAATCTCTGTAAAAAATTGTAAAGAAGTAGACTGATTTTTCTGTGAAATGTGAGATAACTCATTCAGGAAGTACAATCTAAAATGCCCTCTACCCCTTCTAAGTACATCCTGTTAAGTGTTGGTGATGTAGTCTGGAGTTGAGTATTTCCGCCCTTTATGTAATATTTCAAAGTTTTGGGTTAAAGTGTAGCTTGAGTTTCTTTATCTTTTTAAAATCAAGCATGGTGCCTAGTTATCAGATACATTGATAGGAAAGAGTTAATACAAGAGAAAAACACAGAAAGTGATAGTTAAATATAAAATATTTAAATTGCCCATGATTGTCCTCTCTCATTTTTTTTTTTTTTAATGTGCAGGAGCTTTTTTTTTTTTTTTAATGTGGCCTGAGAGTCAGACTTCAAATCTCATTCAATATATTGTAAAATATATTGTCATTGAAACCAGAATTCATCTATTATTTATATTATCAAATTAATATTATTTCTGGTGATTAATCTAATACAATGTTAACATTTAAACTTTTCAGTGGTTGCAAAGATTATAACAACTAAGTAAACATTTAATTTTTTAGTTTATTTTTTAAATTTTATTTTAAATAAATCATAGCAGAAAACTTTGCAATTGTTATTGCACATATACAACACAAATTTTTATATCTCAGGTTATATATAAAATATGTTCACACTAGTTTGTGTCTTAATACATGTACTTTGGATAATGATGTCTATCTCATTCCATCATCCTTGCTAATGTGTTGCCCCCTTTGCTGAGAGCCATAGCCAAGAAGAAATGATGCATGCCATTTTTGGTTGAAAGGTGATGCCAGCAAGCCATTGAGATGATATGATTAAGTTAAGATCTGCATTCAATTGAATATTAGATCCCAGCTGTCCCCCTCAGACTGCTACTTTTGAGCTCTACAGAAACTTCCAGAAAGTTCCTTTTGGTTGGGGAAGTGTAGTAGGAGGGATTTCCAGAGGAGGGATTTTTCAGTGGGAGTAGGGTGTCCCGGGAGGAGCTGCATGGCAACAGGTTCAATATAGTTCCCAGGAGCGTGTGTGGAGTGTGCTTGTGGAGTTCAGAAATAAAGTTTGTTCCTGCTTTAGTGGCTCATGATTTGTGCTCAGCCAGACTGCAGCATTTGGTGACCTGTGGGGGGAATACCTGAAGCTTGGAGGTAAGTAAAATTGCTTGCCCTTGAGGGAAGGTGAGAGAATGGGTGACCATTTTAAAAAACAATGTGTTCTTGTTTTGATTTATTTTGTTTTTGTTTCAAGCTGCCTTTCTCTTGAATGTTCTCAGATGAACTGGGAAAAATGGTAGGCTGAAAAATTGCTTGAAGTTGTTCAGCCCTGAGGAAGAGAAAATTGATACAACAATTGTTGTTCCATTTTTTATTCATTCTGATTTGGTTTTGTTTTGTTTTATCTTGTTGTGTTGTGTTATCTTTATAGTAGATTAGAAATTAGAAAAAAAAAGACTGAAAGAGTGTTAAGTAAATTGTTAGAGGTCCAGATTATAGTAGAAAACTGTTAGATCAAGAAAAAGAGAAGGTCTCTCGAGCTAGTTAGATAGAGAAAGAAAATTTAAATGAATAAATATTAGAGAAGAATTAGCTACCAGGGAAAAAAGTACAATTGGAGACTGCTACTAACACCATTCTACTACCAGAGGGCATAATTCAACCAATAGCTCCATCTAAAGAGACAGATGAGTGACCCTCAACCCCCGCGGTTGATAGACAAAATCCTGAGACAGGACCTCAAAGATTAGCATGACCTGTATTGAGCAGGCAGGAGGGCAGCAAATTCACCATGCTCCAGATTTCAAACAGTGAAGCAGTTAAAGAAGGCTGTAACAACCTATGATCCTTAAGCACCCTTCACTGTAAACATGGTCAAATCCATTACCAACTTGAACATGATGCCAGCAGATTGGGCTAGCATATGTAAATCTGTGCTAAGTGGAGGACAATATTTGTAATGGAAGGTTGCCAATGAGGAATTTTGCAAGGAGACAGCTAGGCAGAAGGCAGAATCTGGTTACCCTTTAAGAAATCTAGATATGTTGTTAGGAAAAGGACTTTATGAGGTTCAACGGCAACAAATTGAATATGATCATTGAACATGGTCCTGCTATATATGCAAAAATTGCTGCAGACGCTAAATTTGTAGATAGGCTTATTCAAACAGCTGCCAGAGTTTTGGGGGATACAGAAAAGCAATGCCATTAATAATACAACTGGCTTTTGAGCAAGCAAATCATTGGTGCAGACAGGTCATTAGACCATGGAAACATGGAGATTTAAACACATATATCAAACAATGTAGAGACATTAAAGAACAAGGGCAAGTCTTGGCAGCTGCAGTACAACAGGCTTTAGATACCAGGCCATTTGTGAACAAACAGGACATTTTAAAAGGAGTTGCCCCATAGGAGAAGGGTTTAACAAAAATAGGTATCAAAGAAGTAGAATACCGGATATTTGCCCACGATACCATAGAGGAAGACTTTGGGCTAATGAATGCCATTTCAAACCACCATAGAGGGTAATCTGCTATTAAAAAATGGACAATGACCAGGTGTTTACCCACGATATCATGGAGAAAGGCATCGAGCTCCATTGCAAAAAATGGACTGGGGGCCCCAATGCTCTGGGGCCCATGACCACAAATATACGGGGCACTGGAAGAACCCAGAAACACCATGGAGGAACCCAGCAATACCATCAGGGTAGTGCCCAGTACACATTATCCATTAAATCCCTCATTAGACAAACCAGAGGGAGCACAGGTTTGGACATCTGTGCCTCGGTAAGAGCAGTACTAACTCTAGAGATGGGAGCCCAAATCATTCCCACAGGAGTAAACCTCTTCCCCAAAGAACAGTAGGCTTATTATTGGGATGTAGTTCTTATACACTAAAAGGATTTATGATAAGTCCTGGGGTAGTTGATCGTGATTATGAAGGTGAAATAAAAATTATAGCTAGTTCTCAAAGATGTATATCAGTAATTTCTCCAGGAGATAGAATAGCACAGGTATTAATAATACCCAGCATACATGATAAATTTTCCAGTAGTACTGTAGTAAGAAGTTCCAGGGGGTTAGGCTCCACAGGTGTTGATTGGGCTATGCTGGCTTTAAATTTAGATTCTCACCCAATGCTAAATATCCAAGGACATGAATTTAATGGGCTACTGGACACAGGTGCTGACCTTAGCATCATCTCTTGTCAAGAATGGAAAAAATATTGGACATTACAACAAGACAATCAAAAGCTTTGAGGCCTAGGAGTGGCAACTAATCCCCATAGAAGTGCACTGGTATTCGATTGGAAGGATCACAAAGGATGTAAAGAAGCTATACAGCCATATTTATTGGATTATCTTTCTATAAATTCATGGAAATGAGATGTCCTAGATCAAATAGGTTTGACAATACAAATTACATCAATCTTATTGTTCCCACTACTGGGCTAGACAAGGTTTTAGGAAAGAAAAAAGGTTAGGAGAACAAGAACAAGGTATAGCAGCACCAATTCAAATAGATCAAAGAATAAATAGACATGGATTGGGTTTTCAGAGGGGCCACTGAGACAATTAAAATTACTTGGAAATCAGGAAGACCAGTATGGGTTCCATAGTGGCCTGTGACTAAAGAAAAGATACAAGTATCCCATGACCAGGTCAAACAACAATTAACAGAGGGACATATACAACTTTTTATATCTCCCCATAATACTCCCATTTTTGTCATCAAATAGAAATCTGGTAAATGAAGATTATTGCAAGATTTAAGAGCCATTAATAATGAGATGGTTATTATGGGACCTGCTCAATCAGAGATTCCTGAATTGTCTGCTTTACCAAAAACCTGGTATGTTTTAGCTGCAGATATTAAAGGTTGTTTTATTTCAAATCCAATTCATTCTGAGGATAGTCCACGTTTTGCATTTACTATCCCTGCTCTGAATCATGAATGTTCTGATCAGAGGTATGAATAGAAAGTATTCTTTCAAGGGATGTATAACAGCCAAACTATGTGTCCAATTTAGGTTAACAAAGCAATCCAGCCACTTAAAAATCAAATTGCTGATCTACAAATATTTCAATATATGGATCATCCTATTATTAGCAAATAAAGATAAAAACACAATGCTAGAATGTTATGCCACACTTACAAATTTATTTAAAAATTTTAATCTAGAAATAGCAATAGATAAAGTACAATTTAATTTTCCAATTAATTATTTAGGAGTTCTATTATCCTCAATCATGGTCCATCCACCAAAAATTCAAATACGAGTAGATCAACTAAAATCACTTAACAACTTTCAAAAGTTACTGGGAGATATAAATTGGATAAGGCCTTATATTGGCATAACAACAGGAGAGTTAGGATCTTTATTTGACATCCTAAAAGGTCCCTCAGATCCAAATTCACCCACATGTTAATGCCTGAAGCAAGAAAGGCATTAAAAATTATTGAAACATATATGGAAAATATGCATTTGGATAGAATTGATATAAGTTTGCATTTATTATTTATTGTACTACCAACAAAAAATCTTCCTACAGGAGTATTTTGGCAAGAATGTTCATTATTGTGGATACATTTATCTTATTCTCCTAACACTATTCTTAATAGGTATCCTGAGGCTGTAGGAAAGTTAATCATCAAAGGAATAAAAGCAGCAAAGGGAGTGTTTGGAATTTCTCTTAATAAAATTATTACTCCATATTGAATGGATCAAATTGATGAGTTAGCTAATGAGTTAAATACTTGGGCAATAATCATTTGTAAATTTAATGTTTCATTTGATAATCACTTACCATCTAATCCTTTATTGTCTTTTTGGTCCTTGCATCCTGAAATTTTTTTTTCCAAAAATGACAATAAAAACACCTATTATGAATGTTCCAAATATATTCACTGATGGGTCAAATAATGGTATAGTAGCAGTAGTTACCCCTGATCAAACTTTCATATTTTTAGTACCTGAAAAATCAGCTCAAAAAGTAGAGCTTAATGCACTTTTACAAGCTTTCGTGATGTTTAAAGATTCTATATTTAACTTATTTTCTGATAGTCAATATGTAATTAATGTACAGTAAATCATGAAGATACGAGTAGAATTTTCTCTTCCTCTACTGTTTTTTCTTTGTTTTCTACTATACAGATTCTAATGTGGGACAGAAAGATCCATTAATTATAGGACATAAAAGGGCACATACAGAATTGCCTTGAGTCCTTAGTTTGGGCAATGATTTAGCATATAAAATGCACATGACATATCTATTTTGTCTACAAAAGAAGAAGCTACAAATTTTCTTAAAAGGTTCCATGTCAATGCTAATACTTTACAAATGCATTTTAAAATAACTAAGGAACAAACCAGATAAAACAATGTCAAAATTGTGTGACCTTTTTATCACAAGTTTACCTTGGAGTCAATCCTAGAGGATTGATACCTAACCACATTTGGCAGATAGACATCACACACTTGCCACAATTTGGAAAATTAAAATATTTGCATGTTAGAGTTGACACTCCTTCAGGATTTTTGATGGGCTCCCTTCATGCCAGAAAGAAACTAGAAATATTATAGCTCATTGCTTACAAAATTTTGCCACTGTAGACATTCCAAAACAGTTAAAAACAGATAATGGTTCTGGTTATACTTCTATCTCTTTTAAACAATTTTTCTCATGAGAGGCATTACTCATATAATCACAATCCCATACAATCCACAGGGACAAGGCATAGTTAAAAGAGCTCATAAAACTATTAAAATGTACTTATTAAAGCAAAAAGAGAGAATTAGAAAGGGGTATATATCTCACAAAGATGAACTTAAAATAACCCTTTTTATTCTAAACTTTTAAAATTTGGATTCATCAGGGCTTACTGCTGCAGAAAGGCATATGTATCCAAAAAATGTGCATAAGCCTAAGGTATTTTGGAAGAATATTCTAACAGGAAAATGGAAAGGTCCTGACCCAGAGATTGTCTGGAGTCAGGATTCTGTTTGTGTGTTTCCACAGAGAGAACAGCAGCCAATTTGGATTCCAGAGAGACTAACCAAAGCGATTTCTACAAACCAGAAAGAAGATGATTTGACTCAAATCCAAAAGAGCTGATATCCAGATTTCCAGCTTGGCTATTCATACATCTGCAACAGTGATTAACCAGAATGCTTTTTTCAATATCTATTTTATTATTGCCTTTTCCCTCATCATAAAGTTCTATTTTATTTTCGAGCTCATAGAGGCCTAGGTTAATGTTTTTCTGATCAGTTTTATTTTTTGACTGTGGAATTTTTAAACATTGCAATGGAAATTTCACCTGTGTAATGCTACAAGGCCTTTACTATTGTCTTATGTGTTGTAAGTTTGTGTGCACACTTGTGTTTTGTGTTGTATATGTCCATATATCATAAATGAAGAGCACTCAAGAAAAAATGCATCCAATTTTTTTTTATTAACATGATTTTAACGGTTTAATTTAAATTGGGTAAATAGCTGTTGAAATTGTTTTAATATATGTACAAGTAATGAGGTTAACAGATCTATTTGTTTGTTTTCACCTTTCCTTTTCATTATATTTAATAATTCTATTCAGGATAATGTAAATTGTTCAGAAAATTGTTTTCTTAGTACCTGTTGGAATGTTACATAAATTTTTTTTGCATCATTGCAAGAAATCCTATCTTCAGCTGAGTGTCATTGAAGAAAGATAAAACCAAACTACAGCTTCTTCAACAGTTATCACAACAAACTGTATAAACTGATGCACAATGAATTATAACTCAACAAGTAATGCTCAATCAAGGATTTGATTTACTTTGGGAGGAAATGGACATATTGCTGTATTTCTCCGCTTTGAACTTCTTGCAGAACTTGTCTGGGCTATGTATCACTTGTATGCCTTGTGAACTATCTGTGGTGCAGTGAATTACGGTAGTGCTGGTGAATGTTTGCTGATGGTGTCACCAGTGATACAGTCTTTCCAAAGGATCTGTCAATTAGCTTGGTGTCATGGCATTTCTGTATCCTTCTCCCTTCCGCTAGTAGTGGTCTAAAATTTTAGGGCCAACAGAGGTGAGGCAAAGTACCTCACCCCCTCCACTTGCACCAAGGCCAAATTTGGGGGCCAACAGAGATGAGGCAAAGTACCTCACCCCCGCACTGGTGCATGGGCCTATCCACAAGTATGGCTGTATGCTGGACCAGTAGTATGATCCAATTGCAGTGGTACCAACCTAAGACAGGAGGCTGACGCTTAAAGGTCAGCTCATCAGATGACAGGTAAGCACCATATGTTGTATTGGACAACCTAACAGGCATGGTCCCTAAGCCACATTCTGGGTTGCTTAATTAAACAGAAGGGGAGAGATGCTGAGAGCCATAGACAAGTAGGAATGACACTTGGCATTTTTAGTTGAAAGGTGATGCCAGCAAGCCATTGAGATGATATGATTATGTTCAGATCTGCATTCAATTGGATATTAGACCCCTGCTGTTCCCTTTGGCCTGCTACTTTGGAGCTCTAGTGAGACTCCCAAAGAGTTTCCATTGGTTGGGGAATTGTAGTAGAAGGGATTTCTAAAAGAGGGATTTACCTGTTTGAGTAGGGGTCCTGGGAGGAGCTGCATGGCAGCGGGTTCGGAATATTTCCGGGAGTGTGTGTGGAGTGTGCTGGTGGAGTTCAGAAATAAAGTTTGTTCCTGCTTCAGTGGCTCATGATTTCTGCTCAGCCAAACTGTGGCACCCTCTCCCTTCTCCTCCTACCCCACTGTCCTATCTACAGTTTGTCTATTCCTCCCATGCTCCCCCTCTCTACCTCACTATGAACCAGCCACCTTATTTCAGAGAAAACACTTGGCATTTGTTTTGGGGGATTGGCTAACTTCACTTAGCATTATCTTCTCCAGCACCATGCATTTACCTGCAAATGCTATGATTTTATTCTCTTATTGCTGAGTAATATTTCATTATGTATCTATGCCCCTTTTTTTTTTATTCATTTACTGAAGGGTCAATTCAATTATTTTAAAGAAGCCCAGTGGGCTTGCATGTTGTGTTTCTGATCTGAAGAGACACAAACCTGTTATGATTCAGGCTTCCCTGCAGGAGTACTTTGGAAGTTATAAACATATATAGAGAAAAATCTTCTAGATTCAAATCTACTTATTTCCATTATATATAATTTTAAAAATTTAACAGCTCAGAATATGATAAGCAGTCATTACAAAATGGTAGTACTAAATTCAACATGTATATTTAGATTACTTTAACTGCATATTTAAGTTAATTTTTTTTCTAAGAGAGTAACATTCAGCTGATTAGGTTTAATGTTTATGGTTGCAACTCTGATTGTATGTATTGTGTGTTTCAGTAAATATTCCTTGATAATGCTATCAAACTTAATGCTCATTCCTGAAATGTGATTTATAAAGCTTAATGCATCAGTACTTCTTATGAAGGATTATTTATGTGTTTTCTGTTTTATGTGTATGATTTTTTCTTTTATACTCATGCATTTTATTTATTAATGTATTTGTGATATTTTCTATTGACCAATGAAAAGTAATAAAGTATTTTTTAGAAACACTTTTGTGACAAATAAAGGAAAGGTGTCTTGAGAACTTTACTGGGAAGGCTGAGTAGAGAAGTCTGGGAAACTTCAAGTGTTTCCAGTGACAAAAGGCAGAGAGGCAGTTCTAGAGAGGTTGAGCAACACGGCAAGTGATCTTGTGGCCATATTTGAGTAAGTGATTTTTTTTTTAGTTTCTAACTGGAATAGAAACTTATTGTAGTGATAGTAATGGGTTTGTATTATCATTCAACATAGAGTTAAATGCTCTTAGAGTTCATTTATTTTTTTTTATTTATACATGAGGGTAGAATATATTTTAACATATAAAAATAGAGTATAACTTCCCATTCTTTTGGTTGTACATAATGTGGAATTACATTGGTCTTGTATTCATTTTTGAACATAGAAAATGATGTTAGATTCATTCTACTCTCTTCTCTATTTCCATTCCCCCTCCCTTCCATTCATTCCACTTTGTCTAATCCAAAGTACTTCTTATTCTCCCCCTACCCTAATTTGAGTTAGCATCCACATATCAGAGAGAATATTTGGCCTTTATTGGGGGAAGATTGGTTTATTTCACTTAGCATGATAGTTTCTAGTTCCATCTATATACAGGTTAATGCCATAGTTTCATTTATCTTTATGGCTGAGTAATATTCCATTGTGTATATATACTGCATTTTAATAGTTTACTTTTAAAATCTTTGCTTTTGGTGATTTTTCTGGAATTCCCATTTAATGCCTGAGGGTAGGTTCCAGGTATACATTGAATAGAGTGGCCCTGACATAATATGCCTCACCTTTTTTGTGAAGAAAGATAAACTATTTAAAAGTTAACATCTCACAATGTCTCCACTATTTTTTTTTTAAATTGATAGATTTTTAAAATGCCTTCATTTTGTTTATTTATTTTTATGTGGTTTTGAGGATTGATCCTTGGGCATCACACATGTGTGACAAGCACTATACCACTGAGCCACAACCCCAGCCCCAAAATTGACAGATTTTAAGAAGTAAAACTTATTAAGAAAATTCATGTCATTAGATAGAGGTAAAATTCTTCTTTTTAAGAGACATTTTATTGTTGTTTACTTTCAGGACATGTTGAATTTACAATTAAATATCAGTTCGAATTTAAAGCCTTGAACATGGCCATCTTTTTGCAACAAAATATTTTTCTCTTTAATTATGGGTTATAAGTTTACTTATTTGAATTCTCCATAAAAGAATGACTCCCAATTTTAGCTTTTGATCAGAAATTTATATCTAATGCATTGTTACTGAGAGGTATTTGAATGGACATGGTTCAACAATAATCATATTCTTGCAATTTTTAATAGTATCTATTAATTTTTTATTAGTTTCTCATGACAATACAATGATCTTGACACATCATATATTTGAATCAAATGGGGTATAATTTCTAATTTTTCCAATTATACAGGTTGCAGAATCACATTGGTTATATGGTTATATTGGTTATATGTGTATACATACAGCAACACTAGTGTCTGTTTTATTCTACTGCCCTTCCTATCCCCCCTTCCCCTCCCCTTTCCACCCATAACATCTCTCTACCCAATCAAATGTAACACATTTCTTCCCCCCCTACATACATGTATTTTGTATAATGATTAGGGTCTTCTTCCATTTTCTGTGAAATTGATACAGGTAAAATTTCTAACAAAATTGAATTTGACTCTTTACATTGTTGCCATAAAAATTAAATTTGTATTTTCTGAAATTAAGAGTTAGAAGGTCTCATATAAAAACAGACTGCTGAATATGCATTCTAAATAAGAACATGCTATAATATTAATTTTCACTTTTTCTTTTCAAAAAGTTTCTTAAAAAACTTTGTACTCCACATTTATCCAGGTAAATGTTAAAAAATAGAAAATAAAAAACAGCACCCAAAAAATTATCTGTATGTGAGCTTTCACTCCACATTTTGCTTTTTATGGAGTCTAGGGACCATAGATAAAGCTGACTCATTGCATTCATATGTTGTTGCCTTCCAGACTCATTGGAACCTTCTCATTATTTTAGTCATGGGGAATGTAGGTACAGGCCTTGAGACCAGAGCTATAATCTTGGCAGAGGTGATTGAAATTGCCTAAAATATCATGTCAGTTTTTTTTTTTTTTCCTTTTCTACTTCTGCAAGTGCTTGCATAAATGCTCCTTTCCAAAAAAGGATTGCTTTGTTCATAACGCAGATTCTGAAATTTTGAGCTCTAATCCTGAAAGTGGTCACCTTCATGGGTGATCCCACTGGAGACAGTGGAAATTTTAAACTGCTTTGATTGCAACTGTATCAAAAGTGGCAGTGAGAATGCAGTATCATTCTTTATTTATATAACAAAAGTAGATGGAGACAAATAAAACTCATTTTATTGTTCCTTTTTTCCTTGTAATTCTTGGCCTTGCCAATGGCATTGATTTTGTTTCCACAGAACACGGACTGCACTAATCTGCCTTCATTCCCCTTTATCTAATCAAAAGTACTTCTATTCTGCCCTTACCCCTTTGTGACTTAGCATAAGCTAATCTGTGTTATGCATTCTGTAGTAACTGTACTTTGAATTTTGTATTTTAACATTTTTACCTCATCTGTTGGTGGAGCCAGGAAAATATTTGCCTAATACTTCCAATATTAGTCATTGCTGAACATTTTAGAAACTCTTGTTAATACTAAGATACTTATATCTTGCTTCCATACAGTTAGTAGTATATGCATTTATGTTATGAGCATCAGGAATATAAATGAGAAAATAAAAAATGATCAGATCAGGGAAAAATATTTAAATTATTTTATAAAATACTAAATAGCTTCTTACAACATGAGGATAGACTATTTGAATTCTGAAATTTCCCAAATAGCATATGATATAAAATTAATTGGCTGTTTACCCCCCAAAAATATTTTTTAAAATACTTAAAAGTACATAATAATTTAAAATATCTAAAAGTAAATCAATTTGTGATACAAATCAGAATATTATTAAATGTTAAATGTGAATCTTACCCTCATATTTTTTTTTTCATAGAACCGAGGTTTATTTACTGTTTTGCTTTGTTTTTTTTTTTCTTTTTTCTTCTTCTTCTTTTTTTTTTTTTTTTTTTTTTTGTATTCTCATCATTATGCACAGGGAGGTGCCTAATGGAATTGGACTATTTTCCATCAAGTAGGTCAATTCAAATCACAGCAAAGGGAATTGCAATCTAGATTTCTATAAAGGTGAATGAAAAACAGGAATTATTTTGCCTTTGCACCTCAGATATTTAATTCTATTTATTTTTTCTAAAAATTTTAGACCTATGAGGGCGAAGAAATTTTTTGTTTTTAAGCCACCATTATTTTTATCCTGAGGGGGGAAAAATTTAAACCCTGGTTTCAGTCCCAGCACCAAACAAACATGCAGAAAACATTCCTCGGTGCTACCCAAACCCTGGGCTCAGCTCCTCAGCTATGGAGCAAAACTGAGGGCTCCCTCCTTCTGCTCTCCCACCCGCAGAGCTAGCTGGAGGTACAGTTGCCAGGGAAGCCAATCCAGAGACACAGTGGGAAGTGTGTGGGCGGAGCTCTACCGGCAGCTGCGATGAGCACATGCCTGAGCCAATGGATAGTGGAGGTTTTTTAATATCCTCCAATGGGGCACAGTCTGAGGTGGGCTCTTGCAAGGTGCCCTACTAACAGCCGCTTGGTAACCCCTGGGTGGGCGCAGGGTAGTGACTCCTGTGTGGGTTTGGGTCCCAGCTGGCACCTTGAAAATCCAGGAGGTGGAGAGCACCACAAAGGTGCCTTGCATCACCTTGCACAGCCACGGGAAGGGGCTGGGACTCCACAAAAGCGCCCTGTCCATGCAGGCTGTTTTGGGGTTCATGGGGCAGGAGAACGTGCAAGAGAGGCGGTGGGCAGGGCTGGGGTTTTGTTTGGGAGGGTGTGGGTGCTCAGTGACAGTCCCGGAATTCGCCAGGACTCAATGTCCTTTGGTTCCTGGAGTTGACCCAGGGGAGCTGCCCGGGGATCCGGGATCCGCAGTGCGACCCGTTTTTTGTTTATTCCAGAAAGGGTCTGTTTGAGTTGCTGAGGCTGGCCTCTACCTGCCTCAGCCTCCAGGTGCCCTGGGATTACAAGCTTGCACCACCATGTCCTGACCAAGCATCCTTTTTCCAGTCAGGCCAACTTTTGTTAAGTGGCAACTGTACCAAGTCCCAGCACTTATGGTATTTATTATTAATTTTATTATTTTTATTATTTGCAGAAAAATTGGCCCATCTATTGACCACCGAGTTTAGTAATGACAGCTGGGGGTTTGCATTCCACCGCTTCTAAGCTGCTGGACTCTAGAGTCATGTCCCATTGTCTCCCTGAAGGCTGAGCAGCTAGAGAAACCTGCAATTTATGTGAGCTTTTGACTGTGGCCTGTGAGCCCCCTATTAACATAAAGGGCCTAAGAAAAGCCTCTGGTTTCTTGTCTATATCTTTTTTTTGGGGTGGTGGGGAGTGCCAGAGGTTAAACTTGGGGAGCCCTGAGCCCCTCCCCAGCGCTATTTTGAATTTTATTTAGAGAGTGAGTCTGTCTGAGTAGCTGACAGTCTCACTTTGGCTGAAGCTGGTTTTGAACTGAGATCCTCCTGCCTCAGCCTCCAGAGTCCCTGGGATCACAGGTGCAGGCCACTTTGCCCAGCAGACTTTTCTCTCTCACCTCCAATGATGGGGCATCCAGAGCAGTGTGTGGAGGGTGCTGGAGCTTAGGGTTGGTTGGATGAGTCTTTGAATCTTTTGGACCAGAGACTGCATTTTTTTTCCACACTGAAACACAATAGTGAACATTTCTCTCCTCCGTCCTGCAGGCATTTGGCAACATAGTAGAGCCGTGCTGTGGGTGGAACCCCTGGGAACTGGAAAGGTCCTTGTGTTCTCATTGATTGGTGCTGCCCAAGAGGATGATCCTCACATCAAAGCCAAATGGAATTTACATCTTAACTAGTATTTGTTTAGCCACAAGGGTCACATGTGTGTTTAAGAAAGAAATCTTATCTCAAACTCATACTTCTAGAATGAAAATCATGCTGGTCAGAGAGAGGGGAAAGTCCTCCAAGGGTACTGGTCACTGGTATGGTCCTTGAATTCTTTCAAGTCTCCTTTGCTTGGGAAATGCATGTCTTTTTTTTTTTTTTTTTTTAACAGTGATTGATCTTGGGGGCACTCAGCCAATAAGCCACATCCCTTTATTGTATTTTATTTAGAGCCAGGGTCTCACTAATGTTACTGAGGGCCTTGATAAGTTGCTGAGGCTGGCCTCCAACTCATGATTCTTCTCCCTCAGCCTCCTGAGCATTAGGATTCTAGGTGTTAACCACCATGCCCAGCTGAAAATCCATTTCTGTTGGTCCAGGACTTCATTAAAATTTGTCATGGTCTGTGGCTGTGGCTCAGTGGTAGAGTGCTTGCATCACACGTGAGGGGCTCTGTGTTCAATCCTCAACACCAGATAAAAATATAAGTGAAATAAAGGTATTGTGTCCAACTACAACTAAAAAAATAAATATTAAAAAAATTAAAACAAAGATATTATGTCCATTCAAAATTAAAATAAAAAAAAAAAAAAAAAAAAAAAAAAAAAAAAAAAAACAACTTCTGTGGCACATTATTGGAGTGGGAAAAATGAGTGAGCCACTATTTTTTTTTCAAATGTGAACTTTGCCCACCACTATTTTGTCTATGCATGATTGACAAATAACAAAAATGTGCTTTTGATCTTTAAGGGGCTTCTAGTGTTTTCTGGACTGAGAAACAGGAAGCTTCCTGATGGCACAAAATGGCTCAGTTGAGTGCTGAGCTTCAAACTGCTGACTGATTCTAAATGCTGGAATTTGGCAGAGGGTTTGATAAATCCCCTTCAGTGTTGGGCTTTCCAGGGGACAAAAGAGAACACATGGTGGAGCTGATGGGATCTGCAATGGGATCCACCAGATCCTCAGTCTTACCAGAACTTCTGGTCTGGGTATGGCTTGTTCGCTGGAAGGGCTTTTTGGCATAGGAGGGTAAGAGCCTGCACTCTTGTATGTGAAAAAGTGGCTCTTACCAGCGGTGCTGGCCCCTGCCTGTCATCTCAGCCACTCTGGAGGCTGAGACAGGAGGATCACAGGTTGGTGTCCAGCCTCAGCAGTTTCACCAGGCTCTAAGTGACTTAATGTGACCCTGTTCAAAAATAAATAACATGAAGTTCTTGGCTGCATCTTGATGGGTATTGTTGGATCAGTTGGGAGACCTGGGGCAGGCTCCTGACCTGTCAGAAGCAGAAACACAATCAGCTGTGAAATAAAAGCTTGTAATCTAATTATGAAGTTGTATATATGGAGTTGCCAAGGTGTGTTGTGTTGGTGACTGATGGTGAATGAAGAACTCCTGTGTCTGTGAGAAGTTTTTTGAGGCTGGAATGCCATACATTGTGCACTTACAGGAACATTAGCTTGTCCAAGTCGTCTTCCATTTTTTTGGGGGGGCGGTTACCAATAATTAAACCTCAAGAATTGAACCCAGGAGCTCTCGACTCCTGAGTCCCATACTCAGTCCTTTTTGCATTTTATTTAGAGACAAGGTCTCACTTAGTTGCTTAAGGCTTCACTTTTGCTGAGGCTACCTCGAACTCGTGACCCTCATGCCTCAGCCTCCTGAGCTGCTGTGATGACATGCCTGCACCAGAGCACCAGCATGATAGCTGTTTTCTTCAGTGCTGTTTCTATCAGTGTTATTTGGTACTTTTTGTCTTCCAGTGTTGCTTCTAAGAAGTCTGATTTCTAGGACTGAAACCTTTCATTCTGGATGTTTTGGAGGTACTTTTAGATAGGGCGTCCTCCCCTGATTTCCCTTTCTTGATGTCTACAGGGCTTTCTGAGTCTCACTATTTGGTATTATTCATGTGGACAGTCGCCAGCTCTGAACCCTTGAGCTGTGGGCTGTTACTATTCCCTGTGTGCTGTTTCTCGAAGTCTAGTTAGGTGAGATTAGCTCTGCAGTGGTTTTCAACCTGGGCCAGTTTTGCCCCCCAGGAGACATTTAACAGTATCTAGAGAATCATCTCTTGTGGTTTCAAAACATGGTTGGGGGAACTCATGGCATCTAGTGTTAGAGGTCAACGATGCTGCCAAGCAACCTTCACTGCAAAGATGTCCCCAGAAAGGAAAGAAAAGACTAAAAAATCTTTTTTTTTTTTTTTTTTTTTGGCTAAGAAGGATCAAACCCAGGGGCGCTTAACCCTGGAGCCCCGTCCTAAGCCCTTTTTGTATTTTATTTAGAGATGGGGTTCTGCTGAGTTGCTCAGGGCCTTGCTAAGTTGCTGAGGCTGGTCTCCAATGAGCCATTCTCTCACTTTAGCCTCCCAAGCAGCTGGGATGACAGGCATGCACCCCCACACCCAGCTCTCAGTTTCTTAATTAATAAAATACAAGTTAACAGGCTGGGATTATGGCTCAGTTGTAGAGCACTCACTTAGGATGGGTAGGACCTGGTTCAATCCTCAGAACCACATAAAAATAAAGGCATTGTGCTGTATCCATCTACACCTAAATGAGTTATATTAGTTCAGTCACGTATATCAGTTCAATATTTATTGCTAAAGGTAGGGGTGCTAAACTTTATAATGGCTTGATTTTTGAGCATTTTTAAAGTTCTTCTCCTAATTTATGGCTGGGACAAAATTAAACTTGTTTGAAGTCAAAAAATTAAAAAAATATATATATATAATCAATGCATCCCTGTTCAAAAGTAAACACTGAAAAGTCTGGGTTGCATCTTTGTGGGTATTGATTAATCAGCTGGAAGGCCTGATAATATTAAAATATTTAAAAAATACTAGTTAAATTTTCAAGATGGCAGGCTATGGAAAGATCAGTGAGATCTATAGAGCTCCATAGAAAATGGTAGGTACATGTGTCTTTCTTTCATGAGTTATTTAAATAATATCATATATTTTTAGTTGTGATTGGACACAATACTTTTGTTTTATTTATTTACTATTATGTGGCAGTGGGGATGAAACCCAGGTCCTCACACGTGCTCGGCAAGTACTCCACCACTAAGCCCCAGCCCCAGCCGTGCCCCTTCCTTGAGCTTATAATTGGAAAAACCTAGACAGACATGGAGCCTTTCTTAAACAAGTATTGATCCTATTTGAATGGAAGGGTAATGATCACCCCTTCAGTATTAGGGGCAGGGAGGCTAGGATGTGGTTCAGTGGGATGTGGTCACTGTTTTGACACTGGAAACTGAGAATCGGATGTTGGGGGCTTTGAAAGAACAGGGAAGAGACATTCTGGGTAGAAGGTGGACATGAAAACCAGGCACAGTGGCTCACACCTGTAAACCGAGCAACTCAGGAGGCTGAAGCAGGAGGATCTCAAGGTGGAGTCCAGCCTCAGAAGCTCAGTGAGACCCTGTCTTTAAATTAAAAATGCTGGAATTTGGGCTCAGTGGTGGAGCAGCTGCCTGGCACATACAAGGCTCTGGGTTCCATTCCTCGAACCAGCAAAATAAAACTGCTGGGCAGAGCTGTCTGTGGCCTCCCCATGGCCTCATGGTGTTGGCATCACATCCCTCTGTGTTCTGTTCCAGACATTTTCCCTTTTCTATTAGAACACATGCTTTGGGCTTGCCAACTCTTGTGCCTAAGCATTTGGGAAGCGAGGCAAGCAAAGTGACATGCTAAGCCCAAAAATGTGGTGCCATGTCACTAAAAGATGGCCATTGGGTTCAGACCTGGTTTCTCAAAAGAAGCCAAATAGTTCGATTTCTACCTGAACGTCCCTAGGGTTTAAAAAATGGCAAAGTCTGGGCACAGTGGCACATGTCTTTAATCCCATTGGCTGGCTCAGGAGGCTGAAGCAGGAGAATAGCGAGTTTGAGGCCAGCCTCAGCAAAAGTTAGGCCCTCAGTTACTCAGAGACACCATGTCTGTAAATAAAATACCCAATAGGGCTGGGGATGGAGCTCATGAGTCGAAGGCCCCTTGGTTCAATCTCCCCACAAAAAATCCAAGTTTAAAGGCACATCTAAGACTACGTGGTCACAACCAAACCATCCTGTGGGCAGCTCATTGGCTCCTTGTAATCTAAAAAGTATTTTAGTTCACCATATGAGGCCATCCAGCATTAGCACTATTGTGTGCTCAAGACCACACTGGAAAACAGGGAGAATATCAGAACTAGAAATAGCCTCTGCCCCACAGACTAGTGGATTTTGCCCTACAGTGTCCACTGATTTTCCCCCAGGTTGGCTGCTCAGAGGTGTCACCAAAAGGGCATTGAAAAGAAATATAACAGGAGCCTTTCCTGGGCCATCTTTCAAGCAGCAGCTCCAATTGGCCTTCTCCCAGCAGCTTGGGAGGCTGAGACAGGAGGATGAAAATTTGAAGGCCAACCTCAGAAACTTAGTGAGGCCCTCAGAAATTTAGGAGGCTCTGCATATCCTGCACACCTGGGCTCTGACCTCATTCTCATTTCAGAGATGAGGGAGGATGAAATGTCACTCAGAGGCCATGGCATTTCCCAGTTCTGGGCCCATGCGAGAACATTTGATTTCCATAACTTGGTATTTGACAAGATGTCTGTTCCACCTGGTTCTCTTAACATCTGCCAACAGAAGTTAGGTTACTGAGCATTAATTTATAGTTGACCACACGGCACAGTTGGCGGGGGCTTCCAGACCAACTCACTGCTTTCAGATTTGGCCTCATGTATTATCCACTATTTGCTGGCCTTTTAACATAAAATGAAAGTAATGTAATAAATCCTTCCTGGTTTGTTTATGGTGGTTTTATGAACCCAGGGATTGAACCCCAGTGGTGCCCCATTCCCATCACTTTTATATTTTATTTAGAGACAGGGTCTCACTGAGTTTCTCAGGGTTTTGCTAAGTGGCTGAGAATGGCCTCCACCTTGCCATCCTCCTGCCTCAGCCTCCTGAGTCTTAGTGATCACAAGTGTGTGACACCATGTTCAGCTTCTTGAATAAATATTTTATAGATGCCTTTGAATTATGTTTTCAAGACAATAAAATGAACCTTTCTTTTCTTGCCTCTGTAGACAGTCCTGGCCCTGGTGATTTCTCAGGATCTTGAAAGTAAGGTGCCTTTCTATTCCATGGTGGTGAGCAAAGTTTACTCCATGGAGATAAAAATGATTGAGGTGCTCATGGAGAACTTTTGCAGGGCTATCAGTGAGTTTTATGTTGGAGTGAAAGATGGCTTTTTCTTTTCCGGTGCTTTGAATCCTTTCATCTTAAATATGCTTCTTTGATGTGTTGATTGAACTGCTCATGTTCTTTGGGTGCTGTTGACAAGACAGGCAATAGCAACCATCCATCCTAGCAATTTGGGAGGCTGAGGTAGGAGGATCACAAATTGGAGGCCAGCCTCAGCAATTTAGTGAGGTCCTGAGAAACTCAATGAGACTCTGTCTCTAACTAAAATATAAAAAAGGGCTGGGGAGAGAGCTCAGGAGTTGAGGGCCTGTGAGTTCCATCCCTGGTACCAAAATAAATAATAAATAAATTAAAAAACTAAGAAATCTACTTGGGGAGTTTTTGATTTAATGGTGAAGGAAAGAAAATGCAGTGGGAGTGTGCAGCATTTGGAATTGGGGAAATATCATGGGGCCCTGTTTCACCTCTCACAGCCATCTGATTTCCTGGTGGCTGAGACTGTGTCTTTCTGCTGTGCCTCTATGAGGAACTGGCTCTGCCTCTTCATCTTCCCCAGCAGGTCAATGTAAGCACTCAACTATGGGTCTCTCTCTCTCTCTCTCTTTCTCTCTCTCTCTCCCTCGGGACCTGGCTGCTAAGCCACCCCCAGCCCCTCTTTGACACTAATGCTGAACTGAACAGTTCTAATTCTGAACTGTGTTCAGAAGCTAAGATTTGTGTCACATTGAACTTAGGCTTTTTATTTTTATTTTT